>NC_133583.1:59459065-59809734 GCF_964106895.1 Numenius arquata
GAAGCTTTTCAAGGCTCCCCGTTTGATCCTGTCGCATCTTGGCCGCTTTGTAAATTCAAATTTATCACCTGATAAGAACAAAATATTTGAATAAAATCCTACATATGATATAACAACCACATGTAATTTGCTGATGTTCAGATTGTGAAGGAAAAGAAGATTTCCTCTATGAAAGCGTTCAAAATTAACCGAAAGAAAAAAAATCCCTAGTATTAAAACTAAGATGCAAATGCCCTCTTTGCAGAGAATTATAACCAGGGCTGAGCATGACATTAAACTAAAATGTCTTATCATAGGTAAATAAATGTACGTTTATGCATTAAGTGTATCTGTCAACATTTCTTTATGCTGTTAACTGGGTTTTCATTAAAGCAGAAGGTATTAATTTAAATTAAGCAGAGCGAGATCTTGATTACCAGAGTAATCAGCTACAAATAAGTTGGCTAATTCCGCATTTATATTTCTAAATGCTTATCTTTCAGAATGGATGTTTTCCATTGGAATAGTTTTCAAGCCGTTAAAAACAAAGAGAGAAGGGAAAGTTGCACGAAGAATTCCACCTCATGTTTGCTGTGCTGTTGTTTGGTTGAGCTCTACTGGAGTCTAGTACGCAGGCACTGGAGCATCTACTAGGACTGTATAAAATGTGTTTAATTGGCATGAAAAGGCACTAACCGAGTGCTAGTGGAGTTTCCATTATGGGAGCAGATATCTTATTTACTTTAGTGGAGACGGAGGACAAGAGGAAGGCGATGGGTAACTGCATGTGTGTATGTGCGTGCGGGCTTTAGGGGGGAGTGGAAATCACACACGCTATAAAACCCACAGCATTTATAATGCCACTAACCTCAAAATCCCCAGGAGAATGGTTCGCAAAATGTTTTCCTAATTATAATTTTGCAGATTTATGTTTAACACGGTTTGCCAGTTGTGAAATTGGCAATGACGATAATACAATTTGACGGGTATTTCATGTTAAAAAATATGCATTTTTATAACATACTTTCCCCACAACCACGTAAAAAAAACTGATTTGAAAGGGAAGTTTTATTTTTTATGTCACACCATACAAGTAGTATTTAAACACATACGTACATGCATGCTTTCATTGTAATTTATATAGGAGACGAGCCCGCATTAAGAATTGATGTGGTACTGTATATGTGGTGTTACAGTCACTCTACTGAGTCTATGAGATACCAGCTCCCCGCTGAGTACATACTTATGTCAATATTTCTGTTAATTGTTGCATTACAAATTGTTACATATCCCAGTGGTGGGAGTTCGCATTTGTGCCTGCAGTGGAGCTGACAACACCTACACGCGGTCCCCGGAGGTTTCAATATATTGTGGGATTTGCCTTTTGAAAACGTTATCACAGTTTATCAGTCCAATGTCATTCCACTCAGCGCTAATAGAACAGAACCCTGGACTCCGCCGTGGGGCCGTGTATTCCCCCGTCTCCCTCCACGCACCAAGAGAACACTCGGAGCTTGGAGCATCTGCACGAGATCACTAAACCAAAGCAAATGAAGTTTGATGTCCTTCCGGTTTTCGCATTGTTGTATTACATGATTATTTTTTTTCCTAAATACCGGCCTCTTTGTGCTGCTGCAGGAATTCATTAGAGCTGCACCGATGTTATTCCTGAATGGGTCATACTCACTACAGGAGATATTTTGTTTGAATTTTTAAAATGAACGGCACTCATTTGGTAAAATTAAATAGTGTTATTGACTTCAACACATGCAAGATTTGCAAACCCAGATCATAACAAAATATCTCCATGTAATTTTATGTACTAGTTGCTGATGGGACGACCCTCGGAGGTGACTCCGCCAGCCACCGAGGAGTTGCTCACTGCAATATATCCTCGCTGCGCCTTGCAACAACCCGCTATGGCCAAAAAGCAAGACAGCACGTTTTTGTAAGATGAACTTGGATAAGCAGCATGAAATCGAGTTTGTAAGAATGTTAATATTTACTGTGCTCTCCAATTCCTTTAATTTCTTGCACTTCAACGAAGAGGAACCTTTCTTGTGTGAACTAAAACACAACAGTGAAAATTCTCTCCCTGGTGACAGATACACGTGATTAACAGGCAAATTTGCTGTCACCAACCGATCTGACAATGAATTTCTAAATCAGGGTGGCAGGTTAGCCCTTACTCTGAGAAAACAACATGTAGTGGGGCAATGTATTTTTCTTCATCTTTGAAAATCCCTGAGATCTCCAAGGGATCTGCCAGAGCCCCAGAGCCATCGGAGGGGAAGCCCCACTCCTGAGCATTCCTTCCAAACTCCAGCATCTTTGCCAGCTTCCTGCCAGTGGGCTCTACTGGGGGCACTGGGGGAGGGGGCTGGTGGTTCATTGCCCCTGAAAACCCTCATAAATAGAGATTCCACAACAAGGAGACTCTGTGCAAAAGGCTAATTACAGCCTGGGGCTGCATTAACCTTTAGTGTGGGTTCCCCACTGGGACCTTTGTAAGACTGTGTGTGTTTGTGTGTGTGTGTGTGTCTGTTCACACACAGACCTTTTCCCTGTCCTTTATTTTCCCATTCTCCTCTGTGCTCTCCAATGTACAGTTTTTTGGAGGTACAGAAAACCTTCTTCGAAGTCCAGGGATTTGTTCACTGGGAAAGTCAAGGAAGGGATCAGACCTCCCCATCTCCTCCCAGTGTGAAACAGAACTGGCTACAAAATTCCCTCCCTTGATGGAAGTTGGTCGTGCAAATTCAACAAAGACAGTAACAACTGGCTTGTCTACGGAAACCAGCTGGTACAAAACCACACTGTCAAGGAGAAGCCATCAAATTCTCTTTGGAAAAGCAAACAGAATACAATTAATGTGAGCCAGGTGCATTAGTAAATATTATGACAGAGGTAAATTTATGACTAAGCTACCAACGGTCTTATAGTTACTATGAAAGCTCACGGAGATGATGTAGAAATCTGGACAAATCTCTGTGCTTTTGCTGGATGGCTACCATGAATAAGCGAAACTGAGGAAGATTTAACTCAGTAAGGTTGATGCTGCAAAATTACTACACTGGACACTCAAATCATCCCAACCTTGGAGATCCTGTAAGGGAAAATGCTGTAAGTAATCTGATTTCTGAGTGAAAATACTAGTTACTGCTGGCCCTGAGATGCTGCTGTCTCACTGAAAGAGTGTCAGAAATCCAGGCACACAGCAAATGGATTTATTTAAATCCTTCCCGCAGGGAAATACACAATGAGGAACAGCAAGAAACTGTTTCATTCCACTGAGGGTTTTTACTTACAGGCTCCCCAAAGGACCAGTTTCTCCCCATGTTTTAGTCACATTTGTATTTAACCATGGAGCAGCTTAGTCCATGGCTGAACTTTGTTGAAGGCATGTTGAAGTCTGTAACTACAGCCCAGCTTTCCTGAGACCCAGCCTCTATTACCAATGTGAAAACCAGATTCTGTTTGGTCCTTATCTTCCAAACATTTCTGGGGTGTCCAAGAGGGTCTGAAGTGCTAAGACATAAGCCACGGCCAAGAGCTTCACTCGTGGTCCCACGGGAGGTCTCCCAGGGCAGGAGAGGACATGGCAGGATTCCCACCACACGCCAGGCCGAGTCTCTGAACACATTCACTCAAGTTAAATCTCACCACCTTTCACTTCAACTGCGAAGCAGACTTTTTTTGGAGTTGCCTTTGCAAACATTTATCCCAATAGGTAGTTTTGTGTAATAAAATAAAACCTCAGCAAAATAAAAAAGCCTCCCATACAAACGATAAATCCCTACCAAAATCAGGTCTGCCACTGAACATCCTCCTCTCCTCAGAGACAGGAGGAGGGAAAAAAACACATGACAGATGTTAATCACCTCCTTTAATGAACTGCTTGGAGATATTTAAATACGGTGGTGTTGACTATGGTGTAAGAACATATGTACAATAGTATAAAACAAAGTAGAAACATGATGTATTATTAATACACGCTAATTCCTTTACATCTATTTAGAGGCATGGTGGAGGAAGAACATACTGTGTATTCTCACCGTAGCTCTTCTTGGGTATAAAGAGACCCTCCGAAGCAAATTCTTCAGCCTACTATACTTCAAGAAATAGTAATCTAAAGCATCAGACATTTCCTATTAAAGTTTTAAAAACATAGCTTTAAGTCATACATTACATTGAATGCTTTAATATCTCATCTGATTCAGTAGGTTTTAAACCCCACAGAGGTCACATTTTGAAGCACTAGTCACTTTTTACAGCATCTCCAAACATTAAATAAAAATAAAAATTATTAGGAGGAATAGAGCCATCTGTAGAGGCTAATAATGTGTCAGTTTGATATTGTTATTAATAATACCATTATTTCTGTTTCATATTAGGGAGATCATGATTGCTAATGGCTATAAACTAGGAGTGATAGCCTTCATTCTGGCCCATCTGTGTTGCAGCCAGAGAGGCAGGAGAGGATCTAGTTACAAAGCAGTTGTTTCTCCTGACCCTATTTGGCATCGGGCTTTATCCTTGCAGCTAAACCCAAAGCCTTGGCATGCCCGGTTCAGGTCTGGGATCCAGTTACAACAGGCTTGGGCCTGAGCCCTGCAACAGGCTTTACTGGTCTTGTGACCAGGTCAAGGTCAATCACACTGTGAGCAGGTACCCAAGACTGATTTGTTTAGATGCGCGGTACAGGGTCCATATAACTGATCGTGGAATCATAGAATCACAGAATGGTTGGTGTTGGAAGGGACCTCAAAGATCATCTAGTTCCACTCCCCTGCCCTGGGCAGGGACACCTCCCACCAGACCAGGTTGCTCAAAGCCCCATCCAGCCTGGCCTTGAACCCCTCCAGGGATGGGGCAGCCACAGCTTCTCTGGGCAACCTGGGCCAGGGTCTCACCACCCTCACCGCAAAGAATTTCTTCCCCACATCTCATTTCAATCTCCCCTCTTTCCATTTAAAACCGTTACCCCTTGTCCTATCACTACACTCCCCCATAAAGAGTCCCTCCCCATCTCTCCCATAGGCCCCCTTTAGGGACTGGAAAATCTTCACTTCATCGGCCATGGCAGGAAAAACTGTCCTACTCAACCTCTGGAAAAGGGACATAGTGGCAGAGCGATTTAGGTGGCAGCTTGCTACCGACTTAGAAGTAGGAATTGGTCCTTATCAAAGGTTTCCTTCAGTCAACTCAGCTGTACATCACCTCCAAGGCTTGGACTAAGAGGTAGTCCATATGTTACTATCCACAACCCTTCTCTGGATACGGTGCCTTTGCCACATGAAAACCACTTGCATACAAATCTGCCTGCATTTCCCGTTTCTGATGATGTGACTCAGGTTCAACACTAACAGAACAATAATAGTAAATTCAACTAATTGTAAATATTATGATAAGCATAATGAAGAAGTGTTTGTTGTCAAGAAAATGCTTGAGAAAACACCACACAGACAGCTCGAGTTTAAACATTACAGCACTATGATTTCATTAACTGATTAAAACAGCAGTATTTTGAACAGGCAGTTTCCTCCTCTCTAATACCAAATACGTACAGACAGCGCTCCCTGTTCCCCTCTATGTTACTGTTGTGGGTCATATTTAGTGCTGATGATTTGTAATTTATCCAACAGGTACAGGCACATTTCCCCCAGGTAACATTTGTAAACAGAAATAAAGCTGGTGGTGTTCGGTTTGCCTCGGAAACTCTGCAATTCTAGTGTGCCATAGTGTAGGCAGTGATGTGTAACCAAGACCAGTGATAAAAAGAAACTGCAATTGTTTTTTTTAAGGTACAGCTCTAAAACTGTACTATGTGGATTTCCATGGTGCAGCAGCGCAGACGGAAATTACTTTTTTCCCCTCTATAAGAACCAGTTATCTGATTCTCTTTTGTTTCCCTTATTCCAATGTTCAGTTGCATTTTAGTGTTCAGAGCTATAAGGATGCATTGAAACTTATGGAGCCTGACATTTTAACTATCTCATCTTAGCATGATTCATCTCAATTTACTTTCTTCAAAAATGTAGCCTGGAAGAATATGAACCATTTTGGGGGTTTGCTAGAAGGCCATAAGCTCCATTAAAGAGTATAGTATCAGCTGCCTTCCAAAGAGGGTTTGCTTGTTATGGGTCTCATCCTGCAAAAGTAATAGGTGCCTCCTGGGAAATGCCACATAGTCTCAAAGGTTGAATTCCCAGGACTTGGGGGGAGAACTAAGCCCTGGATTGAGTCCTCCACCCTCACAGTGCTTCTGTGCTCTGCTGTAGGAACAGCAGAACAAAGACATTCACAGTTGTTTCTGCTCTGCGTTTGAGAGTTAAGCAAAGCAGAGGCATCTCAATAGTTAAACAATGAGGAGATTAAAAGAGCCTCAATAAATTTGATGGGTTGATATGAGCAAACAAAATCATTCATATGATATTACACAAGTGTCTGTTCAGAAAACACATGATTTTGGAACTCTGGCCACAGTCTGACAAGTATTCTGGGGCAGATCCTCTGTGTACATCAAGTGTCATCGCTCTCCTGAAGTCAACGGAGCTGTGACAACTTATACCCATGGGGGCTCTGCCCTTTTGTGCACAATTCTTGTAATAATCAAATTGCACCACACACAGAGCCCCGGCGGCGCGACCATCATGGTGTAAAGTGCTCTACAGACAGCAAGCTGGACCGCGGCCCATTTAATCGCCGAAGGAAGAGGTTTGGGTATTGAGAGTTGACTCTCATTTAGATTTCAGATTCATCTGAGCTCTGGCTACAAGGACATGAACACAAACTTGAAACATGACTCGTTCAGGCACCTTCCTTTCAGCACAGCGAAGGGTAAAACGCCGAGGAAACCCCCATGCAAACAGCACTAAATAGCATTTAGGGGCTGCGGTGGGGAATGGGAGGGCAGCGTCCACGGAGACACACAACTGTCACCCGCAAGAGTTCAATGACACTTGGCCTGGCCTGTTCCCCTTCTGCACTTGTAGTCACTGATACAGTGAAACAATAATATATCACTAGGCCTGACCCTTTGGCCTTTATGAATTATCTGTTTTAGAAAGATGTGAAACCACCTTTTATATCCAACATAATAGATATTTAGACATGGTAGATCAATAGTGAACAAGTTTTCTGGTTATAGTTAATGGGTGCCAGAGGGGCATTCTGACATTGACCTCTGACACCCTTGTTGACAAGAAATCTATAGAGAAAAAAGATAGGAAAGACTGCCAGTTTTTAAAGTTATGAATATAAACCTACAGCAAATAATGGTAATTTTCGTTGAGCAGAAATTTTTCATACTTTCAGTTTCAGATGAATTTCTCCAAAATCCTTAATTCTGACCGATGTAAAATTACTATCTGGCCCTTGGTGAACACGTGAAAACAACTGTTCAGCTCTGTGACACAATTTTCCATTTGTTACTTGTATGATATTGTTCTGCTGTCAAAGAAGACTTTTCCCTTTATAAAATAGGCTGTCATTTATAATTCCAAACCAGCCCAGATTTGTTAAACAACCACATCATTATGGGTCTGGACAGGAAGAAATACAGGCTCGTGGTTCTTTAAAGAAACTATCTAAAGTGATTTTTAAAAGCAAATTAAGTTTATAGGAATTTAACATTATGATTTCTTACAAAATCAGTTGCTAATATGTATTGCCATCAAAGCACTAAAATAATCCTTATTCCTTAGTAGATCAGATACTTTAGCTAAATTCTCGTGTAATTATTTGATGCAGCGAAAGACTGTTAATAAATGTGGCGAGAGCTATGAGTATAAAATGATATCGTTCTATCCTATGCTTCATGGTACTCAGTCCAGAAAGTTAAGTTCACCGGGAGCAGTTTAACCAAATCAGAAAAAGGGAGCTCATTTCCAGCCGCCTGTTTTACTCTGCAGCACAACCCAGCGTGCCTCCTGGTAACAGAATTAGCTCTATCACATCAAGTCAAAATGAAATTGGTGTGAGAGAAGGGCCTCCTTCTTTCCAAAGAATGTGCCCTCCAACGTGCCTACTGTATTATCATGTCACACTCCAGTAATGCTGCACTGAGGTCCCCGTGGCCTTCCTGCAGCTAAGAACCATTGAAAACACATTTGTCCTGACTGTTCTTTTCTTTTACCCCTCCTCTCATCTTGTGCAAGATGAATCGCTGCTGGATCCAGACTGACTCCGAGGGCAAAGCCAGGTCTTGAGGAGGTAACCTGCCTCCTACGGCTTAAACATTTTAATTAATTTTAACACTAATGCACAAATGAGAGTTAATCACTCTGCTGCGGTGCTTTCTAATTTACCAAGTTTATTCATTAAAACTTTCCTCACTGAACTTTGATTGAATGTCATGCTTTTTAAAAGGCCTCTCAAACAGCCTTAAGGCTTTTAAAACTGATGTCTCAGGCGACTGCTGAAACGCTCTTTACAATTTGCTTTGCCAGGAAGAATGAGAAAGTTTGTTGGGAGAGGGACTGAGAGACACTGAGTTAAAATGAGGTTACACCAGCAGCTGAATAACAGGGCTGCTTGGAAATACTCCTGTAAACTCACATGTGACTAAAATTACCTGCTAAACATAAAAGACGTCTTCAATTTTACAAATTCTACACCAAAACATTTCCCAAGCCCCACACTACAAAACCGTCCACATGATCATCACGCTGGCTTTTGTCATTTAGCACAAGAATGTAATATATGCTGTATGACTATTAATTTTATGAGATTGCTTTAGATTATACTGTTACATGTTTTATTGCTGTGCTATATAAGAAGAAGCGTGGTGATAACGTTATTTGTTTTAGATAATATATTTGCAATGTGTTTGCTAATCTAATTATTTTAGAATCAATATAATAAAACCTTAAGTACACAATTTGGTCTATTAATTGCTATAACTAAAATCTGAAATTTATTGTTTAAATGGAGGTTCTTCATTTCAAATTAACTGAAGCAAAATGTAATCTTTACCTTTTTAATTAACTGTGTTCAATATTAGGTAAAAAAATACCTCACATTTTCAGTTTCTTAATGAAGGCTGCAATCAGAAAGGCTGACATTCAATCATACATTTAATTGGCTTTTTTAAAGTCATTTACATTACTTGGATCTCCAAGGAAGTTGCAGTTAAGAAAAGACTCTCTGCATATAGTTTTGTGGGAAAACTCACTCAAAGCCTAGATGCCCAATACTTTTATAAAAATACAAAAGCTGCTGCAGGTATGTCTGTAAAGGAAAGCAAAAATACTTGTTTATTAGCGTCTCTGTTTATCTATGGGCTCTGGGAGTTTTACACGGCACCTGGGCTGCGGAGGATGATTCTCCATGGAAGTCTGCAGTATCCATGCTTTCTTTCCATAAATGCCGTGGGGTACACAACTCTGTTTATTCACACTTTCTCTTATATTTTTCTGTCTTATTTTAGTTTTCTTCTGCACTCTTCTTTTAGTTTGGGAAGCAGCTAAATTGTCAGCACAGACAGTCCCTTAGGACCTAAGCTGTCCTAAGCATCGAAGTCATTTCTGTTAGCAGACTGCTCCATTGTAAAAGCCCCATGACACCGTGGGTGGTTAAGTTAAGAAAACTGCCTCAAGTGTCTCTATTAATACCAAATTCCTGCCTCTGTAGCTAGTATGAGCTCAAAGTTTACTCAGGCAATGAAAATGTCTAGCTAGAGATTAAGGCTAACCTTCTTCAAGTTTATAAATCACAGCCACTTCTATATTTGAATCAATTTTAAATGTGAAAGTACTGTGATTCTTACATCTCCCATTGCCCTTACACTGTACCCACAGCCCTACCACTTCTCCCAGTATTTGTTTGGGATTTCCAGTAGTCGCAGCTCCAAAAGGCCCCATGGGCAGCCTGGGAAACAGATGAGGAAAACGATTGACATGTCCAGTGAGTCTAAAGCATCTGGGACAGAGGGGCTTCAGTGCAGGTTCTCAGGACCATTGATTTGCACTTGAGAAGCTCGTGTTTCCAGCCCGAGGAACAGCCAAGCCATTGGAGCTGTGCTTTACAGTCTTCTCACCCACAATTAGGGCATCATTATTATTTTTATTGTATTACTGCAGTAATAACAGCATCCACATTCTCAGCTTCCGGCACAACTGCCTCAGGCTCCAGGCAGCCTCCTCTCTTTTGTTTTGCCTCATCTACCTGTTGCACTTCTGATCGAGAAATTAAATTCCAGGAAAAGGCATTTTTAACAGCCTTCTTTTTGCGCTTGGGAATTCCTGCGGATCTCCTGACATCATCCTTTCAGCACACTCTTGGGGTAACTTTTTACTTGCCTGGACTGTGCTGACAGTTGCACTGTCTTTTTCAAAGTCAAACCAAGTGTCACAATTTTTCCTAAAACTCCTCCTTTAAAATTCTCATACTAGTGTTTCCTTAAGGACATTTTCCTCTGCATATTCATATGCCGCTGCATTAAAAGCTTTCTGTTCCTCTTTATCTTTTTGTACAAACACACCTATTAGCGTATTGTATTTTTGGACGGAAACGTTCATCAACTTTTCAGGAATGATTGCATAGTTTTTCTCATCTTCCTAGGAAATTTATGAATCGATATTTTCAGCTTCATTGCTGCTCAGATTCTGTGAAACAATCCTTATGTTCAGATCTTTCTATGGGCTCATCAAACTGAAAGTCCTGTTGAATTGGCTGCATTTCTGTTTCCACCTCATTATGGTGGGTGGCACCGTAACACATGTACAATTGTAGCAGGAGTCCTTTCTTTCAAATCCAATCGGGAAACTTTTATTAGAATAAGAATTATGGTCACTGATTGAATTACTCTGTCTCCTTCCTCCCCTCCGTAGTGCTTAAATCTAAAGCCTTCCCAGAGATCCTCCTCTTAACTTCATGTTATGGATTTAAGCAAATGCAGAGGTCATAGTGACTATCTAAAATATCAATACACCAACTATGGACTCATTTCCATATATACATGTGTCTTATTTAATAAAATGGTTACATTGAAAACTCTACCTCAAATATTAATTCTTATCACCAAAGACCTACAACAGCCATTTTTCTACAACCTGTATAAGTGCCTGTTTCCAAACCAGAAAGAAGTGACACCCTCTGATGAATGTGCCTCTGCTCAATCATGTCTGCACAGAACAGCCCTAAATTAATTTCAAATAACAAATATGTTTTGTAAAAATTAGACTTTGCCAGCAGGCAATTCACAAACAAACAAAAAAACCCCTACTTTCCTTTAAATACATTAGTAGTTATGAATAGCTAACCCAGCTCTAGTCATTACCTAGCAATGAAAAATTGACAATAGAGTTATTAGGATAATATACTTAATTAATAGAAATATTAAAAGATTCACCATTAACCTGCATTTGCTCAGAATGCCAGAGGGGTGATTAGTTAGAATGGCACAGAATATTTTATAGTACTTACTGCTCTTATAAGAAGTCAGAGAGAGGAAAATGGAGATCCATACTGCTACTGGATTTGAAGTATGACCTTAATGGTATTCAAAGTTTTAAACAGGAATGAAGATAAAGAGGACATGGAAAAATTATACCTTGAACTTACTGAAGGGATTAGGACACACCAAAAAGGTACGTTTTTTTTGTAAGAGAACTAGTATTTTAAAATCAAGTTGTTCCTAAACTTTTTCAACTGAAAGCAACACTTCTCACAGTTCAACGTCTGTCCCTAAAGATCAGATTTTTACCTGAAAACACTACGAACATCTCTTCATCATATACCAGACATACAATATAACATGCATAGAATAATCCTTTGGGTCAGTTACAGACAGTCTGCAAACCACTGAGACAAATAAAATGTGTATGTATTTCATGCATCTGTACTTCAGCCAAGCATAGATGTAAGTTCATATTAGAAACTATTTTTTAAGCTGTAGAAGATGAAGACTAGCAGGGGGTTTATAAAATGCATAAAAATTTGGTGCAAGGCAAAGGAACAACAAAGAATTGGTGAGAAGAATGAGAGAAGCATATTGTAGTTTATTAGTGACTGCAGCAGATGGATGGATTTTGTGGAAGTTGGGATTGTCAACACAGAGAAGCCAACAGCTGAATTCCAGAAGGCTCAGATGGGGCCGGCCTCAACACACTTCTCTCTCCCGATAAACTGATGGGATTTGTCTCCTTTTGTTATAAAGCCTCGGAATAGTTCAGGCATTAATAATGGTACAGTTAAAAGGAAAAAGGAAAAGATCCCACACCTCATTATCTGGCTTCCTGTTTTCGAGAGGGTGTGAGACCAAATTAGTGTATGTTTGGAAAGCACACTGTAAGAGTTAAGCATTGCAATAGAGATGCTAATTTAGAATTAAATAGATCACTGGGAACCAAGTTCACCAACAGTAAATCTGAATTCAGTCACCTGGAAACCCCAAGAAGGCTTTGATGCTATAGAAATTGCATGAATTCTTCTCCCTAAATGTCTTCCTGTAGGCATGCAAAATCCCTTAAAACTAATATGACAAGACAATATATGTTGTTTCCTTGCAAGGTGAATAGTGACTCATTAGGGAGGGATATAAATCGGGAGCCTGAATTGTAACTTTTAAAACTCTAGTTGTGGAAAGGAACCTCACATACGGAGTCAAACTTTACAGCTTCACCATCACTCTTGTTAACCACTGTTTACCAAATGGTGAAATAAACAGAAGTCATCGGAGTCCCACCCCAAGCCCTGCAACAGCTCATATATTCAACACCGAGCTGAATGGATGAGAGATTGAGAAAGTTAACAAAAAACACATTTTCTTCCTTAAAGAAATATTTCCTACTGACAGATTTTGGATTGCATGCTCTTTGAAATACTGAAGCTATCACAGCATGTTCCCAGAGAAAAAATATGAAAAGCTAGTAACAGTAAGCGCAAAATATGTGACATCCATACAGACAAATACATCTCTCTATATGCATACGTATAAAACCACACCTACAAAAATAATACACACCTCAATAGAAATATTTGCTAACAAGTAATTTAATTTCTTGGGAAAAGTCCAAATTAAAATATTCTTGCTCATATTCAAGAAGGACTGCTTGGCAAGTCGGTCTTGTCCTGGACGTGCCACTGTAGGACTGTTGGGATAACTGGTTACAGCAATCTGCATGGACGCTCCATCACTGGGAGGGGAGGTGGAGGGAAGGAAGGCTTTGGAGAGGAATCCGGGGCTAGTCTGTGTTCCCCCGGGCTATAATTAACACTGCTATAAGGTCTCAGAACCAAACCACAGTTTCTTTTTGAGCTAGCTTTAAGCTAATTTTTAAAATAAGAAAAGTCAAGATAAATAGCAGACAAATTAGAGAGATGTCTAAGGAGGAGGAGAAATCCAGTGAAAGAATGGACCTAAGTCACAAAGTTTAGGTGAAGGTCTTGATTTTGTGGTAGGCAACATCACACAGTGACGATGCTGAATCGTGAGCCTGGCTTGGATTATCCAGACTTCAAACAGAAGAAGGTTACTTTTTTAACTATTTCTATTTCCTACTATGTAGGTAACATCTTTCATCTTGTCACGACCCTAGGGCTGATACATCAGAGTGCAACTGGATACTTTTGATTCTATGATTTTTCAGCATTATTCATTCAAGTGATCAAAAAGTCACAGAACAGTCAAGAATGTTACATCAAGACACATTTAACTAAGAAAAAACTCACAAAAAATAGGATGTATTGGGATGAAAGAGCTATTTAATTTTCTCTCCTAAAAAATATAAAACATACCCCCAAAAAAGCTTCATTAGAGGTTTCAAAACCAGAGGCAGCGTGGGTCCGTTACCCAGCAGGCCTGAGAGAACTAACACCAAGTAAATTTCTGATTAAGCCAAAACCAACCGGAATCTTCAAGATGCTCTACATCAACTGAAAGCCAACATATAAAGATATGAAACCTCCTAGTTCTCTAGAATTTTACCAGGGGTCCATAAGCTCAAATAAAGAATTTCTTCTTATTATTGATGACAAGTCAGAAAACAGAGAAAGAAAAAATTAAGGGAAAGAGGAAGCCTCCTCTACATCAACTTCCTCTGCTTCCTACAAGAAGAAGTACTCACTGAGTACTCGGTGGTCCTGGAAATCAAGCCATGCTTTTTTGTGTCTAAGCATAGAGGTGAGGCTTCAAGGAATTAAAAATGAAAATATTAAGCCCAGATGGGGTATCTTCAGTTACCTTTTGATTGCTTTGAAAATTCCCTACCTCAGCTGTTATCTGGACTAAGCGGAATGCAGGTATAACACGGGACTTGTGACCATAGCCTTGGCTTCCCTCTGTAAAACGGTGCTAACACCATCTCCAAGGAGTTCTGCAACAATCCAATGAGGAGTTCTATCTATTCTAATAATGTTATAAATACTTTCAAACTTTGTTTCTTTTTTTAAAAGCCAGCAGTGCATTGAAAAAAATTAAGCAGGAAATTAATTTTCCCAAAGGTCTTCAGTAATTGGACAGAATTTCCAGCAAGCGCCAGATCTTTAGAATGAAAAAAATGTCTCCTGATTTTGGCATTATAACCCAAAAATTCTCATTAGCTTCTTCAATTCATTTAATATAATTTACCCCTCCCTGCAAGATTTTAGGTGATGAAAAAGATTAAAAATGATCCCATAACAGTCTGTTCAGTATTTTACATTCACTGACCTTTTATGTAATTTGATATGTTCCTTTGGATGTCTCTTCCAAGTATGGTGGGTGAGAGCTTGATTTATAAACAGTGTATGCACACAGGATTTTTATGTACTTTGTTCACACCATCAGTTTTTTCTGTAGTCATTTACAGTCTATTTGCAATTCATTAAAGTACTTTTCTTTTTGTTAAAATTGCCTTTCTTTTTTTTTATCTTTCCGTAGCAAAGTAGGTTTCTTTCGAGAAAGGAAAGTCTTCAAATGCTGGTCTTGTGAAAGCTGTTACGGGGTCCCTTGCTTGTACTTCATGTTATGGATCTCACAGCTGCAGTAGAAAAGGAGCAAATTTGCTTTGAAGGAGGTTTTTGATAAAAATCTATCTCTTTCCTCACCTTTGTCTTCAGTGTTAAATAATGGAAGACCATTCTCGCCACTAAAATTCCAAGAAAATAGCTCTGAAAGAGCAGATTCTTGGTTCTTCCTCCTGATATCCATCAAGCTACACAGGGCAGCGAATCTAAGCGATGATCCCAAGTGGACAAGGCAGCTGGAAAACTGATTTCATTTCACCTGCTGTTGTGTATGTGACAGCGAAAGTCCTCTTGAAAGCAGGGCAGCTTTTCATGGGTTACACTATGCTCTTCTATACAGTAATAAAACACTAATGATTTTTACCGGGAACTTCACAAAGTATTTCCTTTGTATGTCTGATAATAATCAAGCTATAGAACTACTGGATCTCTTTTTCCCTCTAAATATCACTCCAACAAAACTCGAATCATACAAGTTTCAGCAACGACATGCACAAGAAAACTCTGGCACAAGCAGAAGAGGACAGAGCAGGCGGGGTATAACACATGTTTTATGCTCTTGGTCTCTGGTACAACTCGATTCTGTTCTTCAAAGTGGAAATGACCTTTTAGTGGTTGTCATTCACTTTCTGCCTCCTATTTTCCATTTCACTTTCTGAAAACTGCATGTACTTTCTGTACATAAACCTTTCCTTGTGCTTTAGTTCTTATTTTTTGGTACAGCAGAAGGTTTTTTTCCCTTGCCCGTAGTAAGACTTTAAGACTAGTACAGTCGGTGAAGACTGAAAGAACCTAAAAATTTAAAGCTTCTACCATTTTCTGTGCAGTTCTCAGGAGCTGGGTATGCAGCTTTTCCGGTGCACAAGAAATGGGAATCTTCGTTGGATGGGTCATGGAAGGAAACATCTATGAGGTACATACAGTTCAGATCCCAAGGCTGAATTTTAGGATTTTAGGATAGCTCAGTCTCAAAGGAAAGAGGGCCCACCTTGGCCAATCTCGAAGGATTCTGGGGACCTAACTGAGACACGTAACACTATAGTGTTTATGGGGACAGTCCCCAAACTACCTACAGATGTAGTGATGGAACAGATTTGGATCTCCAGGAACAGAAACATCTCAGAGAAGAACAACCACAGGAATTAACCTCCGCAGTCCACTGTACCAGCAGGATGTTTCTTCTTTCAAAGAGAATAGATCGAATTCAAGGCACATCATAAAAAACTTTTAGAAAACACTGTTTTTCCTTCCCAACTCCTTCACAGCCTCCCACCACTCAGTGTTTCTCTTCCCTCTGCTTCCTACTAACAATAGCAGAACTTCCAAGAAACATTTTGCAGGATTATAGTGAATTCAGTCAACGCTACTCACCAGGATAAAGCAACCAACACTACAAACTTGCTGGAGTAACTATGTGTATTAGGGAGTGTGATGAAGAAAGAGATGATATACGGTAAATAGGGCTGAGCTGACAAAAGCCTCTACACAATAGACAAACAGAGAGAAAATTAATACACTTACAAGTAACAGAGGCACTTCCTCCTCTGTCACTGGCATTTGCTCCAGTTCGGTGCTATTCTCCTTCTGAGCTCATCTATACTGTGTCTCTCAGTGTTCAGTCCCAGCTATAGAAAGTATAGATGTATTTTGTCTCAGACAATCACAACTACTGTCTTTTCTCAGTGACTTTCTTTGTATTTGGGTACAGGTATGCTCTGCTCAGCCTGTTTAGTCACCCTTATGTTACGAATTTGGGGTATTCTGTAGCCTGAGTAATGCTACAGCACTCATTTTGCTAAAATAAAAAACCAAACAAATAAAAAGGGCAATACCACTGCTATACAGTCATAATTCTGTGCAGCTGTCCTTTAACAAAAGTAGCATATTTATCAGTGCCGCATATTTGGAGGGATAAAAAGACAGTCTTTTGGTTTTTCCGATATGTCTTACCTTTGTAAAAAAAAAAATCCAAATACCTCTAAATATTTCTGTCTTCTTCTAAAGATTCCAAATACCAATTTTTCTCTTAGTTTCCTTATCTGCTTCTGTTTAGTGAGGGAGGTGCACTGGATGGGGCAGTAAAATAAGGCTGGCGACTAAATGCCAGACACCCAGGGGGAGTCAGGGAATGTGGTGTCATTAGCTATCTAGTAATCAAAAGAGAAGGTAGTTTTTAAGAATTCCATCTATGATGCAATTTTCTGTTTCTCTGCTACTTGTACACGTCATAATTTTCCTTGAGCATAAAACCTCCTATATGAAAATGTTTCCTGCCAGGAAATCTCGTTTTGTTGCTGGTTACCTGCTTTGCTACTCCAATCTGAGGGATTTCAGAGAAAAAGAATGGTTTCTTCCCTCTCCCTGCATAGCAGCGAATGCAGAATGTTTAACTGGCCTGGGAAAGGCTTTTTCTCTATCTGTGGGGAGTATTATTTCTGATCCCCAATGTAGCAGTTAATAAAGTCTCAATAGTCTTTCCACCATCTCCCTCAGCACCCGTTTGCAGTCCTAAAACTCCACTGCTCCTGTCACTCTCCAGCCTCTCCAATCTTCTCTGCCAAATGATGTTTTCCTTAGCAGGAACTTCCAATGTAGCCCCAATTGTTTCTGTTTTATTGAGGGATTCCTCCTGAGTGGATTTTTCGATAGCATTTTTAACCACACCAGCAGCCACGCTCCTCTAAAGCAAAATTATCTACAGCTTCCCAAGATTTAATAGCAGTAAAGTTTTTAATGCTATCTTACTGAAGTCCCCTGAGCCTGCAATAGGTTCCTTCTCTTAATATTCCATTATGTCTGACATGCTCTTGCCATCCATGGAGAGAGATTGGATCTTGTACTCCAAGCTTCCAGACTATCACATTTCCTCCCTTTTCTAAAACATACCCTGCTCTTTCCTGGAGGTCATTCTGCCTCTTCTCAGAATGAAGCTTGCACACAAACAGGCACACCATGCAGAACAACATTCACCAAGAAATCAAAGTGCAAGGAATTTTCATTTTTTGGCAAAGGCAAGAATTTTTAAACCATGTTTTAACTTCGGGTTCAACTGTTTTCCTTCTCTCTAAGAGTTAGGAAAGCTGTTTGAGAATGAGATGTTTCTCAGTAGCACATGCAGGTCTCAACATGATGGGTAACTCACGGCCCCGATCTGCTTGTTCAGAGGCAAACCAGACCATCACGGAAATCGGCAGTGCAGGGGACATACATTAGGTGAGAAAATAAAGATCTTAGGGAAAAGGGAAAGGCTCCATGCAGCTATGAAAACATCAGGTTAATACTCAGGAGATCAGAAATGGAATCCTGGTTGTGTCAAAACCAAGCAGCGATGGTGCTCTCAGCAGTATGGGTTTAAAGGGAGTAAACTCTGTCTGCACAAGTGTAATTCAGAGTAAAAAAAGGCTCAGCTGAGAGGAAAGTACACCATGATGAGGTGTTCTAATAACTACAGTGACGTCAGGGACAATTTGGGTAGAGACTTGTGCTGGGAGATTTATCAGCTGGTTTCCATTAACTCTGCAGGTAGGAATGTGAGAATACAGAGTTAGTTCACTAATATTTGAGACTCTCAGATAAGAAGCAGTTAGTGCCATTAAGTCCTGTTCTTCTACTCTGTCTTTGAAAGTTAAATAAATAATATAGTATATAAATACTATAGCATATACATTTAGATATCCCTAAACAATCAGAAATTTAGGGTTATAATCTGCCACATTTCTACAATCTTGCCACTTTGTTATTTTTCGGTTATGTATTTATTTTCAAAGCTGAATTAAGACCAAATGTTTGGACACATTCATTCCACCCCTAAGAATGTTTTTACTAAGCCCACTTCCGAATTCTGATGGTTAAAAACCAGAAGTCTGTCTTGCTGTTGGGCCAGCTGATGAAAGGATCATCACCCGAACCAATAATTGTTATCTTTGCAAACCTCAGCACTTAGACTGCTTGAACAGTGACAAAAGGTATAAATCACCCTCAAGGCTCCTAATTACTACCATTAGCAGTTGGTTTGTTATCCTGGATGTGAAACCCTGATGCCACATCGGAAGGACGATAGCAGGGACCTGGCTGGCAGCCAAGCGCAGGGTGCATTTAGCATAACTATATGCTGTTTGCTAAACGCAGAGCCCAACTGAGCCTCCAGAGACTCAGATTTTGGGGATGCAGCTCTGAAACTTCCATATCCTTAACATGTTCCTATTATTTGCTTTTTCCGTTTACTGACATTAGGAGACATGATGGCTTGCATTGCTAACTGCCAACACTAATTATGACAATCAAAAAAATTCCAGTGTTTTCACAAAACACAGCATCTCTGCATAATCCCAGAAGGATGGTTACACCGTCAACAGTTGCCAAGTAATATCTGCGGTATGTATTTATGTGTTATCACTATCATCTCTATTATTTTAGCATGGCAAATACCAACTGTTAATACTACACCGTAATTTCTGTCATGTTCTCTCTAATGTCTGGAAGGTGTATTTATTTGTTTAGCTTCAGAATAGAATTATTAGAACTCATAAATTAAGGGTTGGTGAAAAAAATACTAGGGCAGCTGGGAATTATCTATGTTCATGGAGAAAAACCTGTGTTACGGTGTTATGGTAATCTATCATATATGCAGCTACCACAGTGTATGTATGTACTTCTGCTGGATGTATTTACATATTATTCTGCTCAGCACTGTCTGTTTTCTCTCTGTGTGAGTCTAATGCAATTCTACGACAGGAAACAACGGTAAGAGATGAAGTGTTTACCTCCTCTAGTAAATACAACATTGGGACAAAACCGCTGCACTGGCAGTGCTTTACCTGTGCCGCTGCTTTCACAGTTAGAATTGCAGGAGTATTAGCGGGGCAGGGAAACCTGATGTGAAGAGCAGTGGATTTCCTAAGGAGTCTCTGCATGGAGTAGCTGAAGTATTTAGATGCTTGTGCCTCATTTGAGAGCATTCAAACAATCCTAAAAGGAATAAGTAAAATCAAATCCCCAGCTATCACTATGTTGTGAGGGAAAAGAGGGATGTATATGATAACTGAGGGAGGAGATTGACCACAAGCTTATGCATCTTGCTTTAAAATTTAACAAGAGTACTTTAAAATGCTGCTGTACCGCACTTTGTCTGCAGAAGCGAACTGCTGACTGTGCGGTTTTAGAGTAAAGATGGGAGTGCAATCTGTATGCAAATGAAATGTTAATATGGCATATAAAAGTAAAATTCAATAAAACAAGTTTGCACTGAGCACTGAGATCACAGAAACTTGGCCATTCTTTGAATTTGTCTCCTCACTGGATTTTTGCTGAACCAGTTTTGCACACCTCTGTAATCCCCTGGGCGGTTTATATATGTTGTGTGATATAGCAAATAAAACTAAACAGCATCTTTACTGCTAATGATGTGAGATACAGGTTTTTACTTGTGTCCACTGCCTTTTAATGACCTAAATATCTCCAACACTTTTGATAGCCGGGTTAAAAGCCATATTGATTTCCCTGAAGTTCCTGTTGCTTGCATTGCAAAGAGCTCCACTAAAAAGCAGTGATTCAGCCAGGCAGAACATAGAGCATGTGTTAACACATCTTGGACGGGATATTGTAGTGAAGAAATCATAAGAATAAGAAATTCTGGACTCAAGTGTTCATTGAGAACGTCTCTGTGATTTTCAATAACAGATGGAACAGTCTGCTGGTAAAATTCAACACCATTCAAAGAGCCAACAAAGTGCTAAAGGAGTGAAGAAAATCAGTTGTTGTCCCTATTTGGAAGAAACTGAAATTCAGATCTAACAGAAGAATTTTACAGGTTAAATAAAAAAATAGGTTAACTATGAAATTCCCCTCAATACTCCTATTTGTAATACAACATTCTGCTAACCAACCGCACGTTAATTTTCATAGAATCATAGAATCACTTGGGTTGGAAAAGACCTTTAAGACCACAGCACTTTACAAACAGGACTCACTGGTCAGAGAGGTGAGATTTTAACCCCCATTTCACACAGAAAGAATCTAAAAACCCTAGGGAGTTAGAAGCCAAAAAATTCTAACTTCTGTGACTCACATCCAATACCAAGTGGATATTTATGACTCTGGTCTCTCAGATTTGTTTACTGGCAAAAGACCCTTAGAGACAGACAAGTCTTAATTGTTCTTCTTTTGGAAAAACACCAGTCCAGAAGAAGTGAAACATCAGGCACTGCTCATGACAGGATTTATTTACCCAGCAGAGTATGTCGCTGCTCTATACTTAGTTCTATGCTCTTCCCAGATTCACTACAGAAATCCCACTCTTTTTATATCTCTTGCTCGCACACACAGAGCTTTCTCCAGTGTCACGTGCCCTAGAAGTGCTGTTAGTCCCAAAAGTGTCAGATCTTCTCCAATACGCACAGTGAATGGTCTGTGCCAGCATCTGTCCTGGTTGCTCACCCTTACGTTCAGACTCATGACCACTCTGCCATGTACAAACCAACCCAGTCAGGAGTCCATCAGGTCCCATCATACCGGTTCTTCTGCCTGCACATTTTGTGGGGGCTACTCCTTCTTCTTTGCAGAATGCACACACCCAGACTGATAACACGTATCAGCAAACCAACATATTTTACACCTTTCTTTCATTGTGGGTAACCATCACTATGACATTTAATGCTGTGCTGTGCTACACCTCTTGAATTCCACAGTACATATGTGTTGAAGACCTATTTATCTCAAATCACCTCCCATCCTGGGGTTTTTCTGCCCAGCTTTTTGCCAGAGAGACTTCCCAAGCCACTGGGACTATATCTATGTGCCTTTGCCTGCTCTTGTTTTACTTGCACAGTGCTTAAACTATACAATTGCAATATAGTTTGTATTGCATAAAACTATGGATTTGACTCAGCGGCTATGCTAAGAAGTTTTTCATGTAACTGTTTAAAATAAATTGACTAAGTTTTGTTACTATAACTCCTAAAAATTCTTAATTCCATTTCAAAGCAGCAGAGTGAAACTTAAGAGTCAACATTTAGAGAAACTGGCCTTCTCTAGGATTTTATATAAAGAATGATCATTTATTTTACCCATAAACTTTAAAAACCTGACTTATTCCATCCAGTCAGCATTCCTAATTTCTAAGGCTCTGTCTTTGAAGCAATATTTACTTCAACAGTTCAGAAACCTAGGGCTGTTTTCAGAGAAGTGGCATTTCTTCAATGTGTCCGTGTTTTGTTTCTGTCTGAGATTAAGTCTGCAAAAATCTCCACCCTCTTCACGCTCAGTTCAGAAAGGGCCATTGAATCAAACTCTGTGCTTCGGAATACAAGACTTGCAATTATTATTACTTTGTTTTCCATTAGTAAACTCCACTTTTGCTACCAGGCTGTGTCCTCGATACACAGAGGGGACCAGTTCATGCGGCAGAATACTGGGGTGAATGACACGAGCAAGGAGAGAAGGTGAGCGTATGAGCTAAGATGGAAAGGGTTCAGCAGAAAAATGGATAGCTGAACTCTTCGCTTGGCAAACCAGTATGAAACAGTAATGATTTGCAGGTATTGCAGAACAGATGATCTTTAAAGATTTAAAAGAGAGTATGTTCTCTTCTTTAAAAGAGAAATAGTGACTTTTCAGATTCGAAAAAATCCTTACACTTTCACCCACGGTTTGTATTCAGAACTGGTAACTCCAGAAAAATCCCCCTTATTACCTCCAGTGACCTACTGAATCTTGCAATTATCTGGCATCTCTTCTAAGGTATTATAATAAAAATAATAACAACAATGGTGGTTTTTCTATCAGCATAAATATTTACAGTTACATTTTAATACTATTCATGCCATTTTCATAATAGAAAATAACCTAATGATCTGGCAGATTATGCTAGTCCGGAGGTTACTTATTTGCAGATCAAGATTTTTCTTACAGACTGGGAGATATAAATTGGCATGATCTTTATTTCAGTATCTCTGACTCAAACGAGATGTTGCCTTTAATCACCCCACAAGGTAAAAGATTTCTTCCTACATGAATGAGAAATGTGAGGATTCTCCTCTGTTTACATTGCTGAAAGCAACTGTTTTCCTTTTAAAGGCAGGGACAACTCTGCTTTTCTATCACACCCCGATGTGCTAAACCCTTACAGTTGGCAGAACCCACTGGTTTCTGAAATGGTTGAGGGACAAGCTCTTACACTGGACACCTCCAGAGATGCCACTGCATGAGCTGTGGACTTACATGTGTTGGCTGAACACTACAGTTTGAACAAAAGACGGTCTAACAGGCAGGCCCGAGAAAGCCAAATGGATATATCCCATCTGTGTCTTGTTAGCCTCACTTTTTTTAATGATTTAAACCCCTTCTCACTCTTCCCCTGTTTTGCCAGCTGCTCCCAAACCACTCCACTGCAGCACTTGCTGACTCGCCCCACAAGACTCGGGGTCAGAGGGATAAACACACGTTTTCAAAGACAATTTCTCTTCTCAGCACTTACGCGGACCCGAATCTCAACCCCTTCTCTGTGTCAATTAGTTTAGTGTGTCAAGAGCAGCTCAGCCATCAGGTACACCTCTCTGGGAGCAGCACGTCAGTGATGTGGCACAGGTAGTTCCTACCTGGAGAAGGAGAGTCCTGGATGAAACGGTGGCAGGGCTGGGGACAGGTAATTGCTGTTCGGAAAAGAGAACTGCGATGATATATACAATCGGGCATCAAGGGTGATGGAGACCTGTCAATAACCACACTATTGCGCAGAACATTTTGGTCAGTGGAGAAAGAAGCTGTTATGCCCGTTTTTGCAATGAATATCAGGTGTTTGGTAATTGTGTTCAACCTGGAGTGCAGAAACAGCAGCTGCATACCGTTTAAATAATGTGCCTTAAAGCTAACACTTGGATTTATTCCAGCAAATACTGTATATTTAGTAACCGCTGATAACAAAACATCATTTCCCATGCTATGACTACTCTTTAAGCATCAGTAAAAATGTACTTAATCAATTTATATTAAATTACTGTGCAATCACCATGGCAGTTTAAGGCTATGCCTATGTATATTAGACATTTTATCAGATAATTATTATGTTCCCTTAACTTCTGAGCATTACTTGATATTTTATATCTACACAACTGGTATCTTTAAAGAGATATTTTATTATATCTGGACTACCACAGTAACTGTGACTGCATTGTCTTTAAAACGCATTTAAAGATTATACTTTTTAATTGTTTATGCTGTGCCTTTTGGTGTAGGTGCCTCATAAACGGCATAAAAAGGCTCTCAGCAATAACCAGTGCAGCAGCTCCTGTGCAACTGGTCATCTTCCTCACAAACCATCAGCACTGGATGCACAGCTAAAGACTACGTGGCCTGGCCAGGGCTCCCCGGGATGCCCTACAGCCCCAACATGCTTGGGTCAATGGGGCTGGCACAGGGCTTGTCCAGGAAGGAAAAACTGGCATCATAGAATCACAGAATGATATGGGATTGGAAGGGACCTCTGGAGATCATCTAGTCCAACCCCCTGCCAAAGCAGGTCCACCCAGAGCAGGTTGCACAGGAACAGGTCCAGGTGGGGTTTGAATGTCTCCAGAGATGAAGACACCATCTTCACCATCTTCACCATCTCTCTGGGCAGCCTGTTCCAGGGCTCTGCCACCCTCAAAGTGAAGAAGTTCCTCCTCATGTTTAGGTGGAACTTCTTACATTCAAGTTTGTGCCCACTTGCTCTTGTCCTGTCACTGGGCACCACTGAAAAAGGACTGGCCCCATCCTCTTGACGGCCACCCTTTAAGAATTATAGGTGTTGATCAGATCCCCCCTCAGTCTTCTCTTCCCCAGACTAAAAAGACCTAAGGATTACGGTCAACGATTCTCAACCTCCACGACATACTGTGCCTCTTCAAAGCCCTTTACAACCTGACATATCTCAGTGGGCCTTCTGATAGCACCTGCTGACGCAGCACTAGCACCCGCTCCTTATTCCTGTGGCACAAGCCCGCCTTGCTGATAAATATGAAGACAAGCAATTTTGCCATAAAGTAATCATGAACCAAGTCTTTCATCCCCCACGGTTTCTTTGGGCTTCGGATATGGCTTTTAAGGTACCGATACAAATGTTAATTTTGCATTACTACATCAATTGGCATAGCACAGTTGCTCTCTCCACTTGAGGAGCTGGGAAACCTTGACCTTTCTCTACCTCTGCTGCTTGCCTCTGCTGTGATCTTGTGCAACTCCCTTAATTTCTCTATCTCTTACTGTCTACACCTTAAAAAAGTAAAATAATGAAGCAGTTATGCTATTGAAACTTTTGCCTGCAAATGCCATGTCTATTTACGCACAGGACTATGGATAAGAAAACAGAATGCACTTCCTTTGTGTGTCCCTACCACTGCGATTTTATGTTCTGATGTGAAATATAACCATTCTACATTTTTACAATTTTAACTGTCTGTTGTCAAGACCTATTTATAACTACTGAAGTGCTTCCCTTGAGTACTCTTAGCAACTAATTTCAGGATCGGGATAAACAGAAAATAAACTTATGCTGGGCTGTGTAAACATTTATCAAATCAAATGATTACAGAAAATTAATCTTTCTATAGTGGTCTGTCAAGTCACGAGAAACCAAGTGCATTTTAAATGCATGAATCTCAATGGTAGGGGGAAAAAAAAACAACAAAACCCCACAACCACCCACCCAACCATATATATTGGCCCCATGAAAAAAACTAAACACGAACCATTTCCTTCTTTTTCCTCTTACTGTCTCACTAGACCTGCACTGCGAATTTCTTTAGCAAACAAACCAATTGGATGGGCAAATATTTGCTCAGTTTTCCAAGTATGTTTGGTCTGAATTTTTTCAGTTGCTGTCTGTTCAGTCAGTTCCTTTTTAAAAGCAAGATTTTTTGACTTTAGAACACAATCTTACATTTCTGTGGATCACCAGAACAAAAGGCAGACGCTTTGGCTACTCTCAGAGGGAAGAATTTGCCCATTATTAATTGAGATAATTTAATGCCATTCAGGGGACTTTAGCTTATCTGTATCTATTTTTCCTTAATGTCAAGTTTCTTTTTAGGAACCATGTAAGCTAAAATACTAAGGGCCAAACTTGAGAGGAGATTTTGATGCTTTAGCAGTTGTGTCATTGTAAATAAGGTCAGAATGTGGCTGCGGAAGCATCAAGAGCCTTTCCAATCTGCCCTTGGCACCAACAGGTGCTTGACCAGCCCAGCTAAGACTCTGCTTAGACATCTGTTGCTCTCTTCCCTTTGAATCCTAATCCTTTCATTTCCAGATATCCGTGCCCAGAGCGTGCTGCCTTCCAACAGGTGATGGTATGGATCTCTTTGGAGATGTTCCGTGCTGAGTACCCAACAGTTTTGCAGCGAAAGCAGCCCGTGACCCCACACACCTGAAGGAAACCCTCCTGCGATGCACCAGGCGCAGGCTCCCCTTCTCCTGCTCTCCAACAGGCACATTCCTGGAGCCACACATTTCTTTAACGTTACTGCCTCGTTGTCTTGACATTCATAATGTGCTAAGCTGGGAAAGTAATTAAAGTTAATTTCTGCTTTGGGGAGGATGAGAAAAGGTGGGGGGAGCATCCTCACTGTAAATTCTTATTCATATTTCTTTCCTGTTTTGTGATTCTCAATCGGAGTTTTCTAATAACAGATCATTTCTTTTTGTCTAACTTTAATCTGGCCCTGCTTGACAAGCACCATCCTTTTCATTGAAGGGTAAGACCACTTAAAGAAAGGCCAATAAGCCCTTGCACTGCTCAGCTGACTAGGGTGATTTGTCACCCTGTGCAGTGGTGGTCACACCAATGGATTTATCTCAAGGTAAATGGAGATGCTGAGACCTGGGACCCGGAGCTTTGATTAAGGCCCCCTTTTTGTAGTGTTGATAGATGTTGCTTGTGTTTATCTATTTGAAATGCCACTAAATCTGTGAATACAATGGAAAAAGAGAGTAGTTTGCAGCTGAAAACATATTAGTGATTTATGTTTCACTAAGAAGCACAATAAAGAGACAGAGGCTATTAAGAGGAGCTATTTTCATGAGAAATAGTTCTGCTTTAAAACATTATCAACCACACCTTGATAAAGACCTACATGCATGCATAATCGTGTTTACTTATCCCTTTAGTTGAGTGCAATATACATTTGGAATGCACAGCCCCAAATTATTAATAAGCCGGTAGACGCTTTGCCATGCAAATGCCTAAGAACAGGACACTTTGCATGTTAATTGTCTTTCAGAGAAAAAGCAAGCGTAATGCACTGACCCGGGACTTCAGCTGGACTCCACAGCCCTTAAAAAAGCTTCAAATTCTACTGACCATTATTGCCAGCATTTATTCACAACATTTTAGTAAAAATAACCAGTGGGGTGACACAAAAGGATTATAATGCATCGACATAACTTATAACATGAATCAATGTCAACAAGACGCACCCATTTAAATGAATAGGGTCAGATGAGAATGCTGTATCACCCTGACTCGTGTGACAGTTACAAATGCATAACCTAGTATGCATAATAGGAGTGTACAAACCAGTAGAGATTTGTAAACTTGGTTCATTTCAAGCAGAACTGACCCACAGGAATGGAAAAAGGAAAAGCCAACTGAGCTGTCTAGAAATAAGTGATTTTGTAGTTTGTTGTTTAACGAAAGGCATAATGAGATTTCATTTTCTCAAGCTTGAATAGAGAACATGGACCTAAACCGCTATTAGGTAGCCAAGCTGCTATTTATCTACAATGTTCAATTAAAAGAAAAAGATAACACATTTGCTTCCAAACACATTTCTGTTTACAAACGCAAAACAAAGCTTCAGCGGTCTGCCTCGTATATGCAAATATATAGGCAAACTGCAATTACATGTTTGGAATTAACTGTGCTGTGTTATGATTTATTGAAATGTTTAGAGGATTCCTCTTCAGCGTTAATGAACTGGGGGGGGGGGGGGCCGTGTGGATGGGGGAAGGCTGTATAATGTGTGTGCACCTGGAGCATGAAAACTAGTCCAGTAAGTTATGTACCTGTAGGGCGATGCTCTGGCTGTGGCTTGGCACCGCAGTGTGCTGACAGTCTAGCAAAGCTCTTAAATCTGGACAACACCTGCACCTCATTTGCTTTACAGAAGCGCCATGACCTGACTGCTGATGGTGAGCCCTCCCTTTCATCCTTAGGATTATGACAAGTTATTAATTGCCACCATTAGCTGCAGCAGCCTGCTTGAGATCTCTGCTGCTCTCTGGAGGTGAGAAACTATGTGCATGCGAATGCAGAGAGAAAAGACGGGAAGCACTGGGGCAAACAGAGCAACAATCTGCCCAAAAGGGATTGTGAGATTGTGAATAATTTATTAGAAAACATTTTTCTTTGTCCTTCCCACAGACCCACAAATCCTCCCTAAGCGCTCTTTACCAGCCTTGCAGATAATGTACTTACACATCTCAGAGCTTGCTAAATAGACTGAACAGGCCACAGAGTTCACTCCTAACACCGCTTCTTCAGAGCGCTTACACAGATGAAACACTCTCATCCTCTCCTGGAAGTCCTTCCTATGGAATTTTTTGTAATTCAGTAGAAAAGTGAATATAAAATGACAGGCCAATGCTTGGAAAATAATTTTTTTCCCTTTTGTTGTAACTATGTACTGAATTTGTGGGTTCCTAGCTAGAGCAGACCAAATTTCAGCTTGGATTCACACCTCATTTCACCCTTCTCCATGCACTTGCTTGAAGGTGCTCAACCTGTCTCATTAACATTTTCAGACACCAAACATCATATCTCACCACCTAATAAAAAAGGTTGTGGTTGAATCTGAGACACTTATGGGGAAAAGCAAGTTCATGATAGGGTAGAAAGAGGAGTGTCAACTTCAGGAACTTAATGCACAGCCACCAGCACACTATGGGTAAATTGGGGTATAAGTAAAAGATCACAATTTTCAGAGGGGACAGGAAAGGGAGATATGGCCAGTGACTGCTCCCAGACTAGAACCTCAGAAGGACTTCTTCAGGAATACAGGCATAGTCCAGTGGTGTAAATTGAAGAGAGAACCTGAAATGTCAGAGGAGCCAAGGACCATTTCCCCGTATTTTAGCAATCCTTTCACAGTATTTACAAGACATCCAATACCATCATGTTCAATCTCTAATAAAATAAAAATATTCTCTATTTTAACAGAATATATTTTAAATAGAATTTATCATTTTTGCTATCTGTCCAAACCTTTCAGTTCCTCTGCCTAGTCATCTTAAACAAAGTGTTCCAGTACTTGCATTTACGTGTGGAAATAAATTACATATGGAACTTATACACCTAAATAGCACTCCTCATCTGGCTGGGTGAGAAAGGATGCGGAATGCTTTTATAGGCCATACGTAGATAGAACATAATCAAAATTAGAGACTAGAAATAAGAGCTACCACTGACTCCATCAGAATCCTCTCCAAGAATTATAGAGGCCAAACATTTTATATTTAGCATGCAATCCCGTTCTTCTATTTGTTATGAGACAAACTTAAGTTTAAAAGTATCATCTTCTCAGGTTTGTTTATATACTTATCTATACAGTATCTCAAAAGCCGCACAAGATTTCATAGCTCCACATACCTTTCATACTTACACATAAAAAAAAAATAAATGTGGGAGTACAACTTGTATAGATCGTAAATTATTACTAATAATAGTACTAAAATATATGCTAAGTCTGAGTTTACAGAAAAGCCTACTGAAGTTTTAGGTCAAAGTAATGCAATTTTGTGAATTGTTTGGGCCAGTTCCCATGACTTTCTCTGTGGGACACTCTCACATCACTAAATAATGTTGTAAACTAAATGCCACAGAGACAAGTCTTAGCTGCTGGCCACGTGCTGCAACCACACAACCTTATCTGGTCACTAATCTCCTCCATGGGGTTACCTTCAAGTCTCCGTTGAGGAGTATGAGAAAGTCTTCAGTTTGAGCCCCAGAACGGGAAACTGCTGGACAAAGCAGAGGTTCAGGACAGAACCCAGAGACCGGAGAGGGACTGAATTCAACTCCTTGAGCAAAGAGCTCTGACTACTCTGTTGTCACATAACGCTCAACTTCTAAAAGGAATGAAATTCCTCCTTTCAAAGACTATTTTTAAGCTTCTATCATTAGGGGATGACTTGGGGCTCTGAATCTTAGGCAGAAAGAAGCGTGCACTTTGTGCCTAGACCCCGGCAGATACTATTATTTATTGGTTTGCTCAGTTTCCCAAATTCCTCGCGTTTGATCAGTCTTTCACAGTGCCAAACCACTGAACACAAAACTCAGCTTTTCAGCTCCAGTTTGACCCTGTACCTTTCCCAGACACCTAAGATACAGCTGTTTCTGTGCCTCACGCAGAGTCACCAGTCCTTACATCCATTAGGCCTAACCTCCTTCCTCCCCATCTCTTCTTCCTTAAAGTGTGTATCACACCATGCACTTGTCTTTTGCAACATGCAGGAATGGGAAGACTACCATTTTTTTCATCATTTTTACATTAAAAATTACTATTAAAATGTGTGAGTTATAATTCAAACAACTTATTAGTTACAGAGTATACTTAGAGTATACAGAAACGGAGAAGTTGTTTTCTCGGCGTACTGCAAATCTACTTTTAATTGGCCTTTTGTTATATAGCAAATTTAAAGTCCACCTAAAAAATGATTGTAAATGTTTTGAATCGTTCATTTTCCTAAGAGAGAAAGAGTTTAGATTAGAGCTGACAGCTACAGACTAAATGAGAGACTGGGTTTTCACATTTAAACTCAGAGGCTTTCATTCCTAAGTAGTTCAAAAGCAACTATTATGTGTTGTCTGTAATCACACAGATACAATGCAATAATCAGAGAAAGGATTATAAAGCATGAAACGTTACCACAGCTGAATAAAAATATCTGGTTTTTAATAAAGACAGAGACATTTTCTGTTGACTGTATGTATTTAGATGATGCCTGAAGCCTTTGGCATCCAACTGCTTTAAAATCACATCGTATTACTATTTATCACAGATAAACTGTAATTATTTATCACAGATAAACAAGCAAGGAGCATTCATCCAAATAAAGTAACAGTGTTAAGTATCTTTAAAGACCAGCAGACCTTCATGCTTCTGTGCCATTTCAAGTGAAACCCTGTGAGATACCAGGAGCTGAGAAAAGTCTGGCAGGGCAGAAATTCAAATGGGAGAGCAAACTGGTGCCGGCAGAGCTGATGCTCCCCAACACCAACATAACACAACGCTGGGCCACACAGAAATTTCTAAAATTGTCTTAAAAAAAGCTAACTCGTTTATGGTACACGTATTTGGTGCTACTTTGGCCAACACCCCAGTTTCTGAGAAAGCATGGACTGTACTTCTCTCTCTGTTTAGGGCTCTTGGGAAGAGGATGGTGCGAGACCTACTGTGACATGAGCATGGGGAGTTCTGTATTGAACAAGCCTGTGTTTCTGTCTAGCTGTATGAGAGAAACCCTTCTTGCCAGGGGTGTTTTATACAGCAGAGTGCAGTTCCTTGAGAGGCATAAAGTCTATCATCTCCTCAAACATTATGTTAAGGTTTGGGTTAGTGACAGAAAAGCACTGGTGAATTTCAGGGATATCTCAGATGGCTTAAGAGATAATTAAAGTTTTCATGTGGTGTCACTGATCCTTCCAGGTTTCTGAGATGAACAGGCTCATATTCAGAATGCACTATACTCTTTGCGGTATATAACATGCCATGTGAAACATACTGGTCTTGATCTAAATCTTGATAGACTACATGGAAAAACTCCCAGTAAATCCAAGTAACCTCTGCTACTTACATGTTATTCTTTAGTTTTAGGTGCTTGATTTTGCAACTCAAACAATGCTCTGTTCACACTGTTTAAGGAGCACGTAAAAATGCACTTTTCCTTACATTCATCATTCTTTGATATAACCATTAAAATATTTTAAACAGAAAAATAAATTATGTCAATTTTAACAAGTCCGAATGTTACGGTGTCCAATATGGACAATTAATATTTTACCGGCTTCATTTGCCTAACATAAAACTTTGTTCTCATCTGCTCACCCAAACCTCTCAGCAATACCGTCATTAATTCTAGTTCTTAATGGCAACTGATAGTAGTCATCGAAAAACAGTTAATATAACTGGACAGCACTGCATCAGCCCAGTACTCCCAACTGGGAGCTCACTGGGACTAGGAACCAGTATGATATAAGAACTAGCCTATTCAACAGTGATGCTGGTGATCAGGATTTATCCATATGTCATGACAGGTGCAGAAATACAAATATAGATGGTTTTATACAGGTACGGGTATATGTGCACAGAGCAGTGAGTAGCTCTACTGCATCCCGCTCTATGTCGTTTTGCAATGCTCAGGAAGGGATTAGCAAGTTTTGAATTTTAGTTTGACTAATGGTTCCAGAAGAGCAGGGGCAGAAAAGGGAAAGCCAGTCAGAGATCTAGCAGAGAGAGGTAAATTTAGGAATCATAAAAACCTCCTTTTTGGCAAGGCTGGGAATCCAAAGCTCACATCTACTCTGCTTTTCCAACGCTGTTTTGAGAACCAAACCTGTCTCTGATGGAGGTAGCACGTTACAGCTGAGAAAGCGAGAGGCAAAGGGTTAAGCTGCGGAGCAAGCTGTGTACACACTCAAGGTATGTTTGTTTCTGTAGGAATGAATAGAGTCACTGTGAGGAGCAGAGTGTTATTTTAACACCTATTCTCTCCTTGACTCTGTGGCCAGTTCACATGTAACTGAGTGTTTCCATGGAGGAGCGAATCCATCTGTGTTTTCTCACCTGCAGGTGTTGGGGTTTTAATTAAAAGCTCTAACTAATATGTTGCTATTTTGTGAAGGGATGTGAATTATAGCAAAGGCAAATTATGAATGATAATGAGAGACAGAATAACTCACTTGGAATCATTTTCTGTGTGCTTTTTTCCCCTTGTAACATAGGAGAATGTACTTTAATGAAATAATCAAGGATAAACACTAATTTACTCTCATGCTCTCTTTGTATGTGCAAGCAAGACAGGTATAGTTTCATTTATACAGGGGATTGCACCAATTTAATAAGCACAACCACTTAAAGAGCTTGACTATCAGTAAAAATCTTAAGATGCTAAGGAAACTAGACTTCTTGCAAAGAGCTTAAACAACCCTTCCAAACTCAGACACACGTAGCAAATTCATTTGCCATTTGCAATAATTTGTCATTCAAGCAGCTGCACTGTGTATATGCAGACACAGAGCTGAGTTTCACAACCCAGACTGGGCCACCCCAGCTTCCTGAATCTCTGGGCTGTTTGCATCCTTTCTGTTTATCAGTGTTAGATCTCATTTTCAGAGCAGAATACAAATAACTCTCTTGTATCTTACCAGAATGGTCCTACCTTCGCCACATACCTGCCATGATTGATGTGGAAGGATCCTTTTAGAAAACTTTTGTAAAGGCAGTCATGCAAAATCTCCATAAATTACCATTAGGACATGTCTCTCTTGCTTCTCCAGACCTCACCATCTCACAAGGGCTAACAGCCAAGGGAGCAAAGCAAACCCAGTGCCAGGCTTCCCTTAGTGCTCACTGCGAAAGCCAGTGGAAAGAACGGTAAATAAACTTGACCCAAGGAGGCTACCAGAGCCTGGGTCAGTATCAAAGGACTCGGAGGCATTAAAGGGCCATAATATATGGTGCAAGCTACAACACAGTTGCAGAAAGACATAAGTCTCTCACTCCCTATCAAAATACACAGTACAGATATGTCTCATGCCTATAAAAATCACAGAGAAATAAACTCGCCGCTCAAGGTGAAATAATAAAGGAAAAGAGGAAGGTGATGAAATGACGGAAAAGGGAGAAGGACAGCCAGTATGGACTTGTAAGTGGGAAGTAATTGGTCATTAGGTGAAAGTAGATAATTAGTCACTGAGGTAACACACAAAAAAAGGAGTAAGAGAAAAGCAAAAACGACAGGGAAGAACAGAGGAAAGGGAGATGGACAAAGCTTGATGCCAGAAAAAGCAGTTGTTAATTACAGTTTGGTGGATTTGCTGTAGACAGTAACGTAACCTATTCTATTCTATTAATCATGAGTATCTGGGTGCCTCCAACAGCACATGAAGTATGTGTTATTTGTCCTCTGGTCATTTCTCTGGGGACAGATGTGTGTTCAGTGGGTATGGATAGGTTCCTTTCCTTCTTTCTTAATATACATGTTGTTGTGTTTTCAGTTTTGAGATGTCAAGGTCAAAGAAATACTCCTTCCCTTGCACAAATATGTCTTTGAGGCATCAGGGAATTCAGGAGTGAGAGAAGAATCAAACAGAGCTTGTAAAAGCAAAGAGATCTTTAAATGTGTTTTTTTCTTCACCTGTTCCTTGGGTGTTTTTTGTTCAGACTTTTGAGATCACCTCACCTAAGAAAAATAAGACTGAAACCTCTACCACAGGCCTTTTTTCCTTCTCCTCCCTGCTGCTTTCATCAGAGCAGAGCTCTTCTTCAGACACTCAGCTCCTACCCAAGCAGAACCCCTACCTCTTGTACCCACAAAGCTGATGCTGAAGCTGCAGCACAAATGAGAATCTGGCGCAGCCCTGAGTCCCACTGCCCAGAGATATAGCTGGGTGAAAAACCACACCAGATAGGAAGATGGGACCTTTTTCTCAAGGAACCTACTATATGAACGAATTTAACCTAATTAACCTCTTTAACCACATCCCGCAGTAGGGCTCAGCAAAGATCCCCCAAGACTGGTATTCCTTGTGTGTGTGTAGCACAACCCCCTGCACGCTCATTATTATATCCTTGTCATTGATCTGACTCCTCATTCTTTTATCAATCATAAGTCACATCCAGACACAACTGATACAACATTGTCACTTGAGTGTCTCAAGGCTCTGACACAGCAAGAGTTCAAAGCACCATAAATTAACTTAGGATATATTAAGCACTCTGGGCACTGCAGCCTGGAAGTAGCAGGGAACACTGTAAGCACAACGGCCACTCAGCATCCGAGACCAGTGTGTGACAGGCACCATTAGCAGCATGTTTTTCCTAGTCTTAAGGAAGGTATATCACTGATCATTATAAATGGATAGTGATTGTAAGGCTAAATTCCCATCAAGGGGTTGATGAGTCATTAAAACCCCTCAAGCTTTGTTCTCACAGTTTATTGCCTCATCATCATCGCCACCCCTTCATGAAATTATTGTCTTTTAATTAGCTCTAGCCCTTTCATTACTATCTGTATCATTGCAGAGAAAGAAATAGGGAAACAGCTCAAATAAAGTATCTGATTGCCCCTTCTGAAGCCAGCAATAAGGTATTACCAGAGTGTCATTTAAAATGATGGCCTTCATGATATGGCAAATGAAGTTTTTTCCTAAAGGAAGGAAAACCTGGATATGTCCCCTGGTGCCTGGTCCAGGGGTGCAAGGATTTAAAACACTACTGCTGCAGCTTCATTCCCCTGCCACCAGGAAAGCCTCCAGTGGCTCCTGTCATTTCTCAGCCTCTCCCACCAGGTCAGAAGGTGCTGGGGCTGCTCAGCAGAGGGGCTGGTGGGCACCAGCGCTGTGAGATTCATCCAGCAGAACACCCTGCACGGGACCATTTCACCTGCTATCCAGTAACGCTATAAACTCACAGATTCTGTGTCTCCAATGGAAGATGCTGATTGGAATATGTTAAATAATAGCAACCATCCCAACTGTAGTGATCTCCTGTATTTAAAACACGGGTTTACATGCTTCATAAATTTCAGTATTTGTAATTATACGATATATATGAACAGAGTGAGTGAAAGAGAGCATATATATTATGTGAGGAAACAGCATTATCGATCCTGTATTATACAGTGCACAAGAAAATTAGTTAACCATACAGCTCATTGGTTTAAAGATGGCAGTAAAGTTTAAAGGCATTCTGTCGTGAAGTTAAATATAACAGCCACGACACAAATAGAACAATCGCTTTCCCCGGATTTCCCTGGCAGCTAAGGAATTCAGGGGCTGGATCCTGCCCCCCAGCACGCTGCTGCAGACCCAAAATAATCCTACAGGAACATATGGAGTTATTCCAGATTTACACCACAGTAGTTGGACCAGGAATTTGGATCCAGAGGTTTAAATAAGGCTTATGTAATAAAAGGGGAATTTATAATGGTTCCCTGTGGAGCTGGAAGGCAAAGTGAAAGCTCCATGTGCTTATATCAGAAACAGAGATAACAGAAAAGGACTTCAGCTCCCTACCACAAATTGTTTTATCTGAAAGACGTTTCCTTTTTTCAATGAAAACAGATCAGAGTAAGCAAAACTAATTACTAAAGGAGGTGCTCCTGGGAAAACAATCCTACTCTACCACAGTTTAAGGCAATTCCAGTTGTGTTCCAGCTTTTAGGCCACTTCTACCTGGGGTGAAGACTGGCCGCTGTGGAAGGAAGGCTGGCACACCACCAAATGCACGTCTGGTGGGGATGTTGGTGCATGGCAAGAACGGGAATGTCACAGGGAGCAGTGAAAGCCAGAAATCATGTGTCCTAGGTCTCATCCTGCTTCTGCCAGGCCTTTACTTTGGGACTTTCAATGTGTCACCCCTGTTCCTTCTCTCTGAGAGGTGCGAGACGGATGGGGACTACAGAAGGGATACAAGGTCTAATTATTCCACGCTGGGGAAGATTTTCTGTTTCCCTAAGAGAAAATTCTACAAAAATACAAAATGATATCCTAGTACTTCACAGTGGCCAGCCCTCTGGACACATCAATAGTTCTACATCGGGCTGCTGGCTACATGCAATCCAGAAGGGGAGTGCAGCAGTGGTAGTCAACAGAAAATACAAGGAATTGCAAAAATACTGGGCAGGAAGATGGAAAAATAATAAATTCTGCATTTAATTTCTCTCCCCCCATTTCATACAAATGTGATCTAATTTAATTTCAAAGAAATCTCTCTCCTGGATGCTTCGAAAAGGTTAAAATGCAATTTTCTGAAACTAAGTTATTAGATAGAGGAATATTAACCTTTGAGCCCCATAGACTTTTACTCTTTTTTATCTCCTTTTCATTTTTGTTTGTGGGTCTATTCATTTTTTGGTGATCTCCGTCATGTTGCTAGGTAACAGGCACTTAGCGTGCAGGCATGTTAGTCTATCTGTCTCTCGGCTCGGTCTGTCTGGTCCAGGCTACCTACTTCCCTAGCGCTTGCTGCCGGCAATGCAGTCCCTTACAAAAAGCATTTATCACGGCCTCGCACAGTAATGGCCACTCAGTGGAGGGGAAATTGAGCTGACCCGAAGGCCAAAGCTGTTAGGGAGACTGGTGGGAAGGGTAAAAGGGTCACAGTACCCTTTTCCCACCCACTTAGTGGGCAGTAAGCAATAGAACAGCAGTGCCACTGTTTTCACTAACATATCCTGAGGCTTTGCACCTGAAATAAATGTTTGTTTGACATTAACAATAAAAAAAAATAAAAATCTGGTTTCCTCACCAAAACTGGTTATGCTATTTAAACTTTAGCGAGGTAGGGGTAAAGAGGGGAGAACGGCTTAAGACGTGATTTGTTGGGCACTTCGGACAATATAATTATTTCCTTTTGATAGCAATAACTCTTGTGTGTTCCCATCTTCTTTGATTTAGAGAAGGCAGGAATCACAAAACCAAAACAGTAAGTCTTTTGTTTCCTTTGGGTTAAAAGCATCACCTACCATGAGTACCTGAAAAAAACAAGTTCTGTTGACAAATCAAATACATAAATAAATACCATCACCCCAAAAGCTACCTAAATATAAGCACAGTCTGATTTATACTTCTGAATGGTTATTGTATAGAAGCATTTTCTAATGTTAATTTAGGTGATTCTTTCAGGCTTATGGGGAAGCATTTACAAATTGAGAAACAAACCATTTTCCAATAAAAAACAGAGAGGGGAAAAAATGGAGAGACACTGCCCCATCTCTGGTTTCCCTTAATAACCTAAATGTCCAATTTCGTCCAGAGATAATATGTGTTCGTAAGAGCTGCAGGACTGAAATGTTAAAGGAAACAGAGAGCCTGGCTTTCTGAACACATTTTAAAGAGCCACATGTATTTATCTTGCTACATTCCATATATACAGGGACCTCAGGCTATACTCCAACCCCTCGTATGGGTAAGGTGCTCTCAGGCAGGTAACGCTCTTCACCATTAGACCCTTATGGAGACCCTTTAACTGGTGTCAGCAAAGAGCAGGACTTGGTGTCTATTAATTAGTAAACCATCATTGCTTATATTGCTTTTTTCTTATACAGATGCAGAACTGCTAGAATCATAATAAGATTGCTGCTGCTGTATCCAGTGTTCTCAAACAACAATATTTAACCAACAAAAAGAGACCGAGTCAATCTCAGTTTTAGTGATTCCCAGGAAAGTCATCAAATAAAAATGTGAACTTTAAAATTGATCAGGATTAATTTCACTGACACTGTATCATAACATATATCTCTTTGGAGACTCATTTGTTGGGCTGCAGATGCAAAGAAAGTAAGGAAAGAAATAAATCAGAATACAATAAGGCAATTAGACTTTTGCCATTGATAGAATACTAAAAATGTCTGATTTATCAAAGCATTAACAAACAGAAGTAAACACAAGATGTATATTTTCCTGCAAAATACCCGGTTAGGAAAAATAAAATAATAACCAAGACCATGTTTATCAATAAATTTAATTTCCCAATATTGTACCTTTCAATGTGGAATGCTATTTCATCTGCTAATTTCAAGAGCGCAGCAATATAAGATGATTTATCACATGAATACCAATACAGCAAAAATCCTATTCTCATCTCTGTGAAATTGTCTTGCTCAGAAGAGAAAATTCTCTCTTATACACTATTATATGCATATTAAGGATAAAATATTAAAGATTTACACGCACACACATATACGTGCACATATACCAATCTAATTTACAAACGTTATATTGAATTTCTGTGTGATTATGAGAGATTCCTTTAAGACTCAATGATTTGGAGCTCTGCAGGATTTACTAGAGATCTAGATAGTGGTAATACTCCTCATAATATTACTAAAGGCATGAAACACTTACATATTTCACAGTTGTTCTGTTATAATAATACAATGAAAACAGTCAGATTGCAAGTTTTATTTCCTATTTCTGGCTACAGTGAGGTAAAATCTAAATGATGTGATGTACTGCTGGCTCATGTATCATATTTAGGCTGCTTACTGTACTCGAACACCTGCAAAGATGGCTAAAGTGCAGTTCAGATAGTGTCGTCTTAAACATCTGAACAGAGTCAAGTCTTAATCTGGAGAGAAGATGGGATGCTGAGTTACCTAATGAACTTTAGAAATATCTGACTTAAAAGGAGCAATTTCACCTGTGAAATGGAGAGAAGGGAATAATCCTTACACGGGGTCCCTACAAGGGAATTTTCCTGCCATTGCTTATCAATCACCATGGTATCCAAATACCACTAGGACATCTGAGCAACTGTAGAGAATTTCTAAGACTTCCCAAAAATGTTTGTTCTTCAGAACAAACACAAAGCTTTTAGAAGGAGAAAAACTAAAGGAAATTAATTATTTTATAGAGAAAAGTGAAGGGTAGGGACTGAAGGCAGAGGTAGTTAAAATATGAGCTAATATTCCTATAAGCGTCTGAGCTATTGTTGGTCAAAAGCCTGGATTTTTATTTAAATTCTTTTATTAAAAAAAAAAGTAAGAAATCAGATGACAGAGATAAAGCCTAATGAGAAATTTAACAGATAAATGTGCAGTACAATACCAGTAAAATACAGATGGGGTATAATTCCCCATCAACTCCATAAGATGAGTTTTTCAATCAGTGTTCAAACCTGGATATACATGTTCTCCTACCACTTGCTTGTTCAGAAAACAAATTTCACTGAATTTCACTGAATTTTTAGAGTTGGAAGGGACCATATTGCATACCTTATATCCTGATCTAGTGCACGCATAACAAAAAATTTCCCTAAACAAATGCAAGAGCTGATTTCAAAAGGCAATCTGCAAATTATTAATTTAAGGAGACTGAACGAAGTGTACAGTGCTCTTTTATTGATCTGAATACAGTGGACCATAGCATAGATCCGTTTTCTATAAACAACAATGGGAAACTCCTCACTGAAGTTAGAGAGGGTCCATAAGCCAGCAGAGAATTTGGCATAAAGTATCTTAAATATGAGATTATAAGAAAGGCAAAGCACAAGTGTTTAACTGCTTTTGTACGCTAGACATTTTGAAACACCCCAGACTAGTCACTTAACAGATAGCAAATCTGGAAAGAATAATATAATTTGTTGAGCACAGCACCAACCTAAATCTAAAAAGCTATTTGAAAAACTAAGCAGGATCATACAAACTTCTATGATTCTATGACTTTAAAATAAAGCTATCGTACTTTCCCCTCTTCCCCCTGTTATCCATTCCTGGAACTATAACATATTGTCTCTTGTCAGGGACCAACATGAAAAGGAAATTACATGGCTGTCTAAAGTTATGTCTTCACTGCAAAACAGTCTTTCACCGCGGCTTTGCATTGATGGCTCTCTTGATGTTACAATATAAGCAAAAAGACCCGGTAGCTTTCTCTTGGTGTAACTTGTACGGGTCAACCTCAAATTGTGGGAAAGAAACAACCACAGCTAACTATACTGGGATGATAACAACATCAGACAGTCTCCTGTGATTATCTTTTATCCTGTTTTGCAGAAAAAATATGCTTTTACTGGGAAAAGAAAATATGAAGGAAATGTGGGAAATATTGACGGAAATCATGTAACAAGGTCTACCTGAGTGTGAAGAGAACCTGATGTAGGGACTGTTTCAGAAGCAGGACTGTCTCCTATTTACCTTAGTAGGTTAACAGCATCAAAACCCAGTAATTAAGCCCAGATGCTGTTAATGATTAATTGTTATCACTTTATAGAAAGAGCAAAGAGATAAACCTGTTCTTTCTGTATTTGCTGGGCCAGGATGCAGTACAGTTCTGAGTTCTCATCACTATTTCCTGCAGCAGAAATTCAGACCTTCCCATCCGTATTTGTTTGCACCTGGCTTGAATAATCCCCCCTAAATATTAGCCTCAGCTACCTTATGGTTACCAACCCTCCTCCTCATTGCCTCTCACTAGCAACAAGACTAGCATGTTTCCTAGCAGCTTCTACAATTAATTATTTCATTATATAGCAATTATGACGGACAGAAAATTTAAGAGCATAATAATGTTCACTGGATTTTAGATCAAATTATGCCAAACTAAGTGCACTAACCTGAAGTGGATTGCAATAGGAGCAGCAAGGAAATTCTGCAGTCCACGTCACTGCTTCACAACTGAAATTGTTCTCAGAGGCATCAGTACCAGCGAGGGGCTCAGTCTGAACATCAAGAGCTGGTTCCCTAGTGATTGTTTGTGCCATTGAAAAAGTCCCTCGAGATACCAGCACCTCTGAAACAGGAATTGTTCAAATCATAAATATCGATTTATTAGCTTTTAAAATATTTATTAAGGAAGAATTTATCAACTCTAAGAGAAGAGGGCAGTCACCACTCATTGATCCTCCATGGAAACCTGGTGCTCAATTGATGTCCTTTGAAAATTCTAAAGCAGAATAAAATCAAGTGATCAAGTGGCAAGAGTGGTCTCCATCCTTACCTGTCAGACCCTGCCGCCTGTGCTCTCATCTCACAAAAACCTACCCTCCTGTTCAGACTGGTCAGCTGTTTCAGAAGCAACATCTCAAGTGCTTCAACTTACAAACCCAACCAAGAGAAACGTGTGTCATTTTATCTTAGTATGTAAGGCTGTAAATACAGGAGTGCAGAAGCTAGTTTGCCATCAGCTGGGCTGTCCCTGCAGCACAGCCAAAGTCTGTAATGAGAGAGCAGCTCAGGCAGGTGGGGAAGGAGGGTCAGAAATCCCAACTTAAGATCTTACCACTGCCTTAGAGAACTATTTCAGGCACACTCACCCTAGACCTGTGAACTGTATCTCTTTATCAACAATCCCTTTTATAAGACTTTTTTATACAACTTATGTCAATCTTTGATGAGGTCCTGAGATCTACTGCACTTAAGAATGTTTAATTATCATTACAAATGACAGTAACCTTCTCCATCTGCAAGTATCATCTCTGTCACAGAGCTTTACACACAAGCACCACAAACCCGCAAGGAGCTTCGTAGCATCAGGCTTGCTTGTCTTAAGCGTCATCTGGGAGGAGGTCAAGATGGGGGAGGAAGGCTTTGTCTCATCACACTCCAACACCAAAAACGTTTGGAGAAAGGAAAAAGCAGCACCTTCCGTTCCGTTAACACGCAGCGGCCACTTTCCTGGACCAATCACTTTTTCAAAGCACCAGGATTGCAAATAAGCTTGCACCAGAAGCTCAAGAAAGTCCAGCGTTCTCCACTGCGCATTAGTGTCTGTGCACTGCTCTCCCCCTGCGCATTAGTTAATGCTAGAAAAATACAGCTGTCAATTCTCACGTAACAGCTGAGATTTGGTAGTTCTTAATGAAATACAAGCTGCGTTAACATGAGGCATGTTAAAACTGTCGGTTCAAATATGTGTTACTAAAACAGTCAGTAGTAAGCTTCACTTGTTCGATAGGCTGTTTACAGACTTACATACCGCAAGTCCAAGTTAATGTGAATAAAAACTGAAACTAAAGTATGAGTGATATCCTTTTGATGTGGCTTATGTGTGCACTTTCCTTTTATAGCAGATGGATATTTTTCTTGCAGGAGATTAAACTATAAATTGGAGAATGTTTTCTTTGACGTTTGACACTATGGTCCTGACGGAAATGAATGTGAAAAATTAACGTGAATGTTTTTTTTTTTAATTGAATTACTTGTCTTTATGCTCCTTGAAGTTTGTGGATGCTGAGTAATGCTGTGCTGTGCCCTGCATTCTCTTCATAGGTTCTATGCTGGCTAAATTAATTACAAGACAAGCCTTTGGAATTAAGTGTATTTTAAGTTCAGAGGCATCTGTTTAGAGTCTTCTAATACCTCCAGCCCCTTTGGAAATATACTTGTTAGTATGAGTGGTATAATTTTCATTTCCGCTGGCATGGTTATAGTAGGACTTCTTTAGTTTCACACACACTTCATTTGACCTATCAAGGGCATAAACTCTGAAAACGTTCTCTCACCATTTTTGTTTTCCTAGCAGATAGAAGTGAAAAGATTCATTTAAATATACCCTAAGTATTAGAAGACTGTTACTCCTGCTGTTATTCTCTTTAAATACCAAGACAATTGTTATTTTTAAAGAAATAAAAAATGCAAGAGAAAAAATGCCTTGAAGATCACAGAAAACTGTAAGAACAATGTACCCGTCTTCCCTGTAATTGGTGCAAAAATAAAATGTGTGAATAAAGTATTAAATATCAAATTCATTAAGTGGAATGGTAGCAATAGTAAGTGGGAATAAATTGCAAATAAAACTGAGACTTCAAGAGGCTTGAATTCAAAGCAGGAGTAGATTTTGCACTCTAAAATGATAAAACTTTGGTTTTGTTTTATAATTATATTGTGAAGGTGCTGAATTTCACATAAATACTCAACTGAAGGAAGAAATTCAAAAAAATATCTGCTTTTAGGGAAAGGATTAAAATCTTCTTCATCCTGGTAGATCTATGACCCACAGATCCCTAATATTCTCAGGGATGTGATTCCAGCAGGCGTTGCCCACAAGGGAAACTGGAGATTAGACAGGGCAGCACAAGTCCACCACGGCTACAGCAGCATTCCTACAACACACCGTGTTTACACCGAAAGCAGAACTGCAACCCAACACAGATACCAACACATACCTGAGCCATACTCATTCACTTGCTAACACAAAACAGAGCTGAATGTCTTCTCCTGAGACATTTTTGTGCACATAACACACACCACGTTGTCACTTCAGGGTTCTAGTGGTGCAGCTGCTCTGCTGTGCCAAAACTGTGGGAAAAGCAGCATAAAAGAAGAAGAGGATGATGTTATCTGGCATTGTGGCTGCTGCTGTTATTGTTGCTGCTTCCAGTCCCTGTCGGTGGCGGCCACAAGAAACACTTGAAAGATAGATGGAGCTCGGAAGGTAGAAACACAATGAGGAAACACCTTATTGCAAAGGGAAAGAACTGACGGAAAGGAAGGAAATCTTATGCCCAAGGGGAAGGAACCCTTCCCTGCAGATCTGCTCCGCAGGAAAACCGGAGCCATCAACTAGTGCAGAAGGACAGTCATCTATTCGGAAGGACGGATCACATTCTGCATTTCATATCGAACGTACACACTAACGCTAGGACTGCAGTCTTTCCTTTCTTGCACAATGGTCAACTACAGGAATATCTTAAAAATCTAAAGAAAGCAGAACCAAATCCTTCCAGGACATGCACTGGAAAAATTTACTGCCATTTACTTGCATCTGCGGACATTTGAAACCCCTCATTACGATACCGTTACTCTGCTGTGTAAACTGGACACAGTTTAAAATGTCATCAGCTGAAAGTGAAATGCCAAAGTACACAGGATTTAAAAGGTCCTCAGCCATCAACGGCTGTGGCCAAACCAGACATATCTTAGATTAAACATGTCAGCTAGCGAGGATACTTGTCATTGAAAGCATATCTCCCATGCAGGCCCCAGGGCGCGCAGAGTGACAGGAGACTCCTGCAGCGCTTTCCCTCCTTTCCACACTTTCCATTGTTTGGTTGTTGTAAGTGTAACACTAACTTAGAATTAATTTCCTGACATTCACTTGGCTCTCCAAACCACACTCTTCTATTACCTTCCTTTCCCTATCTAAATTATTGATAGGTATTTACAGCCTTACCTTCACCTTAATAAGGTTTTTTTTTTGTCTGGGAATTATATTGTGATGATAGTCAGAGCACAGTGAGGTGGTTCTGTACAGAGAGTACATTGCAAATCCCTATGTACTGTAAATCTCTTTCTATGGGCTGTATTAATATTCTACATATACCCCATCAACCCATAATCTCATGGCATTATTCATTTCTAAAGCACTGCTCATCCAGGCTTTGCATTAGCTTTTTCCTCAAAAACTTAACAGATAGAGAGTAAACTAAACTGATGTGAAAAAGCTCCGTTCATTGGAATCTAGGGAAAAAATAAATTGTGTTGGCATATTTTATTGTGTTTCTGAACAAAGCAATAAGGCTCCAGCCTTAGCTGAGAATAGCTGGAATTTTGGAACTCACCGAAAAGTTTTCTCTTGGAAGATGGATTAAATTGATCATTTTTTCCTAGACGGAGTGCACTTCAGGCTCATTTTGCTTTGTAATTAAGAAGAAAGCCAGAAACATCATTTACACATTAAGAATTTAATAGATATATTTTTCTAGCTTTATGCATTAGCACAGGACAGCCCATTAATGAAATAAGTCTTCCTTCAGGGTCAATTTAGATGGGCTGTAATCTTCTGCAAATATATTGCAAATGAGGATCATTTAATGATCTTAAAACTAACTGCCAGAAAAGGATTGTTATAACTCTCCAGACAACAAAAAAGGGTTTTGGCATGGCTTGTAGTACCTTTGTAGTTAGCAAATGTTTAATTTCAACCCACCACATCACAAAATTGAAAATATTGTCTTCAGTGGAGGTCAGCTTCCGACTCTCTGACCTGGGAGGTTAATTCTGAGAAAGGAAAAGCCTGGAGTTGTGTTTGTCAGTCAATAAAACAACAGCTCCAGCCCTCTCCTCAAATCTGGATGCTTCAGTTTGACATCTGAATCCCACCTCTGGATCATCAGACCCTGACATGCCAGGAAGCCCTAACTGAAAGGGTTTAGTAACAGCAACAGCAAATGAGTGAGAAGAATGAGCATTTTACTCAGGCTAGAATTAGTAAGTCTAACTCTGGTAATTGGACAGGTGTATTTTTTCTAGGCAGTCACACAAACCCACTTTTCCATCTCCCACTTTGTACTCTGTCTGTCTCAATGTCTCGTATTTCCCCATGTGTTCCTAGAATATCTTAATGCAATTGTATTTTGTGCTCCAAACTATGGCAGACAGATTCTCGGGAATTTGGGAAGTATATGTGAGTGGGTGAAAGTAGACAGTCAGGGACTCCACATATTTTTTAACATCAATTTTAACTGCTCTACAAGCCTTTTCTGATACTGCAGTATCACCTCTGATATTTCACCCTGCGGCCTTTAATAGCATAATAGCAACCGGAGCACCTTGCTAAAAGATTTGAATGCCCGAGTGAAGTGTTTTTGTTTCAAAATTGGGCTCGTGGAGTTTGTATAATGAACCATCACAATGGCTATTGACTCCTCACACCTTAGGAAATACACCACATACTTCATTCACAACTACAGCTTGTACACACACAACTGGCATTACCAGTGAGCACTGTTAATAGCAAACACTCAGAACTACTTTTTCCTTTTCTTGATAACAAGATCCTGACACCGAGTTTCACTCTCCCATGAGAAATGGTATCCACCAACGACCTGATTCTAGTAATATCTGGCAGCTAAGCACGAAGGAGAAAATGTAAATCTTCCCCTGGATTGTGACCAGAACATGATTTTTTGCATCTTTCTACAATTTACACAGCAGTTTTCTTTCTACCTCATCTTTCTACCAGGTGTAGAAGACACACCTTCAGCAAACAGACCAGCTGGAGTGTTTCACCAGCCCAAGCAAAGAGAAATTCGTATGCCTTTCCCAGACTGACTTTCAGTCCTGTGACAGTTTTTCTAAGGTGTCTTACTCAAATAAATGGGCAATTTGCTGGCTCCAGTTTGAAAAGTTGGTCTCTGTAGAACATTTCTGATTTCTTGTACCAGTAAAAACCTTGGAACGAATTTTGTATTACTGCAAGAAACACACTCTTGGTTCTATACAAGGTTTCCAACCTCTCCTCAAGCTTATGTGTAAAAATAAGTAATTTTCATATTTTCTTTGCCTTCTTTTTTTTCCTTTCTTTCAAAATCACTTTTAGGCATTACTTTTTGTTGATTCACATTTCCTTGTTTTGTGTTTCATACACCAAGAGTAGCATTTTTTGTAAATGGGAGTGGAGTAATGGTTGTTTTGTGCTTGGTTGGGAATTTCACCAATGATTTCAACAGAGCTCCATTTGGGTCAACACCAAATATTAATGGAGATTTTAACCTAAGCTTACTCATATCTGACCAGGTGCTGTTAATGGAAATATCCAGAGCTCAGGGATCTGCAAATCCAATAGCAACTGAATGGAAGTTAAGGATTCTGTGCCACCAGCAAGAGGCCCAGGGTCTTTGTTTTGCTTTAAGAGTGACTTTAGATGGACTTAAAGTTTTGTTTTAAAGAGAAGAATGTGGTAAACTGTGTTTCCCAAATTCTGACAGATTTTTTTAGCTCCTTTTGCTATCTGAGAAGATATTACCCTGTAGGAAAGTTATTACTGAGTGCAGTATTTCTGCAAGATCTGACCAACATGAAACAGATTTGGCTATCAGTTTTAAAGTGGGCTCTCTACCTACTATTTGCATAAAAACTCAAGGAAGGAAGGATTTGTGGGAACATCTCGTAAGCAGTTACTTCTCTAAAATCTTTTAATCATTGTTACGTGTATACTGTTAAAAATGCAAGATTACATGCAAATGGAATGGCAATCATTCGAGTGAAAACTATTTGCCAGCGTGACCGCTTTAATTCACTGGCTCAAACCCTAAGAAATAGTAGAGCTTTAAAAAAGGGCTCTATACATAGGCTGTATTGTTGCCATCAATTGAACTCCGTAAGGAAGAAAACCTCTGAGGCTAACTGGAGGCATTCTGTGCTTCCCTCTGTTTTATTGCACAACCTTGGACACAATGTGTAAAAAAGGTCAAGACATCATGTAGGCTTTTGCATTAAGCAGCAGAACACTAATTAGTTTTACTGACAATGAGGTTTTGTGCTTGTGTTCTAATATTTTGATGTTTAGTTTTGCTTGAAAACGAAGTCTAACATGATACAAAGCCTCTTCTATTCTTTGTTGTCTTTTCCTCAACATTATTTAAAACTCATCATGTGTTCTCCAGCTTGAGTGCTAAGTGTTCTGTTGCTTCGGTTTTAATTTAATGCTCCAACTCAAGCCAAAGAGAATAAAAAAGCAAAATCTAGTAGGCCATCGTATTCATCTCAGAAGTGGCATTTGTAGAAAACATCAGGTAGTAATTGTTTCCCCCAGCTCTGTCTCTGAAATTTGTCCTAATGATAGCCAGCTGCAGAGTTGTCTCTGTGTATTTAACTCACTGCACTCAAAACACATCTTTGCTTTTTATCCCAGGGATATTTGTTCTAGTTATAATGATTATTTGCTATTATTGTAACAAAATAATTATTACAAGTTGTTGTTTAGGTATGGGCCCTACCTAAACAGTGCGAAATTTGTTAATAGGCTTTTGCAACCAAATGATCTTTCATGAGTGCTTTCTGCTTTGAGATAATGCTACTATTGCATTAATTCAGACTCGAGGTTACTGCCTAAATATATATATGTTTGTTGGAAACAAATACCAGCCTCGGTGAGCTCTAAATGTCCTCATCTACAAAACAGTCATACATCTGATTTAGATTCACAGCCAGTTGATTGCTTTTTTGTAAAAAGTGAAACATATGTGTAAATATCTGCAAGATTAAGGTCTGTTAACATTGTGGTTCCCTGAATGCGTGGTGCCTACCCCAGTGAAATGCATATTTCATCACAGTCACTAATGGAATAGCAGTATTACGTAAAAATAATAATAATAACATATCACCATTAAATTATATCCCACCAGTTAAAACATATCCATCCTGCACATTCTCAGAAGAGACGAGCTGCCTCTGACTACGCCGTGAATCAGTCAAGTGTTTCAAGACAACTTTTGCTCAAATGCAAATCCAGTTTATTTAGTCCGGCGCAATACTGTGTTCATGCGGTTGCAGGGCTCTTGATTGGCTTGGAGAGCAGGCAGCCTGAATGCCTGCCTGCCCAGAATGTACTGTGGAGAAATAACCTCCATTTTTGGCACAGAAGTGCTATTTCATTCAAAACAATGATACTGTTAAAAGTACAACAGTTAGGAATGAGAGCATTGCAGAGGCATACTCAAAAGCTCAATTCAACAGCCACATGACAGGCTCAGAGGCAGCTGTAATGGCAGCAGTTCAAAGGTCTAAAGAGCTCAAAGAAGAAGGAAGCCAAAAGCTACTGCTGAGAAGAATTTGTCATAACTCAGTATCCTGAAGCACCCAAGTAAATAAAGCCAGTAAAAAAAAATACGTGCACTTTCCTCACCTTCTAGGAGAAATGGGGAAGGGGGAAGAAAACAGATTAAGTCATACGTAATAAAACAAGAGGGTGAATCTAAGCATTTTGTCCTGCTTTAATCACAAACCCACTGCAGTGGAGCACTTACGCTGATGGTCCCCACTGCTCTCCCTTTCCTGCACCACTGCCAGCAGTAACAAACTGGGTGCCAAAAACTGTCAGTGGGGGACTCCATTTTAAAGAGATGTACTGCTCTGCAGTGAGAAAGAACAGCGCTAACAAGGCTGGCTTTTTCTTTGGTGGTTTGGAATAAAATGGCCTAAGCAATAAAGCTCTAATTATACCTAGTTTTCCCCAAATTTGGCAGCTTTTAGTTTCTAGGTTCTGGTTTCAGGGAGATCCAACATGCAGTTTTCAGTAAAGACCCAGGACAGGATTCCCTGTCGCCATGGGAAGTTTGGATCCTCAGGTGGGGCCAGGTCATCGGCAATGTCCTGGCAGCGTGCAACAGACCCTCAGAGCACGTATCCCCTGTATTAACGTGGTGGCTGAGTCCTCCCATCCTCTTATCGAGTCAAACCAAGCTGGTACATCTGGGGATCCTGTGGTGGAACAGCCCTCTGCATAAGAACGTAAGGAGGGACACCGGGGTGGAATGGCACATGTCCCAGGCATTGCTCAGCCATCTTTCTAGAAGGTCTATGGAAATGTTACAGCACTACCTCACAGGACATTAGCTGACAGCACTGTGGAGGGAACTGGGGCTAATGGGAAGCAAAAACTCCTCTAACTTCCTCCAAGAGTCCAGCCTTGGGCTTAGGTGGAACACAGAGTGTCTGACTCAGTCTGCATTGGGCAACTGTGGGCCCGGCGTAATGTACTACAAAGTAAAAGGTTCAAGCTAAAAATTCTTTGTTGAACAGAAGAGCAGGCTTTTCCCAGTTTTACAAGTGTCCATAACAAACAAGGGTATCGTAAGTGTCTTTCAGGTCCTGATACAGCAGTCTGGGATATTACATATACAAGAACAAAAGGACAGGCTCTGTGCTGGAGGGCTCGTAACACCATAGTAGTTTCTACGCTTAGAACTAACTCTGTCTTGTTTACAATTGAGCCCTTATCAAGTCCATAACATTCAGGGGCCACATGCCCTGATACCTTTATTTCTATTGAGTAGCCTCCTCCTATGTGAGTCATCTTGAAATTTTCAAAGGGAACGCTCAGATAACAATCCACTATGCAGCGTGAGTCAGAATTTTGCCCGAAAGCCTTGCTGAAAATGCCATATAACCTATCTATTCCTGGAAGGAGAAAGGATGTTTAACTCTTTGCTCTTTTTGCTTATCTGCATATTCAGCATGGCTAATTTCACATGGAACTCAGAAATGGACTGTTGCTTGTTGGGGTTTTTTTTTGAAATTTCCTACTTGTCTTTCTACACTGTGTACATAGGAAGCAATACAGCAAATCATTTTGGAAGGACTTGGTTATTAGCGCATCACGATACACAGTGTGTCTTGTTACACAACTCAATATTTTTAATTACTTGCCTTTACTAGTGAGACAAAATTTAGAGTCAAGTTTCAACTAATCCCTTTTATTGGACTAATGCAGCAATATTGACAGTGGTGCTTTAGGGATATACAAAACTCCCTGCAGGTCAGGAAGGGGTTGACTCTAAAGAATGGATTCCTATACCCAGAAAGGTAGTTTGTCAATAGCGTACAGTTAGTCCAATAAAAGGGATTACTCAAACATTGGCTCTACACTTACTCTATAAAGAAAATATCCCAGCTTTTTAGTCAACACATTTATGACTTTAAGTATGTCCTTTTTGTGATGAATCACTTCAAACTTGAGGGTTGCTCTAAATAAACTGTAGTTACATCCTTACTACAAAAAAAAAAACAAACAAAAATCAAACAGTGGGTCCACAGCTTTCCTTGGTGTACATTTGAGTAGTTCTGTGTAGTTCAGAGAAGTTGCCTTGACTTACACAGGCTCAGAGGCTGTCCACAGACGTACAGTGTTAGTGTTTATGTTTATGTTTAGAAAGAACCTTTTATGGCCCTATAATAAGACAAGCAAACTACAAAAAACGAAGAAATTCATTGTCATAGAAGAGGTGTACCCACTTAAACCAAATCTGGATTTGGCCTAGCAGAGACCAAACTGGAAGGTAAGAGGCCATCACCCACTTAGATGGCAAACGTGTTTCATTTCTTGTACTCCCCCACTGAAAGCTTCACAGCCAAAATGAATTTGGTAATGGAGTTACAAGCTCCTGAAAATAGAGCTTTTATAGGGTAATATAAACCCTAACACAACCTTAATTATAGTGACACAATCTCTGTGCTATAAATAATGACATCTTTGACCAATATGATGCATAGTAACATGAAAAGTGATGTAACATAAGCAATGTCACTGCTAAAAGTTAAAGGGGAACACATTTTTCTCAGACAGAATACCCACTATCAATTCAGACAGCACGTATCTGATCTAGATTTATGGTAGTGAATAATAGTGTCATGAATGCTAAAGTGTCTGCGGCTTTCAAATAGTTTGGCAAATCTGTACATCAAAATCAGTCTGAAAAGGAAGCACAACCCTTCCTCTGAGACAACTGCAACTAGAATAACATCACATATACTTTTAACATGTTTTTTAAGGAGGGGCCTTCATCTTTTGTGCTCTTAATAAACACAGTGAAGAATGACGTTATGTATTGGCTGAAATATCTGGAAGAAGCAAGATCTATGCATCAGTGAAAAATCTTTAATAACATGGAGATTATTCAATATTTAGAGAAAATGGTAGATTTTTTTCTTGAAAACTTAGCAAATATTTTGGCAGCTAGTTAAAAACACAGCTTTACTTCAAAACCTCAGGTTTAAGTGTTGTATCAACATTTCATTTTTGATGCACTTGAGAAATGCCAGGCATCAGCACTAAAAACAACAGGTTGTGGTATTCAGGGATGCACTTTATGTTAACCACATATTTAAGTTAAAGCAAAATATCTACATTATTCCTGAGTGCCTGACCTTAATGGGATATATGCTTAAGCACCTACTTCAGTTATGGCCTGAATCATGAATTTTGAACAAAATTTTGACAGTCCTAATGAAATAAACTCCTGTTAAAGTTAATAGGAATTTTACTGGCTGAAAACTGAGTAAGATCTTCAGGATTTGGTCATCAGCCCAAAACATGGGTAATTTCCTCACTGCTTTTCATTCCTGGGAAAACCACTTCTATAACATCTTTACTCCCCAGGACGCTTTCAAAACTGGGAAATAAACACAGGATCCCAGTGAAACACAGCCTGCCCTGGGACAGAAAAAGCCACCAATCGGTACTCAACGCAGCACAGAGCTGCTGGAAAAGGAAACATTTTGCAATAGAAGTAATACTACACCTCATAAAATGGGCTGTGAAATACTGAGTAACTGGATAGAGAAATGAAGAGACTGACTTAACACCTGACACAGTCTCAGCCAGCCTCAGATGCATATATTCAGAGCAGAGACATCTCCAAGATCTTTGAAGGAGGTAAAGGTTATAGTGGGCTGAAACGCCCTTTGCCAGTGCCCCCCATCTCCTTCTGTCTCCCCCATTCTTTTATGACTGTTGTCTCGGTGATAAAAATAGCCATATTCTTCTTTTTTTTTTTTGGCCTTACAACATGGCCATGGTCCTGGCTCTAGATACATTAGATTATGGTGGAGGAAGCAAACCCTGAATCAATCTGGGGGGGTTATAAACCCCTGTACTAATATGGCTTAGCCCTGAGGAGGAACCCAGTGAGACAGACTCCTCGCAGTTCTGCTGCACTGTCTCTTTATTTAAGTATTTAAGTACTTCGGTGCCTTCCCAGCCAGGATTTCGGGGAAGTGCTGAAGCATGCAAAGGCTGAGAGAATATTGCAAAAGCTAACTTTGTTTCAAAGGGATATATCCAGATGATGAAAGAATACGCATGGATTTGCTTTTTAGTGTCTTTGGGACTGACTCTTTATCAGTATAAACCAAGAACAACATCACTGATGTAAAAAGAATTACACCAGCATAAAAGCAATGCTCTTCTGAAGCATGATCACTCATAGATTACTGTAAACATGCGGTGATTCAAACCGTACATAATTTTGCTATTTTGGATTAATATTTTTAACGTGATTAAACAAAGCCCAAAGAACACAATGGCCCTGGTAAGAAAAATGATTTCTTGCACATACATTTTAAATGAAATGCAATGAGACTTTGTGATTCAGACCTTAGTAGGCACAAAATTTAGAATAACTCTGTTTATCTGTGCAAACTTTCCTTAGCCTGTTGCAACTCCAAATGTTTTAACTGTTACACATGGGTGTTTGGTAGAATATACTAAATAAAAAGTTTACAAAGACTTTCTTTTTCTCCAGCCTACAAAGGACTCCAAATCTTTACTGTTCAGCACAGCTGCCTAGAATAGGCACACTGGAGCTTTTGTCCAGTGAGTCAAACTGAGTGGGAGTGAATACCATTAACCCTTAAAACAGAATTATCTTATTCTTTTGATTTTACTGGACACTGTAATATGTTTGTGGCCATATTTGGAACACATCCGGCTTGATCTAGAAGGACACAGGAATAATAGATATCATTCAGATCATAATTAGCCATGTACTTGCAATAGCGGGATGTAAAGTAAAAGGAAAAACACTGAAAATGTTGTTTTTTTGGACTGTGACAAAGAGCTTTTTAAATGAGTTTGGGCATTTTTAGTGTCTGACTCACGTCTGGAGATTTCTGCTATATTCCAGAATCCTTTAACTTTTGTGTTTTTTATTTCTGCCTTTGACAATGACATGCTAATAGCTTCAGGCTTCCTACTGCCTTCTTGTGCATATTGCTCTCCTTTGTTTTCTGTTAGAGAGAAAATGTCAGAATTTTAGAGAGTGGATTTTGTGATCATGGCAAGAGTTAAGGAAATTTTAGTGTATCCTGTGATGACAGATTAGACCTTCTTCAGACAGAGTTTTCACATTTTATATTCTGTTTCTTCTTTTTTCATGAGACTACATCATAAACTCGTAGCAGGAACAAGGAAATATCACTTTAAGAGCCACTGATTTATCAAGCATTTATGTAAGTAGAACATTTTTATTATTTTACCGAAGCTTTATACAAGGCCAATACATGTTAGAACAAGAATGACAGAATGGACTGAGGCCTGACCCTGCCCCCCTGAATTTCACGGCAGCAGTACCATTTTCTTCAGTCGTCTGATGGCCAGGGTCAGACCAGACAGCATTTAGTCTCAGGTAGAAGCCAGCACTTGTAACAGAGCACTCCACAACCAGAGACTTTGCAGGTTTGGCACCTCTGAGCCTGGTCCTGAAAACAACTGAAATCTCACTTTTCTTCTGTAATTCTTATGCAAGAGATTTTCACTAATCCAGTATAAGTATTCAGGTATTACAAATCTAAGCTTGACATTTCAAAAGTGTCTGTAACTTACAAAGGCACATTGGGCTTTTGAAAATGCACTTTAAATTCCATTTCAGAAATTATTTAGAACTCTCTGAACCAAAATACTCTTGGCTTTTCCACTGACCTGGGGTCGTAACAGCCCACATCTCTTTTAAAATAAGTTGAGACCCCTTAAATTTTGAACTGTTTCCAGTGGTAACCTGTGCTGTCTAGTATGGCTGACAATATCACACCATCCAGAAACCCTGGTAATACGGAACATGGCACATGTTACAGACTGACAGAGCCCAGAACACACTATATTATTTTGGTCTATCACAGCATTGCCTCAAACAAACGACCTTCTTCCTTTTAGGCAGCGGAGCTACGTAGCATGCCATCAGCATTCACATTGGCCTGAGGGGCAGATGACAGACATGTGCCTCCTCAGATCACACTCGCCATCCCATACTGCTCTGACACTTGGATAAAGAATGCCCAGAAAGAGAGTGATAAGGGCATTAATGACTTTACAGTGGCATTTGATGGTAAAGAGTTTCGATGACCAGTATATGTCCACACTTGAGAGAAGGTCCAATTGCACATGGCAAGAAAAGAAGGGTGGGTGTGAGAGAAAAAACAAAGGCCTAAAGTCTTTACTTACTGACATAACTCAGAAGTAATTCCTTTGATGGCACTGAATTTACAGTGGTGTCAACCTGATAGTGGAAGATGTCTAAAGATGGCAGAGACAGATGAGCAGGAGGATGGCAACAGGATGTAGAATAAAGTGAGAACAGATGCATATAGGATGAGTGTAAAAATAGAACAAAGCCCAGAGCCACAATTTTGCTGCAAGAGCAGCAAACTATTAATCGCAGTACTGGGGGGACGGAGCCCGCAGCACCTGGGCAGCCACAGTCCTGCACCTCTGTGAATTACACATTTGATGGCAGAAAAAACCGTACAAGCTCCTCCACATTTCGCTAAATGAAGGCTCTAACTGGTTGTGTAAAAGTGAGGAGGAATTCCTAGCATCACTGTACAAAACAAAGAGTCTTCCAGAGATGTTAAATTGGATCTGACCATCATCTTGTAGGCTCCAAATGAAGCTGGCGGGAGTGATTAAGCAAAAGCAGTGTGAAGAAAGCCTAAAACATTCAGAGAGATTAAAAAAAAATGCTCAGAGTAATTCTTTGCCTGTTGTTTTGGTTTTTTCCTTTCTTCCACTCAAATATTGGCTAGTAAAAAGGTGATAAAATGGTATTGAAAACATGCAGTCAGGTTCTTTGTAAATCCAAGAATATGAAAGCTAGCTTAAGGCTGAAGGGTGGCAAGTGCACAAGCTGGAGACTCCAAGAAACAGGAAAAGAAAGAGAAGAGGACATACTGTGCAGGAGGTAATGCCACATATACTGTCATCTTCACACCAAGGAATATTAGTAGGTGAATCTGAAACTGCCTGTAGATCTGATACTGGAACTGGAGGTGTTTGTACTTACATTTTTCTTGGATATGCTGGACTACTCACAATGTTTCAGTTTCCTTTATTAACTGATAACCGTTTAAGAAAAGCTATGGCCTTGTCTTCACTACACTGTTACGTTAGGGTATGGTATGGGTGCTACTCTCGTCCTGACTTTACTCAATACACAAACCAATTCAACCCAAGAGAGGATTTGTGCTCCAACTAATGGGGCGAGTCGGAGGAGAGACTGGGTTGCAGGTGGAAGCTTCTCTCCTGGCTAAGAATGCCACAGAAGCCCCAAGAGTCCTGCGATCTTCCATGCTTTCCCAAATTACCCTCTGATGGTACTTTCTGGGACCCTGTGTCTTTGCCAGCCAATCAGAGATAACCTCTTAAGGCATAATTATCACATTTTGACATGGGAGCTTTGCCTTAGTATGCAACTGCCTGCACCTGTGTTTTCTATAGCTTCACTGTAGCTGGGTAAGCAAATAGTATCTAAGGGTGAGACCCTTCTTCATAGCCCGTGGCTACGTGACCTGGCTACATGACCCAAGCCTTACCCTTCAGCTTCTTACTCATGGTTGTGCTGTGACACCAATAAGATTTATGCTTTGGGGGTCAGCACTTCAAATCAGCATGTTCTCATGACATCACACGCCGGCTGTCTGATGAAAGGATGCATAGGAGTAGTCACAATTGACAGCAAGAGAGAATGGATTAGAGACATTAAAAAACTTGAGTCCCTTCCCATGTTCTGAGCAGTTCAGGAAGACGCTTTCCACTACTCCAAAGCCCTGAATGTGTCTATCACAGGGCACTCAAGGACCTGGGAGAAAATTCATGAGACTAAGGAAGACCTGAAGTTGACATAAGCTTGCACTGGTGGCTATGGCCACTCTTACTGTTCCTAAAACTCCAAAGAGGCAAGAAGACTAGGCCCAGGAGAAACACGGTAAGAAACAAGCAATAAGTAAGACTGTCTGCCTAAGAAGAGGGAAAGCAATCCCTGATGATTAAAGACATATCATAGAAGAGACCTATCATTGCTTGCAGGGGACCACACCGTGCAGGGTAGAAGACGGGCAGTAGAAAAGCTAGAGGAAAAATTCATGGCATTCACCCTTCCTCCTTTGGCACACAAAGAGCTGAGTTTAGGTAATGATGTTCTCACATTCCCTTTTGGCCATAATAAGCCTCATTCTTCCAGTTCCGCACCTCAGTCTCTACCTCCCTTCCTTCAGCTTCTACTTTTACTTTCCCTTCTCATGATTTTGTTAACATGAAATTATAAAGCTGTATTTGACAAACTTACGATTTTTGTCACTAGATCAGAGGACAGCTTATCCTCACTGTAGCTTGTCTGTATTACCTGTTGCCCCACACTAAATCAGTATGTCAGGTGCATATAATGTAGAATTTCAAGAGCTAAATAAAACAAAATACCTAAGGGCAAAGTCACGTATTTTGGTGTCATTTGGGAACTTCATGCTGAGCCCAAACAGGTTTCCCAGAACAAAACGTTTGTGATATTCATTCTGTGATCTGTTAAAAACCAGTCAGTAGTAAAATGGATTTCATAGAGCTGGTGAAATTAGGAGAAAGAAATGAAGCAGATAGATAAAGAGAATATGAAAGAGATAATGAAAACTCTCCTATTGACCTTATTAAAGGATAAACAGAAAAGTAGGAGCTAAATTCTTTGCAGAGTACTGGAGAAATAAACAGAACATGATTAAAACCAAACTGTATCAGGAGGGGAATGCAGTAAAGTTTCTGCAGTCACCTCAGCACAAGGGTGACTGAAGTGACATCTCATGGCCATCTTTGACTCCTCAACCTGGATGATGAGGCAGCAGTTTGCAGGTGGATCCGCTGACAAACAGCCTTCAGTGGGGATCCAGAATAGGTTCAACTGTTTTAAGATACCTTAACTGATTTGTCAGTGCACCCAGGTTAAGACAGTGAAGAAGCCAATGAAAATTAATGAATTAACTCAAAGGACATTGCAGACTTTGATGGGAAGTATCCCTAAGAGAAAATGATGGAAGAAAGAGAGGAGTTTCAGTACTAAATCAGACCAATGGTCCATCTAGTACTAGATATAAAATCCCTATAATGGACAGTTATGCAATAAGATACCCATTGGGGAAATTCCTGATACCAGGGGATTTTATTCTAAAACATGTATTTCTTTCTTGCTTGCTATATCTGCAGATGCTGTTATTCTTCATACCATGGCCTAATCTTTTTTGTTTCTCTGTTTCTGCCTCACTGTCTAGTGACCCATAACCCAATATATTTTCAATATTTCAGTATTTCAATATTTTCAAAATGCTTTTTGTGTTACGTTCATGCAGTGGTTCCCTTGTTTGGGTTCTGGGACAAAAGTTAAAACCAACCATTTTTTTCTACTGTATACATTTCACACAACAAATAACATCAACCTTCTTGTTGAACTAAGAACAGAAACAACATTTTGGCTCCTATAGTATAGAAGCTTTTCAAGCTTCCAACAATATTTATTGCTCTTTTGGAGATCTTTGGTATTTCTGCTACATCTTTTTCAAAACACAGCAACTAGAACTGATCAGAAGGTCAAAGACAAGAATAGGACCTAACACTGATATAATGTTGAGGATGATTCTCCATTCCTTTCTAAATTTTTTTTTGACCAATCTTAGGCAGTGAGAAAACATTTTTACTACAGCCTGCCCACGCTATTACTTAGGTCTTCTTCGTCAGCATGATGCAAGAGAAAGCTGTCAGCTGCGTTATAAGGAATGGTCCCTGACCTGTTTTGCACTGGAAAAGGAGACTGGTATAAAAATGAAAATGTAAAGTCCCATCAAGCTTCACAGCTCCGGTCTAAGAAATGTACTACTTACTCATATTGATATGAAGAAGATTTCAGTCCTCCTTTGCAATGCACAGAAGTATTTCTGTAATCTGGCTGGAGATCTTGTGAGGAAAACTGAACACAGTCATGGCAGAGGTTGCCTTATACATGTTAGGAACCACGTGTACAACATGATTTGACTAATGCGGCTGGCAGTTTGAATTCAGTGTTGTGCCATTTCAACTGAGAAGCTATTCCCTCTTTCCAGAAGTGCCGTTGTTAAATTGACTGGAGAGTCATCCAGGATATTTCATTCATACAGTTCCTTTGACCTAACTTGTTCCCAATTCCAGAACTGAATTCAGAATATTCAAGAGCAACTTGAATATCGCAAAGAGAAGTAAGAAAATACTTAATGGGTCTTGTGATCAGCAAAAAGAGAGTTTAAAGGCTGGAAGGCACAGATTTCTTCGTCAATGGCAGCTTTCATCTTACCTAATGGGAAGATTCCTTTGCAACCATTTCAGCAATAAGGAAATGGGATGACTGTTTTACTAAATGATCTGTAATGCATTTCATCTCTTATTTATAGACAAGACACTCAAATGTACAGAGTCTATAAAGGAATAGAAGTTCAAATAAGTTAATTTGTTTAAGGAAGTATCATACAAATATTGTCCACAGGAAAGAGTAAAAAGCAATAGGAAGCTGATTTCCACACAAGGTCTCCAAAATTAATTAATGGTGAAAAGATTCTGTAAGACACAGTAAGGGTCCTCTCATCTATACACACACATATATTTTAAGGTCAAAGGGGACTGTCCTCTTGCATAACAATGGCCGCAGGACCTCCACACTCATTTCTCTAAGAAGCATACCTTACTGTGCAAGCTGTAATCCATCTTTAAGGGAAATATTCAACCTTAATTCACGACTCATTTTTACAGTTTGATGAACTCAAATTTATCAACAATGACAACAAACTATGTCAGAAGGAGAAAAACAGAATCCCAAATACTCTGTGTGACTGCGGTGCCACAACAAGCATGTTGGAAGAAAAGATGATGTTACAAAATTAAACCCTATTTTTTATCTTAGAATTTAATCTCATTTATTCAAACCCTGATTTTAGCAAACTGAGCACTGTGAACATGTATCACTTTACTAACTCATATTAAGAAAATATTAAGCAGATGCACTGAAATAATTCTCAGTCTCAGAAAAGTCAGTATTAGGATTTGTATCTTTCTTAACCACTGTGTCCTAAGGGCAGTACAGAAGTCCAGATACTTTAGACCAATAAAGTTGAATGTATTTCAGTAACTTCAAGTCCTCACAGAGAGCATGTTACATGGCAAGCTCTTAATACTTCATATCTGCAAGATACACATATACTGACAGCATGTGACAAGAGAAAACAAGAAATTAATGCAGATAAGAATTTACAGGTATCATTCCAGCTAAAGGTCATAAGTAAAATCAATCTTGTATGGGAAGCAGATTTCCCATTACTGAAATATCCCTGGTATCTCATGACTGCAAGATTGCTCAGTACATCTCTAGTAATAAGGTTAACTCTGGCCAGTATGACTTATCATATCAAGAGTTATATAAGAATTATGTTCAGAGAGCAAAAGGTGCTGGAATATGCAGAAGATGCTACCTGCAGCAAAGAATATTAATTGTGTTGGGGCTGGTGGAAAGGCGAGCAGATGAAAAGAAAGGAACTTTGAATGGCAGGGTCTCATCTAACAAAGTCAGAGTTTGTAGCATGTGAAAAACAAGGGTGATTACGAGATAACATCCTGGCGTATGCTGGCAGGGGAGATCTGGTGGCAATGGCAGGGAAGAGAGAACATACATTATTTTTAGTGTAAGTAATGTATTTAGAGGCAAGACGGCAAGACAGAAATAAGGAGGAAAAGGAGGTGTAGAATAAAACTGAATTTCATCCACACCAGAAATTGTTTTCCAGGGGGGAAAAAGTATTCTGAACATAAAGAAGAAAGGACACAAAACCATCATTTGTCTGCATTGCTGTGCCCTGTCTGTAATTAAGGAAAAGCAGCCTTGCAAAGATGGAAAGACACAAAAAGATGGATCCCGCATTATACGACAGTAAACAAGGAATGCGGGGGAAAGAAAGATCTAAAAGTAGATACTGTGTGCAACCACCAGGTGGTTGAGGAGTGTATGACATATGAGGAGCTTAGAAGATCAGCTGGCAGAGGGGATGATTGAGTGGATGCCAGCAGGGAAGAGGCCACATGAAAGACCAAATCCAAGAAATTGGGTCTATGTATCCAAAGCTCTAGGTGACAGCGTTAAAGCAATGAGATAAATGAATCGGCTCTCAAGGCAGCAATGATGATGGATAAGGTGGGATAGGATCAGCTGCCAAAGGAGTGTGAAAAGGTTCTAGAAATATTCAGAAATGCATCATGGAGGGGAGGGGGGAAGAAAGGGTATGGGAAGGAGTTGTTGGTTTACTTGGAAGGTATTATGGAACACAAGCAATTGGATTTTATTTGCTGTCTCAACAGTCATTTTGCTTTATGGAGTTTGTTAATGACTTTGTATAATGTCACTAAATGTGGATGCTAGGAGAATATTATGGGCTTCATCCCAGATGAGGCGCATTGTTTCTTTGACTCTCATGACTAGATACGTACATGCAGTTCTTGCAGGGGTGCTGAGCTCCATAATGGGCCAACTATGAAGAAAATGGCATGTAAGCCAATGTATCAACATTTGACTTACTGAGGCTGTGGAGAGGAAGGAAGCGCAGTCTCTCTCAGGATGATGTTTCAAATGAGAGAATAGAAGGAAATTGTTAGTTCTGTATCTTCACAGCACCTTACCCAAGGTCTGGTTTATTCCACCTTTGTGTGTGAGCTCAGAGCAACACATTGAAATGTAATGAGGAGGTCCCAAAACATTCTGCAGAGCTGTTCTGTCAAAGGTGCAGTGGTGATTGTAAAAAAGAGCCTTTCTCACTGACTTCTCAGGCACAGCTTGAAAGTAAACACGCAAATCCATCTCAAATCTGGACTGTCCAGATCACTTGTGCACTGAGCTTTCTTTATAAATCAAAGGGCAATTGTTCAGGCTCTCTGCTGAGTGAGGACAAAATCCCTGATTTTTTTTTCATAATAGTGTCAGCCTTCCCTCCTGAGTAAGGACTCCAGTTGTTTTAAAAATAAAACCAAATATTGCAGGCCCATTTGAAAACAATTATTCTGGGCCAAATCCCAGAAGGTGCTGAGTGACTTCAACCCCCAGTGCATGCAAGAGGGACTAAATGTGCTTAATGCCGTACATAATCTTAGTGATTTTCCTTAAGTGTAAGAGCAGATCCCCCATATCTTTTAACCTGAGGCACTGCTTACTCCTGCAAATAGAGCACAGCTTGACCCTGGAAGTCCTTTGCATGAAAGGTTGCACTTACTGCTGTGCCCAGCACCACTGACAATAATCTCTACCATCCATAATAAAGTTTTGCAGGATGAAGCCTTAAATAAAATTTATGTCACTGACCTACAACCAACAGCTGCAAGAAAAAAGTAAAAATTCCCAGCCCATTAACATGGATATTGCACTACTTCAGTTTCAGACAAAAGCTGCATTAACTCTATCCTTCAAAAATGATGCAGTCTAAACAGCTCAACGAGACTCATTAAACATCATAGTGGTTCCTCCGTACAATTTAAGGCCTCAAAATTTAAGCATACTTTAAATATGATTCATTAAAATTTTACTTGAGAGACCATCAGCAAGGTAAGTGAATTCCCCTTCGCAGTCTGTGCAGTAAAATGGACAGATGTTGGCTAAACACCAGTGTCTGGCTTTATGTCTTGCAAATGCCCACAGATTTATAAACAAATTATGAAAAGGGTGAGGAGTTAAGGCAGTGAACTGTGGTTCACTAAAACCTAAAGAGGAGACAGAGACTTGCTCTGACCACTATGTCCCTATTTGTACAACAATCTGAGAGCAACTACAAAGAACACTCCAGATTACCTTCATGCATCTGGCCCAGTACATTGAGTGTGCCTGTGTGTTTGTGTGTATGAATCTTCTGTCTGTGAAACGGTTAAAACTTAAGGTTACCCATCCAAGGAGCAGAAAATGAAGGTTCTCAGTTTGATGGACAACAGCTCAGAGATCCCTGATGTCCCAAAATATTAGGTTTCTCTTCTAATAATGTTGGAAATATTGCCTACTGTCATGATTAATCTTAGCAGCATCTCCGGCTGATTGCAGGTGACGCAGTCACAGCGCAGTGCCTGTGTTGGTTTCCACACACCGTCAAATCTGCTACAAATGCAGGGGTGAAGGGGAAAGAACTGTGATACCAGGTATCCCAGTGGCTAATAGATTGTGACATGAAAGAAGGAAACCTTTATTTTAATTCAAAAAACAAAAGCCAAATAGCAAAACTTATGTACGTGCCTAACTTTTTTTTTTCTTCCTCAAGTGGAAAACATTTCGCCTGCTAACAACTCTTGGCTGGCATCAAGGGAAAGTGGAGGTATTTGCAGATGTGGAGGAAGACATACAAAACATTTTTCAAATCAAAGGCTTGAATTATTGCACTGGGTTCATGAAGTTTCACAGGCATGTAGACACACCATTGTCTACACCCTGGAACAAGCTGCCCTTTCTTCGAGAAGGAAAAACAACCCAATGTTTCTTACAATCCGATCTGTATGTATCAGGGAGCTATCTATATTTTGAAATTCTTTGCATTGTCTGTGGTAAGGGTGTGCTGTTTTGGCCCAACAATGGCAACATTGATTTTAGAATTTCAGAATTTTGGTGCATAGAACAAACTGTGAAACAAAACCGGCCTGCTCTCAATAGTACAACAACAGTGCTCTTATATAAACTTGCCTTTCCTCCCCATTTTACATAGTCAAAGATCAATACTGTTCATTCAGCCAACATTATTAAAGCCATTTATCAGCGACTTTTTTTGTTGCTAATAAAAAGGATTTTGCCGACAAAGTTATGTCATCTTCCGCTCACTTGGTAGCAGCGCAGATAATTAGCTTTGTTGTGTCCCCAACAATTGGGCCTTGTTTATGAACTTACATTTATTAAGTGAAAGTATTTGGAAACTGATGGTACATTGAAGTTTGGTTGCCATGGGCAATAATCATCCCAAAAAAGTCATGACCTCCCTGTTATGCAGCTAGTAACTAATTGAAATGATACAAATTACTCTGATTCTCTGTCTGCCAATTTAGAGGCTGGTTGTGGTCAAGGGTCAAATGAGCTCCTATTCATGAAACTATGTTTGAAGTGGCTGCTGCCATAGCAAGGGGTTTGGTGTGGACGCTGCGACTCCTCTGGACATTACCCCATACTGTGGAGAGAGTGTTGCACAGATAGCAAAACAATAACCCTACCAAGACTACCTTCGGCTGACACATCAAAAGCTTCTCCTTGTCAGTCATTTAGCAGTAGTTGCTACCAACCAGGACATGGTTTACTGGGTAGAAATAAGTGTTGCATTCATCCCCAAGGGCTACCTTATACATTTAACTGATGCTACAATGCCTCCTGAGGTAGTTCTAAGAAATCAAAGTATCGTTTCGCTTGCACTCAGTTCACTAGGAAAAAAAAAGACCTCCTTTTCTGTGAGGCATAACAAGAGAAATTAAAATCTGATGAACTATCTGAGGTGTCATCCTTTAAAAACATCTGTGGTAATTCAACTATGCATTAAAAGAATACAACATGTTTATCTCAGTAAATATGGGGGCCTCAACACTAAAAAGTTAATAGTATAATGAGATTTTTGTCCTTCAGGAAATTCCAAGTGATTCCAGGGAACGTTACTCAAAGGGTTATTAAATATATGCCAAATGTACTGGTTTACTGGGTGAACATTTGCAATGCCATTAAAGAGATTTCTTTCTTTGTGTAAGCTCCTACAGCTTTAACGTGTCTAAATCTATTAAAAACGTGATAGAAGAGACCATGCTACATGAACAAGCCAGCCTCCTTGGATAATGAAGATTAACACTTTCTGTGTTTCAACATTATTTGAAAGATTTACCATGTAGTTTGAGTCCAGCATGTTTCAACAAACATTTTTGTCAGTACCAAGTGTGCTGTAGGCCAAACAACGACATGCCTGCACCACCTATGTCAGACAGACAGGATTCTCACAGCTAGATTTATCCCTTATCCGGCTACTTTTTTCTTTTCAGAAGATACTAGAAATAGATAACTATGCACCTACAGCTAGAGTAGCTCGGGATGATCCAAGCCAAGAGATACAATGTCAGAAGTGACATCATACACTTATCTTACCAAGCACTCTCTTCAGGCCATCCTCCAGGCTTCATTCACACCTCCTGTGCCATGAATGAATACATATGTGATCAATTCCCAGATATATCTGAAGCAGCTGCTAAAGAAAACACGGACAAATATATACTTAAACCAGTGGGGATGGAACTGGTCTTGCTCTGGACTCTGCTTTTATCTCTGTAACACAGTGCATGAGTGTCCTACAGTCATAGATATCCTAAATGTTAACTTGATGCATCGAGCACCCCGGAACCCCCATGAGACCATGGAGCTCAGAGTGGGCTAATTTGCCATGATTCTTGACAGAATTTTAATTTGCATTATGAATTTTAGGTTTTGGTTCTGTCACTTTCCCTGATTATGTCCTAGGAACTCCCATGTCACTAGCTGGGCTTAATAATATATTTTTTACACATAGTCTCCCTAAAATGTGGCTTAATTTTAAAACTGCTATCACTGATGCTCATGATCTAAGTAGTTGTCCACAGGTGGAGGTACAAGGCAGAGTGAAACAGAAAACATTCTGTTCCTAAGAAAATGATGTCTTTTTTTTCCACCTACATCAGTGTTTTCCTGGCAAAATTCCTGCTTCTTGTCAGGTAACAAAAAATGAAAAACGTTCATTTTCAAATTAAATGCATCAGTTTGGAAGTGTTGTTTTTTAACAAGACACTGTCATGCTTAGAGGAAAGTGGGCACCTGTCATGAAAAATATTCATAGTAGAAAACCTAATTTTCCTTTAAACACAGAAAAAAATTGACCAGCCCTATTACAGAAGTCTTTCAGTGCCATTCCTTGTCAGCGCTGTCATTACATCTCCTATTGTGAAGACAGTTAAGAACATGTCTTTGAAAATTTATTCTGGGGTCGACCTTCTGGCCTATTGATTGTGCTCTCGCTTCACGTGAGAGACCTGGGTTCGAGCGAGAGGGCTGCCAAGGCAGATGGGCTGCTCTGAAGGGACGGGGTGGTCCCCATGTGCTCCCACAGAAGCCATCCTGACCATCCAAAAGTTTCAAAGCTTATTTTAATCCCATCTTTTGCAGAATTTCCTGCAATGATGGTGTTGAAAGGTTTAAAGAGAGAAAAAAATATTTTTAAGTACTCAGAAAGGTACTAAGCACAATCCCTCTTGAGAAGAGAATGCTCCAGGGAGTGCTGCTGACACATGGGGAATGATGTGAAGGCAGCATAGCATTGCTCATTCCCCTAAACTGGGGAATTTTAAGAGGAATATTTGGACCTGATTCTTCAGTCTACCACAACAGGACAGCTAGAATCTTCTTCATTAGTTAGAAACTAAGTCCCAAAGAACAAAGTATCTATTTCCTTACTTTAAAACCTCTTTTAACTCCTGCTCATAACTAATTTCTGTTCTTGAGGATAATATTGGGCAAACAGCAGGCCTGCTTTTCCCCCCACTGATACCAGTTTGAAGTGTTTGTCCACCCAAACACTTCAGTGGAGCTATTTCTAATTTGTACCATCATGAGAGATGATTCAAGCCAACCTGTCCATACTATAAGCTAATCATAGGGGTGATAAAAAACCAGAGGCCTATGTTTTTCCTCACTGAACCTGCTATGAGTCAGCAGTAAAAGAAAGAGGAAATTACGGCTCTGGAAGAAGAACAGCACGTGTAAAAGACTCTCTCAGACAAAACCTTATCCTGCTGAAGTTACTTGGTCCCACTAAATTCAGTGAACTTGCACAGGCAAAGTCTTAACTGTACTTCACACGGCAGCACTTATAATTAAACAGTAAATTGGCTTCCAACTCAAACGCAGTGCATTCATTTCCATCTTATGACCACTTGCACAATAATAAGGGCAATCTTTAGGTCTGTGTCCTCAAAGACACTTCACAGATGCTGTTTATGGCTGTTATCTCCTCTGATGCCTCAGCTCTGCCAGCAGCACCACTGACTACTTTCATTGTGCAATACACACATTAAACATTGCCCAAACACATTTTAGCATGCGGGAACATATCAGCTTAAAAGAAGGGGCAGTGGTTTGTTGAGTTAATGACATGCTTTCTTCCAAAAGTCTAAATGCAGTGCTAGGTGTTTAATCTGCATTTTAAAAAAGCCTATAAACATACATTTACACAATAAAACATAACCATCTGAAAGAGCCATTACAGCCAATTGTACTTTGTGTCAACTAATTCCTTCCATTCCCTCCCCAAGGGGCTCAGCTGAGTCCCCCTTGGAGACCCTACTTCCAATAACAACAATTCCCTTCCTCCCCAAACCATCAAGCCCCCACCACATGGGCAGCTTCCCTCCTGGCCAGCCCTCTCCCATCCTGACCAAACCTTCAGCCTCTGCTTTCCTCCTCTGAGGCACACCAAGGGACTGCTGTATGTCCCCAAGGTAAAAAGGTCCTAAATCGAAGTGTGTTGAAAGCTTTTATGGTCACTGTTCTGATCTGTACCTACCATAGATGGAGATTCCCAAGATGTTTTTTTTTTCCCCGTTTTGGTTGAGAAACCTGAATTTCATAAAGAGTCTCAAATCTACTGCCCAGATTTTCCCCATCTCTTCTACAGACTAATATAAATCATTTCAAACATAAACCCAGGGGCTGTGTTCGCCAGCTCCTCACCTCTCCTGCTGATCTCACTGATTTGCTCGTGGCTGTATTGCAAGGCAAGCCCAGAGATCTGTGTCCCCAAACAGTGCATGCCTTACATGTATTTTCTTTGACTTCTATCTTAAGAAAGAAGGCATTACAATTCAAAGCACTAAAGACCAGATTCTCGTGGACTGACATTAAACACTGCCCTACTTCCCAAAAAGCCCGTTGCAATCAGTATTTATTTATATTATAAGGTAAATCTCAGCATGGTTAAAGGCAGTACAATCAGAGGCAGTTATATTTTTCCACATATGGAGGGTTGTAAGACTTTCAGCTCCAGTGAATAAAAACATTCAAAGACGATAAAACAAAAAAAGAAAACTGCCATGACAAAAAAAAAAGGACATGCAGATCTCCTCTGGAATATACCCTTTCCTTTTGCAGGGGTATATTCCTGCTTTTCTTCCCCAAATCATTATCCTCTTCATAACCAGCATAAGCTTTGAAATCCCCAAAATCGTAACAGATACACAACTCCTAGGATTGTTCAAAAGATGACAAACACATTTTTGAGTAATTATTAAAATACATATATGTATTCTATATGTAGATATGTATATACATATATATACATAAAGACATGATCAGCATTTTAAAGAAAATCTGCTCTTTTCTAGCAGAGAGTTTTGGCACAACAGCCAGTCTCACAACACTTCTAAATGGAGCACATTCTAACAGCATTTTGTACAGGTTTGGGCACTAGGTGATTTAAAAGACTTTGGATTAAAAACCCATCTTCAAACAGACCTGGGAAGTGCCCCCAGGATTTCTGCCCTAGCATGCAAGTCACTGGGCTACCCTCTGCACAGAGCATGGATCCTTTCTGTCCCATCCTGACTTCAGTACATCAGCTGGGAATGAAGGACCTTCAGGTTCACCTTCAGATTGCAGCAAAAGCTGCTACAGTCGCCCACAGGGCCAACTCCTGATCGTACACCCCAGGAGAGTTGAGGAGGATAGACAGCTGTCGAATGTTTATATTCCTTAGCTTTTTGCTTTTAAAGAATTTTCCCTTTTTAAAATTCATATTTTACAGGTTAGGTTGTTCACTAGTTCAAAAAAAGGCTACTTAAACTATCCTATACTGGGCCAAAACTAATTAATGCACTTGACTAAAATTCAATGAGAACAGAAAATAGATACAAAGTAAGAAAAATGGTATTAACTGATACCCAGTCCCACATCTGAACAAATAACAATGGACTGTTTATGCTGCATTACTCTTTTCTAATCTCCACATATTACTATAATTATTAACTACTAGTCCTAAAATCTATAGAGTTATCATTATTGTTATTATTATGAAACTCAATCTCATTTTCATGTCATAAAGATAAACCAAATCTCATTTCAATTAGTTGCAGCAGGAGGGAATGAACTTTAAACAGACATTTAATTTCTGAAAAAAAAATTAGGAAGTTCTTCATGGAAATGTTATGGCATTTTGAAACAGATTAATAGTTCGGTATGAACACATCCACCCTGCAGCTAAATGACGGCTGTACTGCGATCGGGAGACAGGTTAAATGAGCAAAATCAGTTGATACCACTGGTTTGGATCTAATCAAATAGTATTCATTTTTATGACTTTTTAGCTACATTATTTTTTCATCCCATGTGCTATCTGAATTGTTACTGTGGGTTATCTGCTTTGTAATCGGGTTATATTTGCCTTTACTGCATTTGATTGGTAAAGAAGTACCAGGACCAACGGAGTACTTTGCATTCTGGGTCCTGTCACGAATGGTTTGAAATCGCTGTCCCCACTGAGTGCGCTCTTGGACACACCATGCTTCACAGAAGCACTCTCATGCATATTTTATCACAACTCGAGGGCAGGATCTAACCTACACCAGGACAGGCTGCCTCCCCAACACACCTCGCCTCATCCTGTGCTGAGCTCAGGTGCTAAGCCTCACCCGTGCTGAGCTGTTTAAGGGTTGTACCACGAGTTTGCTCAACGGCAGTTGGATCCATGATGTCGACGCACGTGACAAGGCTGAGAGTACACCACGAAAGGTGCAGTTCTGGATCCTCTCAGCTGGGGAAAAGGAGTCCAATGCAGTTTACTGACTCACTGAACCCACGGCTACGGATGTGGCTCTCCAGAAAGTCTCTCCATCGTGCTCAGTGCTATGACAGACATTGCAATGGTGAAAGAAGCCCTCAAGCCTTGGGAAATCCTTGTGACATTATCAACTACTATAGGTCTCATACTGTGTCCTTTTTACAGATGCTTTTGCAAAGCTACAAAATGATGTAATTATTCATTGCCCATCAGTCCCAAGTTTTAAGCCAGAAGCTGAAAAATTATATAAAGAGATGAACAGACTGGGGATCCCCTCGACTGGCCCCCAACTCTGCCCTCTGCTTCCCCCCAAAGCTGTTGCACACCGCAGCAGCGCAGCTGTGCTGAGCCACTCTACCTTGGCCGTCCTCCCACAGAACACCCCCCCCTCCTGGTTGGCACCCAGATGACAGCTCCGGGACGGAGGAGGCATCCCACCCAAATCCTTCTCCCCAGTGGCAGTTTAACATGGTCATGCGTTTACCCTCTCCTGAAGAACGTTTAGACTTCAGAAACATTAGATGTTTGACATTAGATCCTAGAAACAAAAAGACACCCAGTAGATGTCGGCAAGTATTTCACAGATCCTGTAGATACGAGCTGAAATCCAGTCTCGTGAAGTTTCTCTCTCTCCTTTGGCTACTATCAGTTATTTCCTTCCTAGCACTCAGGCAGCAAAAAGCAGTGGGACATCCAGGAGGCAAGAGCCCTGGCTTGCAGAAAGGGGCACCATCAACCAGCATAGACCAGGAGACGCAGAGCTGGTGAAAGTCTCAGCATAACAGCTGGCAGAAAGAACGGGACCAGGGAATGCAGGACTGGAAGAAACGAGCAGGTGGGAAATTAGGGGGTGAACTTTATTAGCTGAGATACAAGGTTAAGAGAGAAACTGAGATTAAATTAGAGAAAATTCTCCATGTAAGGCCAAAGAGCTGGGAAAAAGCAGAGCAGGGAAGGAGGGAGTAATGGGTGAGAAGCAAGAAATGTTTGGAAGAGGCAGGACCAAGAAGAAAACAGGAAGTAGAGAAATGAAAGGGACTGAAATGAGAGTCAGGGAAAAGACTGTGACCATATCTTGAAACGTGAGGGGAATTCAGGTTTCTTGTATGTCAAAATTCCTCTGCTCTCAGCAAGCATCTGTGAAATCCAGTGGCAAAGTACATCTCATTCCAGTACTGTGCTGGTTCACACGTCAGGATGGCACCTTCTGTTATTAATGAATCCATTAATGCAAAATCCAGGTCACTGTGGTGAATCTAAAGATACCAGCTCTTCAGGCAAACTAAAGCAGTAGCCATATGATGTTTCATACAAGATTTTTCCAGTCGGACCCAGTTTGCCTATTTAACAGCCCAGGAAATCACACAGATAAAATCAACTTTAAAATAATAAACTCCATCACTCCCATTCAGGAATACCAGAATTAAGTTTGCTTCAAACAACTCTAATTTAGCTCCCTTTTATATTACAGCACAGCATTTAGAGATAATGTAATTAACATAATTATCTCCCATTTTTTTCCACAGGACTCTCTCACTGCAAGGGCTCTTAATATCTTTTTAATGCAGGGTTGGGGGTTATTTTGGCTGTAACATAAAATCGAGTGGCTTGTTTCCTTAAAGTAGATTAATCTTGAATTACGGCTATGTAATATCATTTTAGGTCTCTGGTTACTCAAGCAACACTCGCAGAGTTGGCAGCAGAACAGTCTGTTGGCCAGACAATGGGAGCCCCACTTGCCTTTTCTTTGCTTTATATATATTAATCCAATATGTATTTAACAAAAATGAACTGCATGAATTCATCAGATTCTCTCTTATTAATTGCAGGGAAGATCTAATAACAAAACATACAGCCACGGTGACTTCTATCATCACAAAACAAAGATGACTCCACCTTTCTCTTTTCTGCCTGATGCAGCGATCACACCTCATACAAGAATAACCCATAAAGAGCTTGGAAAACTTATTCTAAAGAAAAATAAAACGTAGCTAGTAGCTACTTTGGCTAACAGCCAAAATCACATGGCCAAGATTTCCAAAATGCAGTCATAGTATCAGCATGCACCTTTAAAATTGCTACTTTTCAGAAGATGAGAACTTGGCACTTTATGGATAAAATCAGGCTCCTTTTAGGACTGCTCCGTCTGGACCTCCAAACTCTCTAGCCATTTTGATAAAGCTGGCCCACATCTTCTAACAGTCCTACTGTAGTTATAAGCATCTACTGCAATGCTTCTTAAAATGAGTGAATGGCAGGGTGGTGATTTTCTGAAAGCTTTTGCTCCAATTCAGTGAGTTAATAGCAAGTCTGTAACTAAGGAAAACGTGGGGTTTAGCATATGAATCAGGTGGATCACCTGAGTCATTCAAATCACCAAGGCTTATTTGTTTGCTGTATTTCCTAATTGTTTCTGGAATCAGTTCAATGCTTTCCCTCAACAACAAGTTTGCCTTATTAAGCTTATCCATGCAAGAGAGAGCGAGATTCTTGACACGCTCTGGATTGCTTCTGCTCCCATCTGTGCTAACTAGCAGTGGAAGAAAGTTTTATGGTGCTTACAAACCCCGTAGCTATAAGGCTTCCCAGTCACACCAGATTATGATTTATTAGAGTCGTTAAAATAAAATGGGAGAAGAAATGGTTATAGGGCTTGGAAACTACAGAGAATCACCATTTAAACCACACTCAAATCTCAAAGGAAACAGGATTCACTTGAGAACAACAAAATACCGTGGGGTATGGTTCTCTCTCCACAGGCAGTTCATGCACCAGAGAGTGACTTCCCTTTGCCAAAGGACTTACACCTTAAAGAATCTTAGCCGTATTAGTGACATTTTATGATACTGTTAATGGAATCTCCAGATCTGTAATAATAATGATAATTTGACACTACGCAGTGTTTTCTATCCGAAGATTTATTTGGGATTCATCAGAAATACAGCCACATATGGAGTAGCAGGAATCAGCTATTTAGCAGCATACTGTGATACCACAATAGTGTCAGCTATTCAGAAGGGAAAGTGAAAAATGTATTTCACAGAGACCTCAAAAAGAATGCAGGAAGAGTGAATGTAATAATCCAGTTGTAGCCAAGGTGCCAGGGCTATCTGAAATAAAATCAAAAGATATTCCCCCAGGTTTTCAAGACCTGGGTTTCACTTTTCAAGCTCGCACATGCTACCTGTACAGTATTTGTTTGTATTACTATAGGGCACTACAGTTGCAGAAAGGAAGATACTGACTACCTCTGAGTCAGTGACATGCCATAGAGTTGAAGATTTGCAGTTATATCTGAAATGCTTTTGTTAAGTAAAAAAACTATAGTATTATTATACTAAGTAAGTATTGGCAATGCCTAGATGTCAATGCAACTTTTGTGATTCCCTCCTGAAAAGTTATTCTGCCAATAATGTTTATTTAATGTTTACTGGATGTTGGTGGTTCTCAAATCGAAGGCTTACATGTAAAAAAACCCACAACCTAACACCCATGACTTCTGTTTATGAAAGTAAACAGCAGTTTCATCTTCTTGTGTATCCCTTCTGACCAGTCTTCTTTTGCTTCCTCATTCAAGAATTGTATTCTTCTAGGCACCACTAACCAACAGGGTTTTATATATATATGCGTACATATACATATATAAAAATGCATTTACGTGTATACACACACACATATATATCTATGTATATAGAACTGACAGTCTTCATAATGTTTATTTTGTAAATACTCCTCTTAAAGACGCAGAAGGAGGCAGAGAATGCAATTAATTTCTCCCAAGACTTGCTTCTTGTGTACTACACTGCTGGCTGATGTATTTATTCAGGCCACAGATTTATGCCAGATGCACAAGATGAAACCATTGATCTCCATAATAACCTCTTCAGAACAGAACCGTTCTATGCCTTGCTTTGGAGGTTGCTGCCCAAGCACTGATTAGCCTCCATATTTACAGTCTTGAAGAGCTGTGGAGGAAATGTGCTGAGCCCATACTAGCTTTCGATACAAAGCTAAGGAGTGCTCAAAGCTGAGTGTGCCCCAAAGGAACCCCTCTGCAGGCAGAGGGACTTTACCTTGAGCTGTGAGGCTTTGCTGTAGAGAGCTTTGCCCTTTTTCCTGCCGGTTTGTAAACTGGCAGAACTAAATGAAATGTTCTGAGAAGGGTCACAGCAAAAAAATCCACCAATAGGAATGTTCTCGGAGTTCTTTTATTACTTCTCTGCATTTCAGGGAGGGGTTTGCTATTAATATCTTTCCTCCTGATCTCCTTCCAGGCTGGTCTTCATATTTTCAACAACCATTCTTTTATTTTAGGGCCCTCTCCAACAGTTTATAAATGTCACCATTTGTCATGTGTACATTCATTTTTAAAACAGACTAAAACCTTCCAAATTCATAGATTGGTCCAGGCCGGAAGAGACCTCCAAAGGTCATCTAGTCTGACCTTCCCACAGTCAGCAGGGACACCCCCAACTAGACCAGGTTGCCTAGGGCCTTGTCGAGCTTCACCTTGAATATCTCAAGGGAAGGGGCTGCAACCATCTCCCTGGGCAACCTGTTCCAGTGTTCCACCACCATCATAGTAAAGAACTTTTTCCTAATATCCAATCTAAATCTCCCCTTCTCCAACTTAAAACCATTGCCCCTCGTCCTGTCACTGCAGGCCTTTGTAAACAGACCCTCCCCAGCCTTCCTGTAGGCCCCCCTCAGGTACTGGAAGGCTGCTGTTAGGTCTCCCCGGAGCCTCCTCTTCTCCAGGATTCCCTTGCTGCAGTTCAATGACTGTCCCAATTCTAGAGCAATAAATACTTTGTTGTCTCTAATACTTCCTCTTCATAATGTCTTGACAATGCATCTTACAGGATGTGAGCTATCCCTTCACTTCAAGAACAGCCTGGTGTATGGAATGACAACACATTTGGTTTGGAATAAATATAGCCTTCGGGCAGCAATGTATGAACTGTATAAGTACTAACCAGCCAGCTCCTGTGACACCCTGAGACCAGGTCATTTTCTTTACATTGTACAGAAAGAAACAGTATGTTTCATGGTACCATGGTACCTGTACTCATGATACAATGATGCTGCAGCTGATCTAGGAAGTAGGATCACTTCCCTACTCCCTCAACACCCACTGGAGATTATTCCCCCCTTAGAGCAGCCAACACAACTGTTCAGGTAGCCATTAGTTAGTCCAGATCTGTCAAATGATTTGGCTTAGCTTAAAGAGTTTTAGTACAAGGTTCTTTGAAGCAGGATCACTTCTGACTGAGCTGGGTTAATGACTCATTACACCAGCAGTTGTGCTGTCATAGCTGAAGGCTGATAACCTGCAGAGGAAGCAGACATCATAACCCAGATCAGTTGCATCAGTAGCAGCCCTTCTGATCCTGAGATGACTTATACGAATTCATCTAAATTCAGATCCAGTGATTCTTAAAAATACACCAAAGCCTTGAACCTATCCCAAGAGATTCTGTTGCAGCAACAAACACTGTTGCTGGCTGCAAGGTTAAGTTGGTATTAGAGGGACAACCACACATGATCAGTCATTCACACCTATTCTGGCTTGTTGAGGTTTATGCGACATAAAAACATTACCATAGAGATAACAGTAAGATACTACACCTGTACCAAGGGTAACAACAGTAAGTCAATGTAATGTACTTGTGCATGTACTTTACAAAGCTGACAGGGAATAGTTAAGCATGAAGGATGAGAGAATAGAAGGCTAAGAACAGTTTTCGCCTCAGACTATAACATTTTCAGTTTTCAGATCTCCTCGATTGTGTTTTGTGACCCTTTTGATGGCTGAGAAATTTTGTACTGTACCTTGCTGCCTCTCACAAATATGGCAATAGCTTCCTAATAACTGGGGCTTATTCTCCAAGTTCTTAACTGAAGTCAGTAGAAATTTGCTCATGGACTTCACGTTTGGAGCCACAGACAGTTTACAAGCTGACATTTGGTATCCAGACCCTTAATGGAAAAAATGATACCAAATCTCAGAGAGGCAGATCAACAGCAACTCTGAGCTTGATTTTGCTCCTCTTCATGGGACTTTGTCTTTTACTTCAATAGATGCTAGGTCACTTACAGAAATCAAACACAATCAATAAATCCACTGCAGTATCACCTTATAATTTTACTAGAAAAGAACCATGCCATGAAAAAAGAGAATGGTACTGCCAACTCCAGACTGACAATATAGGAATAAAGCTAGAAATGGTGTCATGATTTGGGCCGGACTGACCATTGAAATGAAAAGTGTTCCTTAATCTCTTGCTAGTATTATTATTTATTTGCATTATAAAGCCACTTACAGGACACGACTAAGCAGAGAACTAAGCATGGGAAGTGCTGAACACACATGTAGCAACAGCCTGTCTGTCCCCCAGAGTTCACAAGCAAAGTAGGCAACTGAAATGTGAAACAATTTCTTCCCAGTATCATGGCTGGAGCCAACACAGAACGAATGAAGCTTGCAAAGAAGGTCTGAGTCCAGCTGGAGGGTGTCCTCCTAGAAAGGCTGAAAGCTGCCTTGTGCCCATGCGTATGAGGGTCAGCTGTCCAGAGGACGCTTGTGAGAAGGAAAGGTGGAACAAAACATGCTCATGACTGCTCTAGAAGCCAAGATGGAAAGAAATAAACAGTAAATTTATCACTTCCGCCAATGACTTTTATCACTTGCAGACCAGTGATCTCTTTTGGCTTTTGACTAGTTAATTAAGAGGTGACCAACTTCCCCATTACTGTATTGAAACCCCCCCATTCAGACTGGGAATTTGGTAACTGTCGGAAGGACATATAGTCCTTACTTCAGAAAAGGCTTAGGAAAAGTTCCCACCTATCTGGGATATTCTACTGCCACGAATGAAAGATATAAACAGTACATGAAGTAAAACAGAACAATTTTGTTAAAAAAGCATGCGTGAGATAAAGCAGACCAAAATCAGGACCAACCAAACACTAGCATCCTCTGCACTACCTTGAAAACATTGCCTGATATACAGATGCTACAGTAGGTTCACTTCTATTTCTAGTCTCTGGCACATATAATTATTATACTCATCTAGGCCAAATAGGCCTAAGTATCCCAACACCTGTACATATGATGTAACACCTGGCTTAAGGAGGCTGCTCTTCCGCAGCAGAGCTGGAATCTAGTACTGCTTCCTCAATTTTTTTTTTCAAGCTTATTTACATGACAAGAGCCTTCAGAATGAGGAGTAAGATAAATGGAGTGGAGTGGGGATGAACTGAATTAATCCAATTACTATGGATTTCCTTGGTAGCACACTGCAGGGGGCAGCACTCTAGACAGCAGAGGCTCAGCCTGGCTAGACTTAATGTTACTTCTTGGGCTGCAGGTCTGGTAGGTGATGAGCATTCACCCTGCTGGGGGTCTGATGGCAGATAAGCCACACGCGCATTGAGGTGGGTTTATTTTTCATTCAAGTCACCAGTTATTTTTTTGCAGTTCCCTTTTCTCACCCCTCTTCTTCCCTCTTTTCCTTCAGATCTGTTTCTTATCTCTTCCAATATACATCTTCTTAAGGCCAGCTATCTTTACCATGTAGAATAGTTTCCTCTACCTACCCTTGCATGTGTCAGTGAGTCAAGCAGACATCCTTGTTATTTCCTCACAGATGCTCAAAGGAGTTATAACCTCTGAAGCTCAGGTCCTTAGTAAGTAAAGTTAGGTCTTATCTCTCCCCTCCCTTCCTCCCAAATTGCAAGTAATCTATAAAATATGGCACACAGTACAACGTTCTCCAGTCTACATTACTCACCATCAATATGCTAATGCTATTCAATACCCATCTGCAGCCATGACTAGAAAAATGTCAGCAACGTGAAAGCAAAGGTAGTTTCACCAGCAATTTCCATCTTTCCATCCAATTTTCTCACTTTTTCCACCTTTCAGTTGTATCACATCTGCCCAGCATCTGCCCAGCAGTGCTCGTCCTAGATCCTGCCAGGCCATTGGATTACTCAGACCAAAAATCAACATACTATTATTATTGTAAGCATGAAAATTGCTGGTTTACAGTAATAGATATTTGGGTATCTGCTTGATTCAATTTAAATTATATCTGAATAAGATTTAGCTAAGTTTCAAAAGAAAACTGTGATTAAAGACCAATTGATTATTAAGAGTATGTTTATTGATATGTAGTAAGTACCACTGTTAAATTTAAAAACATTCTTAACAGTCTTTTTGGATCTGATTATCCTACAATAACTCTTACTAAATTTAAATCAAATCAGTAGCTGAGATACATAATTTAAACCAACTGCAATGAAAAAAACAGTCCAATTACAAAAAAAACCACCACCAAACAAAAAAAACTCAACCCAAAAAACCTACCTCAAACAAAATCCAAAACCAAATCACTTTGAATTAACAGGTGTTCACTAAGATTTTGACTGAAATAAAATGGTCTCAGTTGCTCAATTGTTACAGTTACTGGGGTTCTTGTATGTTGCAGGTGCCTGATTCAGCCACCTTTTGGTGAGTATGTAATTCACTGTGTTCTGGCTGTCTTCAAAAGCCATCTCTGATTGCTATTTGTTAGTAAGAAAAATATCAACTCATTCCTTCAGCTTCATCTGAGGCTGGAAAGCCCCACAGTTGAAAAGGAAAAAGTGCTTGGTAGCCTCAAAAAAAAAAAAAAAAATATTCTGCAATAAGCTCAGAAGTCTTTTTTCATCCTTTTTCATTTCCACCTATCTTCCCAACATTCTTCTACAGTCCTGCAAAAATGGGACATTCTGATACCCAGAATAACCTTCATCTATTTATATGGTGTACACTGTCTAGACTACCCACGGAACCCTTTCCAAAGCAATCCTGGGTGGAAAAGTGCACCAGTCTACACTCTCTGTATGGTACTAGACAGGTGAGAGTGACCTTTCCATAAGTAGGATACAGTATCAGTGATGTGTTACACTATACCATTTGTCATGTGCCAGCCAAACTGGTGTTTGTCACAACAGCACTCAACTCTTAGAAATACCAGTATCCTAAAACACAAGGCCACCCACAGCCAGATTCAGCATAAAATCAAATCAGTGCACAAAACCTAAATGGAACAATGGATGTGGAATTCTCAGGTGAGAAATCGTTCCACCCAAATGGACCATGAATGTAAACACTGACTAACGAGAGTGGTACAGATTGGGCCATTAAAAGCAAGGCAGAGATGAATGGAAATGTCTGAGCAGGAACATAAAACAGACCAATTTCTGCCACTAAGTAGGAGTGGGAGTATAACAGTCCTTGTTATAGAGTTGCTGGCAGTGATGTTATTGTTAAGGCTGAAAAAGACATTACATTCCAAATCTCTCTTTTCACTTGTAAAAGAGTAAGATTTTGAGCTTGATCCTTCACTTCAAAGGTAGCTACTGCAACTGCTTAACAAAGGAGAAACACAAGAAGGATGAGAAGAAAAAATCAAATGGGTTACAAAATGTTATACAGACTGCAGACCCAGATGAAGGTGAGATTTCGGTTCCACTGAAGTTCAGAGTTCTGGTCTTTTGGAGGCACCAAGATTTACCCCACGTCAGCAAGCCAATACAGAAACAGCTAGAGAATAACCCAATTACAGCAAAGATCACAGCCAGAAAAACACACATTTCAGAAGAGAGGACAGATGAGATGACAGCCAATTCCAGACAAAATGGAAAGGAGGTGAAACGGTAAGAACTGATGTCTATAATCTCGAGACTGGAAATGGGAGCCTGGTAACTAGAGTAAAGCAGATGTTCAGTTTTATCAGTGTTGCCTTTAGAAAATAAAAATACAAAAACATCTCTACAAAGATCCTTGACTAATTTTTTTGGCTTTATCCAGAGGTGTACAGAAAAACAGATTTGAGGAAAATGGGGAGGGTTTTTTTCTGTCTGTTTTGAAGAAGGTTAGGATTTATTTACTATTTTATCCATCAACAAACAGTTTTCATTCATCAGTTCCATCTGTGAATTCCAAAAGAACTAATTCATGGCTTGGTTTAAGAACAGTGTTTGGTTCCTAAAAATTGCTAACTGCTTCCACTGGGCTTCTCAGGAGTCAGGCTGAGAGCCATTCTGAGGAAAGGGAAAGAAGAGGCTCACAGTAGAGCTGAGCAAAGGATTTGAAGTTTGAACATTTGTCTTTGTTATGATCAGAAATGAAACCTGAAATTTTCAATGAAGGAAAATTTGTACACCGTGGGAAATAGTTTCAGTGCAAAATTGAAACAATAATTCTAACATGGCCTTTTAGAATTTGACCTTTTTATCTCCTAACAACATTCAAATATAATACAGAATTTGAATATTTGAAATGAAAAGTAATTTCAACATTTGAAATTTCCACTTTTTGCTCTGAAAATGTCAAAATGGGATATTTCAACTTCCTGAGAACTTTTTTCTCTCCCATTTTCACTTGAAAATGAGAACTTTCAGCTTGTGCTACTCATTTACTTGAATCACTGGGACAACTGGCTGTCAGCAGAAAAGGGAAAGCTGATGGACTGCACTATGACCTGTGATAACAAGCCCAGCCATTAATTTCCTATTGCCACCACCCAATACAGTTTATTTTTGATAGGTTGTGGAGGAAGAGGAGGCTTGGCTGGGTTGCGTTTCTTAAATAACTACTTTGTCACTTTGTTAACACATTCTATAGCCTAATCTGTGGCTAAAACTATGAAGTGGCACAAGAAAATACTTGGAAAAGAAAACAAGCAGAGCTTTCGGTGTCTTCAGAACTTTCACCAAAGATGATAATCAGTTGTTTGGTGCTGCCTCCAGTGTTTCACGTCCTGAGAACACTGTAGTTGCAAGGAACTTCTGCCCTATGCTACGAGCAATCCACATTATCTATAGCTTGCTTACCCTGAGCCAGTCTGAAGCAGGCACATGTTAACTGTTGGGTGACATGGCTTGCATACTTTGCAGAGTCCTTCAAATTTTTGGTGCCAGTAACTCAGAGTGAAACCTTGTGAGTTCTGCTGAATCATGCCGGAACAGTTTAAAGATACTTTAAAGATATTTTTGTTATTGACATGATTATGCAAATATTTTAGGCTGAAAATTGACTCTGCCAGCTGTTCATGGGGGAGAAATAGTGATGATAACCTTTTCAACTGCTTTGACTAAATCCAAACAGAACTGTGAATCAGAACTCTCAACCCATCGAGTAACCCTGATGCAAAGCTGGAGTGAGAGAAATCAATTTAGCCCATACTCATTGTCCAGTTCTGCAGTGGAGCTCCAACATGCTACATTTGCGCCTCGATCCAGCCATGCCTCCTGGACAACTGCTGGGCTCAATTCCTGTTCCTCTAAAAAGGAGCTAGTAATTCTACCCACATTTACAGATCATTTTGAGATGTCTGAGTGAAGAGAATTACAGAACAACTAAAAGTTATTATGTATCATGCATGTGTTTGCCCATAAATAATAAATTCCCGAAGCAGACATAAGAACAGAAGTTCCCACTATCATCTACCTTTATAACAAATTCATAAGCAATAGCATTGTACATGATTTCTCAGCTGTTCCTTTTTGAATGATACGTTTCATTCTAGATCCAAATCTATCTCTCTCTTTATCTAGGTTATATGGATTTTACTAGTTTTAGTCTTTCAGAATGGAAACACTGATTTGTGAAGCAAAAGTTTAAAAAAAGTATTTTGTCTTATTTGTTTCTCATTTTTTACACTATTATATTTCTAATTATCCTTATTGAGAGCTCTTGTCCTGCTTATAGTCCAGGAAGTTGCCAAACCTAATCTATACTGCTCACTGATGCCCGGGAGTCTGTCTGCATCAGCAACAGTCTAGTTGCCAGACTCTGTGTCTGGTGCTTTGGTGGTGGTGGCTCTGCTGTACCCATGTTTGGCCACCTGAAATGGCTGGTTGGGCTAATTTCTCTGCCTCTGCGCATCCTACCAGGATTTTACACTGGAAATAAATTGTCACAGGGAGAATATTTAAATTCAGGAAACAAAATGTTCCCCCTAATTCAATGTAGCCATCTCCTGCCTAGTAAAAGTTATGAGTTATGTGTGAAGTAAAAAACCTCTCTGCTGCATGAGATAATGAGAAAACGGGAATTCTTTATTCATTGTACTTGTCCCTCTGCACATAACATTTGTATATCATGCCAGGACTAACCTGTGTCACTGCACTTATAGCCACAGACCAGACTAAATGCCTGCCCTTCACTGTTTTTACGTCATGATTCATATACTCCCTCTGCTCTTTCTGACTGCCTGCAATTACTTGTGACAAATGATTCTTCAGTGTACTGTCTGCTTTACCTTTTCAAAATGTTTCCATGGTTCACAGATAAGTCAGCTAGTGTACACTGTACTGTCTTGTGGGAAGTAAATCCCAGGACACACACAGGAACGGATTCCACGCCATTTTACTCGTAGAACTGCAGACATCCACCTCACTCAGCTGCAGCGCATGTACTCCACATCAGACATGCCAGCCCTGCTGGGGCACCTCGGCTCCAGTGGTGCGGAGATCCCAAACAAACAGATTGTTACTTACAGCTATACTCTCCCAAAAATGTGAATCCTTGTTTCCAAAGGAGTTTGATATCATCTATAGCAAAATAACTGGTCAACATAAGATCATTATTTTGATATCTCCTATGAAAGAACATCCAGCTGAATGACCAGCAGCACTGCACCCATTGGCATGCTCGCTGACCACATATATACCCAGAGGTGAAAGCTACCTTGATTTAAACCTGTGAAAATCCAGGGGGACTGATTCTGCCTTCAGTTACAGTGGTGAATATCAGGGCAGCTCCACCAACCTCAGGGGATGTAAGTGCCAAGAGACTCAATCCACTGCCTCCTCCTGGTAGCACAAAGCATGAATTAGCATTTTGGCTTCTGGGTGACTCCCACCCTGCGATACACAGATCGTACTCATATAATGAGTTTCATGCAGTTATCTGTTCTCTGCCAACACAATGGATCAAAATGTGACAAGCACACATAAGGTGTTTTTTTCCTAGAAAATGATCTTCCATTTGAAAGTGAAACCTCTCAAAAAATAGCTAGCAGGACTTCCCTCTTGGAACACCTTTGATGTACTAGTTGATGTAGTGCAGATTTCATTTAAAACATTTTTACGGCACTGGAAGTTGCTCGTTCTTATTCCAGATCTTTTTTCTTTAATAAATAATAATAATTTTTTAAAATTGCAAAATACTTCAGTGTTTGGAACTATACAATAAATGCTGTGGTAAATGAATGTGGATTCATCGTGACAGCTGTGAACTGACAACAGCTTGAATGCTGGATTTTTCTATTCGAATTATTCTCCTCTTGTCCTCTGTCAAAGTCTGCTTAGGTATGTACACATCTCTTCTCATGACAATAACTTTCCTCAGCAAATCACAGAAACAGGATTCATGCTGCTAAGCTATAAACATTTTTTCTGGCCTCCTCCATGCATATTCCTCTGCCTTAGCTGAGTGATGATATCGTTAAAACACTTCTTCCAGGAAACCCCTCCGTCTGGCTCTGTACCTCTCTCCTCCTTGCTTCCCCTCTCTGCTTCTGAGAGTTACCTCTAAGCTGGATCTGATCGTGCCACTGTTGTGAAGGTGTTAGGAGTGAAAGATACTGTGACGTTCCTGGCTGCTCATTCTGCCCGCCTCCAACATATTTCACGTTCACATGTGGTCCTTGGCCTGCCTGTGCTCCTGCCCATCTGTTTGGGAGGCACTGTGCCTGCCTGCAAGTTGGTCAGGTCTTTGGCCAGCCACCAGGGGGGTTTAGATGGGCAGGCAGCATAACGCTGCAAATGGCATCTGTTCTGCAGGAAGTCGTCTTTTGTGGGAGCGATGGTGTTGCACACCCCCTTCCACTTGATTACACCTGTTGATCACCATGTGCCAAAGCAGAGAAGCAAAGCGGAGCAGGACAGGAAGTGGGTGTTCACAGGCACCTGTGCCGGCCCCTGGGAGAGACTAGAAAGCAACAGAGGTTTGTGAGGTCCCATGCTGTCGTCACAATGCATGGCACTGAAAAGGATCACCCGTCTTGTATTCCACTTACAGACCCGATTTTCCGGGCATCCTCATGCAAAACAGATGCAAAATGCTACCATCTGCTCATGACTATGCAAAAAAGTGAAAAAATACCTGCATGGGCAAGCAGTCTCCATCCAACCCAAAGGGAGACACTCAGTTGTAGCATACAAAGGAAATCATGCAGAAGGGTCATTGTCACAGTGGGTCATATTTCTACTGCAGACAAACATTTCCAGTTCTGAAATATTCAGACACTGTCTGGCACCTTAACCAAATAAAGGTACTTTACCGAATCCCAGTAAGAACAGAGTTTATGGATGTGGCTGGTCCTGGGAGAGAGCAAGAGTCCACTGCCAGGCCTCGAAATTACTTGTGCAGGGGGAACAAGAGAGACAAAACAAAAAATGCAGAGAAGTCATGCTGATGTGGTGTCAGGCTTCTGCCTGGGCTCCAGACCCAAGCACCAGCCAGCAACTCTGTGCTGTGGTTGCTACATATGGTAAAACCTGGGTCACCTTCCCTTCAACAGATTTTGTTGGCAAGATAATAATCAGCGTGGGCATGTCTTCCCATGCTCCAAATGTACCTTCAGTTTGCCATTTAGATGTACCCAGCAGGGCCATCAAGCTTCACAGACCCATCCACACAACTGTGCCTTTGACTAGAGAGAAAAAAATAAAAAAAAAAAGCTTCTGTGGGTGAAAAGCCCTAGAGATAATCCACAGAACAAAATGTGGGAAACTGATGTTCTCCTAAATGCTTTCCGTTCTTGTCACTGGTATTTCTGCTTCTGCTTTACCGCTGTCCACAGTGCACATTCACCCCGGATCCAGCGAAGCCAATTGCTGCTGCAGTCACAGCTGACTGTGCTGCCTCTGACACAAATCCCAACCAGAGGCAGAGGAGCTGGCATGGCAAATCCACACAGGACAGCAGCACCGCTCAAGTTATTTGTTTTTATGGACAGGGACACTGAACCCAGACTCTGAATTGTCAAGTCCCTCTTAGAATGCAGAATGCTAACACCAAAAAAAAGAAAAAGAAAAGCAATTCAGAGAGAAGAAAAGGATGGAAATATCTATCATTCAACAACACTGACAAAAAACAAACCCTGGCAGCAGCCTCCTATGCAATGCCTTGTTTATGCCAATGTTGGTTGCGGCTCCTGTGTGGATCAGAAGCACAACAAATTGTCTGTTCCTCTGAATCCAGCAGGCTCTGATAGCTAGTGACCATGCTGACAGAGCCCATTGCCTGCATTTGAATGGGAACGATGAATAGTAGGAACAGCCACACTTGAACACATACAAGATTGTTTTTATAAATCCAAGACTGTATTTACAAGTTCCAGCTTTTAAGGCCAGGGTATTTTATTTACTTTGCTGTTTTTTTAATGGTGAAAAAGCATGAGAGCAATCTATCTGTCTGAACTGGAAGCTTCTCATAAATAAACAACAATAAAAAACAACACATGAAATTCGGTTTGCCCACTTCTGTTTTGTCTGAGTCCCCCCCAGAATCTAAATCAACAAGAGATCAGACTGTAGTTTGTGAGTAAATTTCTTTCAACTGAAACAAACAAAAATAGACAAAGATAACCATCCTCCTTATACTTTATGCACAGTAATGCAAGTTATTTTCCACTCCATTTAGACTTTTCACCTTCCTTTCATTTACCCTGTTTTTTACAGTTCAATAAATATTTTTCCAAGCTCCACTTGCCAAACAAAAGAGTTTAGCTTCAGTGTTACTCCTGACAAATATCCTTATGGTGTTGCACATGTGAGCCATTGATAAACAAATTAAAATTCTGTCCCAGCTCAGAGCTCAGCTGGCCCATTTCATCTTGCGGTATGGGTTTGTAAAGGTCTGGGTGTCTGTCATCCTCCCCTAACCTTGTCTTTGTCAAAGGGATACAAAAGCCTGCACGCTCGGGGCCTTACGATACTGATTAGTGTGAGTGACAAAGTGGAGTAGCAAGTCCACTCAGCCCTTCATAATAAATCTATCAAAGAGTAATAGAATTCCATCAATTCTGCATCATCCCCGAGGGTCGCTGTGCTGGGATGGAAAGTGTGTTCCGCTGGGATTGTACAACTGTTATTATTCAATTACACTCTTTTCTTCCTAGTTAAAGACCATGATATCATTATCACTTAATGAATACATATAATTGGATCTGGACTCTATGTTTGGCTGATGAATACCACTCACTATTCATTCAGTCTCAGCTCATCTTCTGACCATTTATTATAGACTTTTGGCTGAAAACCATGATGACAAAGGGAATTTGAAATTAGCTGAGATTTCATTCAATGCTCAGTTAGACACAAAGGCAAAATACAATTCTGACGCATAAATGAGGCTGAGACCACACGGAGAAGTTTTGCCTGAAAGTTAATAGCTGTTGATTTCTACATAAACACACTGAGGTAAGTGCAAAGATATTTTTCAAGGCCGCCTCATAACTTTGCAAGCAGAGATTTTCTCCCTCTCTTCCCCAAACAGAAAAAAAAAAAAAATTGTCTCAAAGGTAAATACTAGATCTTTTAAGTTGGTACTTTATTTCCCAACTTAGGCAAAATATTAGCTTTAAAGATGTCATCTGAGGCCATTATGATCTTTAACTCAGCCCTGCTAAGCCAAACACCATTTTATGATTAAATAACATTTAAATCTGACAAAGCAAAAGTGCTTTCTATACAGTATATTTATTACACCTAATATCGAGACCATCATTAAGTTTCATCAAACAGCGTGCCCCCAAAGGAAACTGGCCCTCCTATTCATATTGTTGGGAGTAAATGTAGCATACCTCCTTTGGATCACTGGTGAACAGGCCACCTCATTAATCCTAGTTAGTAGATGCTGCTGGGCATGTGGAGCAGCCAAATCCAGATGCTACCCACAGAGCCTCTCCAGGCAGTTAGGGAATCACAGAGTACCACCTCAAGCCCTCCATACATCACTTCAAATTAAATTTACATTAAGTGCTACTCCATCAGAGCCGAGAGAAGCTGACATCTTTGGAAAATGCAGATGATAATCCATTAAATCCTATTATATACATGTCTTCTAATTTTACTTAAGCTCATGCATACCAAAGTGTGAGTTTGTGTTAAAAATTAAAGACCCTTTTACTAGAACAAAAGACTTTATGAACTGTTGACTTTGGGAGGGTTTATTACAGGATCAGGCTATTCTGTCAAGACAAGTAGACTTTTTTCCCCTGTAAAATTTCTGGTTAATCATTTGTTCCCGGGATCTTTTTTCAAACACACAATGTGTCTTTGCTATTTCCATCTCAAACTCTTTGTTCTCTCAAATAGAAGTGCAGCCTCTTTAACTTAATCAAATGTTATGAATGAAACAGTGGGACACATATTGTCTCCTTTTGCAATTAAGAAAATATTTGCTGGCAGCTTCCAAACTGGCAACAGTAAGAAGATGCTATAAAATCATCACAGTGAAAAAGCTAAGGATTTAATTGCCCTATTACCACATATGTTAATCCCTTTATATTTTCATAGTCCTTAGTCACAGTTACTTTTACTTTGATGAGTCTCTTCTAATTTCATAGCAATGATCTTATTATTTTTGATTCAAAGTACTTAAATTTTTATATTTAACCACTGTATTTTATGTTTATTTTTCCATCTGATTTACTTTTCTCCAAGACCTAAACTAAAATTGAAAATGCACAGATTTCAGGAAAAGGTAATAATTATTTCAGATATTAGGCAGAGTATATTATAAGAAAACATATCAAGAAATAAAATATATACATAGACATGCACACACAATTAATTTAAAAGCTATTTATCAAACCTTTTAAAATTTAATCAGAGTTTGGATTTCAGGCTTAGACTTGCTTTAACTTTCAAACCATTTCTTTCCAAGTATTTCACTGTATGTCTGCTTTACAGTACCTGTAGTACATATGTGTTAGTTTTTAACTATTGTCATTCTTCAGGAATTGAGAAAGTGCTGGGGCAGATTGTCATCTAACATAAATAAGTGTAGCACCATAAAATTCAAGTGAATTAATAAGCTGAAGTTTTTCAGTGCAGTATTTCTGATTCGTGCAAGCTGAGGATGTTTCCCTATATTATTTTCTACCATAGAAGAGAAGTAGCCGATGTTTACAGTCTGGGTTGCTCCGTTCTATCTGTCCAGTCTGGGCAATACCTATGTGAGCTGGTACTACCTTTTAAATGACTCCAGATGCTGCGGCAACAGGCAACAACATACTTTGTGGTGACAGGTTAGCTCACTAAAGCCTTAGCACAGCACACATTCTAATTTTGCAGTATTTTTTTAGTATTACAAATACTGGCTTCGAACAAGGCTCACAGAGGACAGATACTGAAATGAACACGTGCAATTTGGAGATGGCTATCAAAATGCACACAGCCAGTTTATGTGTCCCTAGGAGAGACGTTAGCTGCTCTCCCAAATCCTTACCCACCAGCCTGCCCGGCCAGCAGTTGTACCAAGGCTCCCTTACCAAGTATCAAGTACGACATATGACAAATAAAAACATGATGTAACTGATAAACTGGACAGTTTAGTTTCATCTTCTTGATGCACAGGGTTTTATGCATGTTAGTCCCATTAAAATTGTAGGAACCGCTTGCACAAATTCCCATTCGTCGAGATTACAACATTATCCAAACTATTGCTCTATAATATATTTATACCCTATGATTTCAGAAGCTCACCATCATGTTTGGGCAGTGCCCCTCGCAGCAGTGAGGGGGATCTGGTATGAAGGGCTATGGTAGAATGCAGAATTGTGGTTATTGTGGTCTGTATAAATAACTACAAAAGCTGCTGCTGTTTACACCACTAGGAAGCACTTCTGAGGAGATATTTTTGAATAGTGAAATGGGATACAGCCTCAGTTAGATTTTTTTGAGTCCTCTTCAAATGGCCATTAACACAGATGCACAGGATCTACCTAAACCACCAGGTTTTATTTAAACTGCACAACGTATTTTGAGGATAATGCTACTTGGGATAGGGTAAATATAGCTCACGTTTCTCTATATGTTACAAAACGTCCTCACCACCCCACAGAGAAATGAGTCTATCAGCCTGGAACTAAGTAGCTATTTCCCTTACCTCTGGACATCTCTAACTCCAATTTTAATGCATCATCCCATTAGGAAAATATCATACAACATCTATCATTTCAATTTTCTTATTTCATTTTTTACAAACGGACCTAAGTTGTTATTTAGCAGGAAAAGTGAAACTAGATGATCTTTAAGGTCTCTTCCAGCTCTAACCATTCTATGATTCTACTATTTATTTGCATTTGATTGGTCAAATTTTTAGAATCGCCTGTAACTGGTAATTGAATTTGATAAGTCAAGAACTAAATTGATCTTAACTATTAGGTTATACTTAGAATTAAAAGGATTCTTTGCAAGATGATGCTGAGTACATATACAAAGCAACATGCTCAATTTCACATTAAAAGCTATGTAGCACAAAGGAGGATCATTCTCTTTCTTCTCATATTTTAGACTGCCTTTTCCAGGGACTAAAGAGGAATCAGCCAGACACGAGCACAGTGGCAAACAAAATCCTAGGCTCCACTGTGGAATGCACAGCCCAGTCTCCATACCTGATTTCTACCAGAACAGAACAGAGATGCTTTAAGAGAGTTCCAGAATCTGACAACTGAAATGTCTCTGAAAAGGAAACAAGCCTATCAAAAAAGACATATGTTAAAAAAATGAACAAGTTTTCAAAAGTATCCATAAGGAATAATTTACTGATTCCAAGTACAACCAAAATTTACCTAAAGCTGGTGTCACCCCTACACCTAAAAGAGGGGCTTCAAAACCAAAATGATGGCTAAAAGGATCCTTGAGAAGAGAGAGTATTGCCACCGGTGAAAAACATTTCTGGTATAGCCCTGCTGACAGGTATGAATCTTGCCGTTACATGGAGTTCCCCAAAACCAAAAGAAATTTCAACCTAATTCTTCTAGAAAGAACAGCCATAATCTGAGAGCTCAGCTGCACAACCCAAGTCTGGGTTACCACAGCTTTCCACCTGGTTCACAGTAGATGCCATAAAACATCACATAATTCAACCTAATTTGGGCCAAGTAAGTCACCTTAGTTTCTATTTGCCACATGGCACACATCTGCCTCGTGACTGTACACTGTTGTCTCTGATGTTCAGTAAGCATCTGTAAATTGGGAATCCAGGCGCTGAGAGCTCGGGGCAGCTTGTGATGGCCAAAAGTTGCCTTACGTTGTGATCTGGAGGGCAGAGAATATCTTTCTGCTCTGTGCTTGTTTAGCACCTAGTAAAATACCTCATTAGAGGCTCTTCCTCATTTCTTTCTAGCTTGCCACCAGTTCATACAACCGCCTGCCAACTCATTCCCTTTCTGTGACTTCCTAGAGGAGGAGCTGAATGTTATTATTTACATGCAGCACCACTTGGAGATTAAGCCGCCGCAGAGGTCCCAGTGCGCTAGTCATGGTACACACATACAAACAGCAAGAGGTAGCCCTTGCCCTCAATAACTTACAGTCCAAATAAACAAGACAGACAGAAGGTCAGAGAGGAAACAGAGGCACAAAGAAGTGACGTGATTTGCCTGCAGTCACCTAGTAGATGATTGGCAGAGTCAGGATTAGACTAATAGATCACTGAATCAATCCACTGACTAAACATACTGCTTCCCATTATTTCTTGGGAGGCAAACCAGGAAGAATGATCTCACTCGGCTAAGAGCCATAATAAAAATAACAGCAGTACTGAGGGCAAGTTCAGAGATTTCTACATGATGTGCTATGGATCAATTGGTGGAGAGGCTGCTTTCTCCACCGCCATATTTTGAATTGTCTTCACGGCAGGAATGATGGAAGGCAGAGGAATGGCTGACAGTACTGAATAAAACTCCATGTAAATTCCCCTTATGAACATCTGATAAGTATTTATATGGGCATAAAGGGTTATTTATTTCCCTGTCCCCATGAATGATTTACATGTTACTCTCCATTTTTATAACGCACCCGCTCGGGCTTGAGCAGGAATGTACTCTGACTGGTTCTTTTTCCAGAGAAACAATTCGACACGGAGCTGGAGCCAGGATACTGGGTGGGGGTGGGAACATTTCGAGTGGTTTTAACTACCTCTCACAGTAGCCATTTTCCTCCCTCCTTTCTACTTTTGACCCTTTTTTTTTTCCTCCTGTCACTGAGTTTCATCTTCCCGTAAGTGTCTGTAGTCTCCAAACTCCTTTGCTCGTTCTGCAGGTAGAATACTCCATTTTTATGATGCGACATCTTTTAAGGATGAGATTCAGGAAAGAGACTGCAGAAGTTTTAACAATAATCACTCAGTGAATGAGACTGCAGTGCCTGGGAGCTCCCTCTGGTTCTTTAGCTTTCACGGTATCTCCAGCTGTGCCAGTATTGCCTCAAAGGGCTTTCCTATCCAAGGGCCTCGGTTAGATTTTTGAGAACTCAGTAATTCCACACCAAACTGAGCCTCAGAATTTGGGAATGACTCACTCTGAACCAAGATCCAGTTTTGTGGTTTATAAAGGGCAAAATCAACGTTGGGATCAATTCCCGATATGGAACTTACAGTTCTGCAAAATCTTAGTATTTCCCCCAAATTTGTTTCCTTCTCCCTGCCAAACGTGCATCTTAATAGCATAAATAGAACTTGAATGATGTTATGAGGAATATTACAGATAGATTCTATGTGGGACTTCTAAGGCACTTGGCCTTCTGATTCTAGGCAGATGAGTAGGAGTTCAGCTTGAGGGAGCGCATTTTTTTCCTCACTTCCAGTAATATCAGATTTAATGGATGCAATCCCACTCAGCTGAATTTGATAGCTGGAATAAACACAATAAATATGTTTACAAAGTGTTGGACAAAGATTCATCACTTACTTAAACTTCCAAGAAAATCCTTCTGAAGAGGTCGCATTTTACCAACCCATAGCTCTACAACTTATTCTCTGACCCTTCATATTCAGCCCCTAAAGTCTTAAGAAAATACAGCTACATTGTCTTCATTAGGAGTTCTACTGGATTCATACAGAATGGAGTTTACTAATGCTTTCCATTGGTCCACATTTCTGTAGTTGCATTGCAGTATTAGATTATTCTCAGAGCAAGACAGTCATGCTTGTAAAACACATTCACTGATGAAAAATAGAAAACTAAGGAAAATAAAATATAGAGCTATACATCAGATAGAAATGTACTGTGTACAGTACCTGTGTTGTCAGCTTTCCTTGCCTTGGTCTGCCATTCAAAGACTTCTGATATCAAAATGCCTCAAAAGGAAGACAGGGTCCGCACCAAAGCAAAAACATCAGCACAAATTCAAGGTTGTGCACTACCTAAACCAAGGAAAACAGAGTTAAGGCCTTGTTACCTCGATTCCTAGTTGTGCAAACATCAGACCAAGTTCCTATGAAGTCAGAGTAACCCCAAAGGCTACTACTGCTCGTAACAGCCTCTTCTAAACTTTTTTTAAGATATTCTACAATCCTGACTGTCCACCAGCCTGCCTGCAATAGCTTTGTCACAGCATAAAGCTCTAGGAAGGAGTTTGAAGTGGTGGGCAGCAGACCTTAGTCTCTTAACAACTTCGTATCACTTCTGAGGAGGGGGACTTTCCCCTCACATCCTTGTGCCTCAGTCTGTATAGCTACCAGACAGTTAGCTGCTCTCTTATTTGAATCTCAGTGCAGCTCATGGCCTACCCCAGCACAGGGCAGTCAGATACCTGAGGGACACCTCTGCCAGCCACCCTGTGAACCTATCTGTACAGCCAGCTTCCATTTACATCTCCTTCAGCGTTGGCTGAAACAGGGTGGGCAAACTGACCTGGAAACAGCAGTCCACAACACACTTTCCCCACACAGGCTCCTCAAGACCCAACATGGCGGCAGCCCCACCTCAGTGCCTCTCAGCCCGCCACCTCGCCTCAGGGGCAGCCAGGCTGCCTGGAAGCGTCTGATTGGTCAGGAATGCAGCTCCTCACATGGGGATTGGTCAGAAGCAGACAGGTGGCAGCCTGGGATTGGCTGCAAGGGAAGTGCTTTCCCGCCTCCCTGCTGTCTTTCACAGCAGCCTGAGGTGACCTGGAGCAGAGGGCTGAGGATTGGGGATGGGGAATGGGATGGGGTCATCCAGCACCTCCTCTGTCACTGCTGCCTTTGCTATCCCTGTCTTGGGACCAGTCAGACTGTGTGCTGAGGCAGGAATAATTTGGGGTAACATTCCTTGGACTGGGACCTCTGCCTCCCAGCTGGTTCCTTCAGGCAGGCAGACATGGCGTCCTGCCTCATCTGGGCCTGCGCCGCCTCCTCAAGGCCTTATCCCATTAAATTCAGTGGGGCTGCACTACTCCCTCACGGAGAGCCTGGTGACTGCGGCTGCAGTGGTGCTCGGGGCCGTCTGGATCAGCTGCTCTGGCTCTGGGGTTTTCAGCGGCCACAACAAACAGCCCAAACCCACAAGGGGCACAGTCCCATGCTCTGCTTTTCCTGATGGCGTGAAGCGGCCCAGGCCCACTGACTTCAGGCAGAATCAGCACATTCGTGTGACCATAGAGAGCCGTTGCTGATCATTTTGGTTGTGTTAGCAGGGGAATTTTCAAATGAACAACAACATTAAGAGACTGCAAGCAGAAGAAATTGCAAATAGTCCCCCCTGTTGGAGGGAGGAGTCTGTTTTGCTCCCGCTGCTATGAGATTTTATTGTTAGCTTATTGTCAACAGCTTAAATTACCATAACAAAAGTAGGGCCAAATTTCATGCAGGCAAAGAAGTGAATTACCACCTCGGAAATATTTCACATAGGTACAACAACGTTTCCACCTTCCCCAGGCTTCCCCAGCATGTGTTTGGTTGGTCAGCTTCCCTCGGTGACCTGGTTTTACTAACATTTTCTCACAAAACAAAGAAGAAATTATCATAAACAAAAATTGCATTTATTTTAACACTAAGCTTTTCACCAACATTTAACCTTTATGGGGAATCAAGTTATTTTTTTTCCATGACTAAGAAAAATCTAGTGATATGTAATTAAAATAACAAAGAAGAGTCCCACTCTATACAAGTGTAATTATGTTCATGTGGTATCACTGTAATTGAAACACAGAAGATGTTTCAGTCTGTATTAAAAGAGAATTTCTTTCAGTGGGTTTCCTGAAGCTCATTAGATATTCCCTGGCCTATTCTCCTAAGTAATTAGATTTTAACAGGATTTTCAACAGATCAGAGCAATCTCTGTGGGTGCCAATAGGAGACTCTCCCTCTGGCCTTACCAGCAGGGCAGCATGGATAACATCCAGGCTGGGAGTTAATAGGACAATTACTGGCCTCTTTTAAATGAGTTACATTAATGCACTTAAGCTAAATGGCTCTGCATATGATTAAATATTAACATCTGCAAAATATGAAATCATGATATGCAATCAAGTTTTGTTGTTTTAATTTCCCAAATGCCGGATTTCGGTGGTGTATGTAAATGTGCATTGGATAGTGTATGTTAAACTTTCAAAACACAGATCAACACTATTTGCGAATGGTTCTTCTGGAGCTACTTAGTTAAACATCTTAAAATAGCACAAGGCAAGAGGAAATTATCGAAAATTATATAAAAACAAGAAAAGGGAAAAAAAAACCCCACAACCTTCATTTTGAATACCTCGAAGTGAACCAGGTCAAGATTTCCATTGCAAACAACAGAAATCAAAATTTTAAATTCAGTTCCTCAATACCTCGGAGTTTCTCAACAGGAACAGGAAAAAGAACAGGAACCAGCTGAAATGTTAAATGGCATGGCCAGAGTGGATGCATGCTGAAATGGATAATGTTTTAAAAAAGACTGTTCTGTATGGGTTGCCTAAGGCTTCTTTGCATTATATGAAAAGTCCTGGGTTCGTTTCTTCACATTCCTGCACAGCACACATCAAATGAATAGACTTTTGAATGCCCACATATACGCACGCATGCGTGCGTGCGCACACGCATATACATACAGACATGTATACAGAGAGAGGGGTGTTTTATTTAGTAAGAAACTTTGTCACCACACGTTCAGAGGATTGAGTGATCAGGCCAGGACATACCTCTCATTTCTAAAATAGTAAACTGGGACTTGATGGAGTCTATTCGAAAGCTCATTCCTGTGGAGGAAAATATGTGAGTACTAACGTAACTTGCATTGATATGCATGACCGGGGGAGAGGGAGGCGTGAGCTCTATGGCCATATGACTAAGATTTGTCCCACATTACATTTATTTGTTGTTCTGCGTATCTCATCCACTCACCAGACCCTGTGCCCCGTCCATGCTCACCCTGACCTCTACTTAACGCGTCTGCTGCCGGAGTTAGTCTTCTCTGCAAGTCGACTTGGTTACCCTGGCAGGCTCCAGCCCTCTGCAACACGCTCACAAAATCATCTGACAAGTAAATAGGCCTTTTATGTGGGCTGGAAACACACTCACTTTGCAACAAGGAGACAGGCTGTGTGCTGATAGTTCTCTGTTAATTCCCCAAGTTCTTGCTGTGTGGAAGGATTTCTTTTTGGTTTTAAAGAGTTTTTTCCTGTCAAACCCTCTAAATATTCATTGGATTTCAAGAGCAGCAAGGACTGCACAGCACAGAGGCACTTCTACAGCTCCATCTTAGGCTCCAAAAGTTAATAATGTCAGCAATATGGAGCACATTCTTTCCAAAGTAGTCTACAAATACGAAATAATTACTCACTGCAAGTCTGCTGTATGGCAGAGAAATATTACTACTGTCTTTCAGCTGGGAAACTAGAGCAGAGGTTAAGACCCAAGTCCTTCAGTATCTAAATCCCAGTGAAATCAAATGCAAGGATCTGGTGTGAAAATGTTTGTCCAGTGTCCCTAAAGTGGGCAGGGAGCTGGGATGAACATTAATTCCTGGCTTCCAGATGGGATTTCGGTCCGGCATTTTCACAGAGGGAGTGGTCGGGCATTGGAATAGGCTGCCCAGGGAGGTGGTTGAGTCACCATCCCTGGATGTGTTTAAGAGCCATTTAGACGTGGTGTTGGGGGATATGATATAGGGAAGAACTTTGTAGAGTAGGGTAGATGGTTGGACTCGATGATCCCAAGGGTCTCTTCCAACCTGGATGATTCGATGATTCTATGATTCTATAAACTGTCTTGTGCTTGGCCAAGTCCATAGAGTCTGAAGGAGGACTAACAGTCCAGTCACAAACTCTCTTATTTCCTCCCGTGATGCAAATTTACCCTTCATCATGACTACCAGGCACTGGGTGATGGAACTTAATTTGGGGTACCGTGCAGTGATGTCTCTAGGTGACAGAAACAGCTACTCCTGCTGGGTTGTGAGGGCTGACAAAAGCATTTTATCAGTTGCCTCAATCTGAAATAAATGCAAAATTACTTCTCTTTAGAAAAAAAAAAAAAAAAAAGATAATTTCTATCATCTTTCTTTGCCCAAATTCCCCAGATTTTCTGACCAGTTCTAGCCATGCCCTGGTCTGAACACATGCCCCAGCCACAGTGCATGCTTCCAAGAGAGGGAACTCACCCCGGCTGCCTCGGGTGACAGCGCTGAGCTGTCACCATCTGCTATCTGGAAACACTGCCATGAAGGCAGGCCATGCCATAGCAGCCTCCTCACAAATCTGATGGAGAGACACAAATGTTCACGTGGTGCAGGAGCTAATGATGGCAGCCCTTGGAACCAAGTTGGAAAATATTAGTGTAACAGCATGACGGGAATGGAAAACAAAAGAGAAAAAGCAGGATGAAACAGAGACACAAAATTGGAATGTGAAACTCAGTAAACATGGAGATATTTCAGCCAATGATGCTATTATTAGCATCGTGCAGGCTTGCGATCGTCCAGGAGTTTACCCAGGCGGGCTCCCATGAAGGGTTATTGTGAATACCATGAAAAGTGGGGCAAATCAGTGCCTCCAGTTAAGCTTGTCTGACGCTTCCCATTGTATAAATCTGCTTTCAGTTGCCCGTACCTTTGCCAACCTTTACCCATTTGAGATGAAATATCCCATGATGACTGCCTGCCTCAAACCGGATTATCTTGCTACATTTCAGAAGAAAAAAAAAAAAAAGAAGAAAAAAAAGAGCAGATTCACATCTTCCTTAAAACAAGAATGAGGCAAAAGATTTTATTTTGCCCACATTAAAAGGAATCTCATGACCATTTCATTGAGGAAATCTCACTTCAGTGTGGTTTGTACTTAAAATTTGGCTGCAAGGCTTCCCTTGCTTTGGGGAATGAACTCTTGACTCTTCCCACAAAAACTGTCTGGATTCGGTCAAGTTTTAAAAAAAAATAATTAAAAAAACTCACTAGGGGGTTTAGGGTTTGTCAGCTACATTCTCCGAAGGCTCTGTCTTCTGCACATAGTACATTGCTTCTCCTCACAGCTCCCATCAACCAGGCAACTATGATCCCATCAGAGCAAGCAAGAGAAGAGCAGCCCACAGCTTTGGCACTTGAACAGGACTTCCCAGGCTCCCTCCTGCTTCCACCCACTCTCCCCACTGCACTCTCAGCTCTTCCCCCACAAAATCCCAACAGCACAGACCGGGAAGACATAAACCCTGGTGCAGAGGAGACAAGACCTGGCAGTAAGGAGGCAAACACAGGCACCTGGAACAGGGAGGCAGATGTCAAGGACAAGGACTGGAAGAAAAGGGAATTTTTCAAGTGGGAGGAAAGGGAGAACTACAGCTAGACAAGGCAGAGAGGAGCTTCAGAGACTGGGAAGTGACCAGAGCGTGCACGCGTGTTCATGTGGGCTTCAGAAGCCATCACAGACTCTTTGCCACAGGGTGGTTGTTGTCTCTAAGTTTGTACTTCTTTTTGTTGCAGAAGCTGGGATCATACAGCTGGAGACTCTTTCTCTATCCGGGCATAAGACAGAGACAAATTAAAGTGACAAGAATAGCCCTAAATCAGGCCTTTTCTAACTTTGGAATACTTGGATTGGCACCTTAGCTCTTCCCTCAAGTAATTTTTGGATGCATTCATCTAGTCCTGTAAAGCGAGCTCAGCGCTGCTCCGGGCTGAGAACACCATGGGGCCTGGCCCAGCGGAGCCCACATGGTGAGCGAGACAGGGGTTAGGCAGGGGAGAGTGCCAAGCAGTTCACGGAGACATTGATGTTGAAAGGCTTTGCAAAACCAGGAAGAGACTAGGAGAGTTTTGGTGTGAGAAGGTCACGCAACAGCTCCCCATTTGCACCTCGGATCAGTCCAGCTGCATCCCACCCCATCTCTTAGATTTGTCTCTAATATTCCAGCTAGAAATATCTGTTTAGTGAGCTCAATGTTTGTCAGCGCTGAGCAAAACTTGCCACGGGATTTTTGGTTCTTGAAGGGCTGAGCCTCAGCCCTGGGAGGACGTTTGCTCTATCACCCATGTAGGTACCTGTGTGTCACCACAGGGCTCAGAGCTGTGCCACACCGGGACCTCCTTACCCTTCAGGTAAAGGAGGAGGGTCCTTGCGCCCTGGGGGGAACCTCTCTGCCCCCCAAAGCCAGCTGTTGTGAGGGAACACATCTGGGTGCACATTACAGCTTCAGAGGAAAGGTCTCTGTGTTTCCTTTTGTGATCTGGACCAGCATGGCTTTTACAGTACTATAAGAGTGCTTTTATGAGATTCACCCCTTGCAATGTGAAGGTTTTTATTAGAAACACGCCTTCCCCTCTGTCATTTATGATAAATAATGTTTATTGATGTTCACTTCCTTCAGTGAAATAAAGTGTCAAACAGCACGTCGGTATTTGCCAATTTTCTTTTCACATTTCATGTTATGTGCTTTTTATGTTACATGCCTGATTAAAAATTTAAACATTGTCACCGTCAGTGCTAAAATACGTTGCCAGAGCATCTCTAATTATGCTTCCTTGTCTGCTCTGAGCGGGGACTGACATTTCTGGGTCAAGATCTGGTTGTTGATATGCAGCACAGGAAGTATCCAATAGCCACTTGCTGAAAAATAGCTCCTTCTCTCTCGCACAATTACGGTACACAATGCAGAGCAGGTACCCAGGGGAGACTGCTCGTGCCATGGTAATTCCTGGCTCAAGAGGCCTTATCCACTTTTCTGCACATCGTTTGGGTTTGCAGGTGGTGAACCCAAAATGAAAACAGAGCTGACAAAGTGCTAGAGGACCAACCCCGCTGGCGGAGCTGTGCCGGCAGGGGCGGTGGGCAGGGGTCCCAGCCTGCCCCCAGCACCTGCCTCACCAAAGCAGCAGCCTCAGCTTTGGCCCCGCAGCCTTTCAGGGATGACCTGAGCTTCAACTCGGACCCGAACCTTGTTCGTCCTCCTGGCCACACTGGCCACGTGCTCAGCCTCACCACAGCAGGAGATGCTGGGGGTATTTGTGCCATTTTAGACAGGCCTTGGGAAGCGTTATCCCCTTTTGGAGGAGACCTTGCTGTTCATGCACTGTGCAGGGACAATCACAGTTCCTTCAGTAGATCTTTCTGATTATTTTTTCAAAAGAAAGTGAAAACATGGCGTCATCTTGAGGTTTTTCTTCCTCTATCCAAACTGACAGACCTGCTTCCACTTGGTTAGTAAACATTTAGGACCAGGCTTTTCAGCAAGAGTTTCTTAAGCACACCACGTGTGTTTGGCTTTATATTTTTGACATTTTACTTTTCAAGTACATTTTCTGACACATGCAAGAGCCCGGGCTGGTCTGCAAAACTCCACCTGAGTATGCTAAGCTGCGGAGCGGGGCATCTAACAACACAACTGACCTCCAGGAGGAGCCTTTGTACATATAAAAATGCCAACAGTGATATATGCTGTTGGAAATACGGCTATTAAAAAAACCCTTACAATATTTGCTACATTTGTTTGCAACGGTAGCACACAAAATATAGTTAAAATGAGCTAGGTTTTCCAAAGGAATCGATATTCGGAAAATTCAGCTGTTCTCCTTGAGAGCTGATGGTTGATGAACAGTTATGAAATCCGGCCATAATTTATTGTGAATGTTCAAATTAATTAAAAGGTGGTATTATATATGGCTCAATGTTTCATCAGTACTTTAAAGAGTGTCCTTATTTGACCCATTAAATGCACATTATATGAAGACTGATAAGTTCTAAGGTATTGTAAAAGTCCTTCCTTCTTGTTGCCAGAATTTTTTTGCATTGTTATTTGTTCTCAGAAAATATTAGCATTTTCTCTTTGGAAATAAAAGAGAATAAGAAAAATCTGAAATGAGGCTTCAAATTTAAAAGTAGCCATTGAAATTCTAGAGGCTTTATCCAGTTTCCCATCATTTTCTGAAAACATTAGAATTATTTTTATACATCATTTTGCATGTAACATCCTGAGTTTGTGACCACTGACTGGCACAGAAGCATTAAAGGAAAAAAATTTAAATGGGTAAAGGGAATTTGCAAACAGTTGCAGGATCAGCTACAATTGTTGGATTTAGCTCTGCTGAACCTGGCTTTGAGTGCAGAATAAAAAATACCAGCAAAACAGAGTCAATTTTGGGGCCTTCAGTATCAAAAATATGTGTTTATGTCGCCTTTTCCCTTTATACATGTTACATTATCAAATGTAACATTTCTAGAGTAAATAGCACCAACTTGCCAAAGTACCTGTTGGATTTCTGGACTCGGATGATGTATCCATCTCCTGCAGAAGGAAACGCCCCCTGCCAACCTGCTGCTGTGTTTGGATGGTTGCACAGTTTGTTTAAATTTTTAATAAAACTTCACATTGTCCAGCAAGTGTCTAGTTAGCTGAAGAAATGTGTTCCTGCCACTTGCAATTACTATTTTATTTGCATGATTTTGCTGGAATCTGGATTTGGTCTTTTATTAGTGGTATCCTGTCTAATTAATAACGCGTATTAAGCCATGCTCTGGACACTGATCGCTGATGTATCTGAAAGTAAGGCTCCAATACAGAGTTAGGATTGTAAAAAGCTTGGGCTTTTACATCTGATTGATAGCTGACAGTGTGCTTTACCAAAATACGGGGGTGTTTTTGCCATTTCGTAACCAAGCTGCAAAAGGGGCACTAGAATAAGGAGGATTCAACAGCAAGAAGTGTCTGTCCAGGAGCAGATATTTCAGAGCTTCTGCAGAAGATCAGGTTGGATCTCCAGAAAAGCCACGGATTATCTCTGTGCAGACCTCAGTATGGTCTTCATGGTCCCACATGGTCCCATATTGCTCCTGAGGACACTCCTGTACGCTGGCAGCCCAGAAAGTCAACCACATCCTGGGCTGCATCAAAAGAAGCGAGGCTAGCAGGTCAAGGGAGGTGATTCTACCCCTCTACTCCGCTCTGGTGAGACCCCACCTGGAGCACTGCATTCAGCTCTGGAGTCCTCAGCACAGGAAGGACATGAACCTGTTGGAACAGGTCCAGCAGAGGGCCATGAAGATGCTGGGAGGGCTGGAGCCCCTCTGCTGTGAGGACAGGCCGAGAGAGTTGGGGTTGTTCAGCCTGGAGAAGAGAAGGCTCCGGGGAGACCTTAGAGCCCCTTCCAGTCCCTCAAGGGCCTCCAGGAAAGCTGGGGAGGGACTCTTGGTCAGGGAGGGGAGCCATAGAATGAGGGGAAAGGGTTTGACACTGAAAGAGGGGGGATTGACATGAGATGTGGGGAAGAAGTTCTTTGCTGTGAGGGTGGGGAGAGCCTGGCCCAGGTTGCCCAGAGAAGCTGTGGCTGCCCCATCCCTGGAGGGGTTCAAGGCCAGGCTGGATGGGGCTTGGAGCAACCTGGTCTAATGGGAGGTGTCTCTGTCCAGGGCAGGGGGGTGGAACTCGATAATCTTTAAGTTCCCTTCCAACCCAAACCATTCTATGACTCTATGACACTGAGAGGGAGATCGCAGAAGATGGAAAACAGGTCATCTTGCAGCCCCGTTCCCCACAACACAAATGCTGCAGTGACAAACAAAAACTGCAGGGCCAGGAGTGGCATTTAAAAAAATAAATGAAATGGTTTTAGTTCTTCAGTTCGATATAAAAAATCAGCATAAGCACAGAAATTCAAATGTACGTAGTTCTTCAGCAACAGCTCCAACAAGGAGCATGAGGCACGCTGCATCGCATGGCCAGGCGCAGGAGCTGGGCACCAGCGGTCTCTGTGGCATCAGGCTCGAGGAAAACATTGGTGGAAAACATGTCCAAGACCCTGAGATCCAGCTCTGAGCTCAAAAATCTGTTATTGCTAACGAGGATGGGAGTCATTTTGCAATAGCTGTAATAAACATTTGTTCAAACAAAAAGAAAAGTGAGATTAGAAAACATGCAATATGTCCCGGCATTAATGGAAAACCTATTTGTGCCATCTATTTTGGAAAAATTATTGAAGAACAGTTCACCCATGTGAAAATATTAGCACTGTAATTCTGTCAAGGTCAGTGAGACCTAGAGATTTGCTGAGAAATCACCTTCATTTCACCAGGTAAATAAAGAACTCGTTTTTCAAAGAAGCCTATTGAAGAAGGCACTCCATAGCAACAGTTAAATTATGAATACAGCACATATGTTCCATATCATATCATTTACAGCACACTTTAGCATAGACATAATGCTTAGTAACAAACTACAATACCATTCACAAAATGCATTTAAATAGCATAATTTAGTTCATTAAATTCAGTCATTTACAGTAAATCAAAATTATCACAGGAATTGAAGAGAGTACACAGTTGTTTGTTTGAATAGTTAAGCTAGGGAAGTCAATTCCTTTTTGAAGGTCAAGGACACAGTTGTTTCCATTTTCTGTTGTAAAAAAGATACAGCCTGTGTCATAAGATAATTTAGTATCATCTGAATGTGATCAAGTCCTTTCCCCCTGCTTGTTCCGTATTGTATAACTGGCGCGCCTCGAATATATCTAAGTCAAGAAAACGCTTTACGTATAATGTTATCAAATTAGACTTCTTTTTCTTTTACAGACTGAATGGATGTGATTCCGGGTTTTTAAAAGGATTTAGTCTTGCAAATCTGCAGCCTATTACTTGGAAGCAAAGATGTATGTTTTCCTCCAGTCTAGCCATCAATTGCTTGGCCTGTGGAAATATTATTATAAAAGAAAAGTGGATTTTTTTTGGCCTTTCTAAGAGATACATTCTGGCTTTTGCCGTTGGAGGTGCAGCGTGTGTCTGTGTGTGTGTGGTGTTGGGGAGGAGGAGGGTGCAGAAATGCCTTTGCAGCATAGACCGACTGCACAGGGAGCTCAGGATGAATCACCAAATCCCTCGGGGGAACTCCTGAGGTTTGAACCTTCCTGTCGTTTCTTGGGCATCAAAGGGAGGAAGGTGACAGGGCAGGGCATGGTGCATCCATGCATTCCTGCTCATAGGAGGGGAGACCAGCCCTGCTGCCCTCTGCACCACCCAAAGTCCAAAATCCTCCCAGGGCACCCAAGCCAGGCAACTCTGCTTATTTAGCACTGATAAGGGATATAGCCCCTTCCTAATGGCTCCGCTGCAGGGATGGAGGTGAGGGCAGGACCAGGACTTTGGACATATAGAGAGACTATAAAGCCAGGGAGAATGGCGAGGGTCCCTCAGTCTTGTCTCACATCACAGGTACAGACAATCCTGCCTGTTTAATCTCCAGCATTGCTTTCAAAGAAATGAATAATCCTGATTTTAAAATTGCCAGCAAAAACTCAAGCCACTGGGCCTCTTGTTGAATTGTTCCCCGTGTTTAAAACCACTGATTTTTAGCCTGAATCTACACCTTGCATCTCCTTGCGCCTCACTGTTGTCTTGCCTGATTGATATAGATTGGAAAGACCATGATGAAAGTTTTGTTGTCCTTGTAGAAACTTCTGGGTTAGCATCAAGTCTTCCTTAACCTGCTCTGGGTTGAGCTCGGTGGAGTCCTTTGCCCTAGGGCATGGCTTTGCATCCCTTTAAACCATCCCTGCCATCAAAATCACCTACAGGAAGCGAGAGCCCTCTGCAAGGTCTTCTCTCCCTTGCAAAATTTCGACTGCAATGGAGATGCCTCCACTGCATCCATGAGTGAAATGACAACTCTTTTCTGACCACCCAGGGGGGGAAACGAATGAATAAGCTATGATTTTCCATCAACAGACTATCCAAGCACCTTAAAGTGCTAATTAATTAGGCTTTATATCATCCTGGTGAAAGAGGGAAGAGTCTGGGTGGGCTTTTTTGTTAATGATTGCACAGCGCAATGTATACCTATATGAGTTGAGCTCTAAACGAGCTTATTTGGGTACTGATGGCAGTCTAGCTGCAGGAGGACAGAGGACAGGCACCTTTCCCCCTTCTCTGCTTCTTAGCTCAGCCCACACTGATGTCCCTCTGCTGCAGCCAGGCTCCTGCCAGGACCCAGATGGGTGCTGTGCAGCGGTGGTGCAGCCGGAGCAAACACCCACATCCCCACTCCCACTCTTCTCCTCTGCTCCAGTAGACATGCACCAGTTGCTACGCACAGGCAGGTCTGGAAACTGGGTGAACTGGTGTCCTGGGTTGAGAGACACAGGACTAACTTTTCTTCTAATGCTGGGGAAAATTACACTTTTAGAAGACTCTAGTGTCTGAATTTGTGAAAATATTTATTTTATAGCCAGCCAGGCTCTGTGGGATTCAAGGTTAGTGTTTTCGAGCCTTGCCAGGTGCAGGGACAAGGAGGAGCAAGGCCTGGGCATTTGACCCAGGCTGGCCAACAGGAGTATTTCATACCATGAACGTCACATCCAATATAAATTAGAAAAGTTTGCTGCGTAGCGGGCTCTCTCCCTGATGGCGGCGGTCCGGACAACTCCTTGCCCCGGTGCCAGAGCCCTGAGGCCTTCCCTTCCTCCTGAAGCCATTGCGCTCGCAGTGTCCGATACTTGCTATCCACTGCTGGGAGTGCACAGCTTCCTCCTGATATAGATGGCTGAGTATAATTTCTGTATATCTTATATCAGTATCGGGATTAATACTGATTCTTTAGTATTATTGTTAATTATTTAGTCTTAGTCTATTAAATCTATTTATACTTCAACCTTTGTGTTTTCTTTGTGTTCCCCGATTCCCCTTTCGGGTGGGGAGGGGTCATCGGGTGATAGAATAATTGTCTAACGACAATAGATTGTTATGGGCTCTCTCAAACCATAACAAATTTGGCGCCCAACGTGATATTTTAACAAAATTTGGCATGCGGTGTGGTATTTTAATGACCTTGATACTTAATGTGATAGTTTGCATGTTATTTAAATAGTGCTGGGAGAATCAGAGGCTTTAATTTGAGACTTCTGAAGGGTTGAAGTTGTAAACAGATTTGATCGGATTTGTAAAACAGTCATTATGGATCTATTGGAGTGGTTTCAATGTACTGTAAGCGGAGTTCTCTGGTATCTCTGTGCAGCTGTATGTGGGCAGCTATGGGAGTGGTGCAAGAGGTTGTTGCTATTTCTCACTGGTTTAGGGAAGTTTATCATTTCTAAATGTGGAGTTAAAAGCATTGCCTTGTTATTTTGTGCAGTGGTGTTTTGCTATGTTATTGGGTCTTCTGTAATTGTTCCGTTTTGTGTCACTTATGTAATTGCATCTCGCAAATCGCCGCGATTAGAATCACCTCAGAACGGGGAAGGATCCTTTTTGGGCACCGTGCATAATTACACCTTGGGTTATATTACGGGCCACTTAGTGAGGGGAGGGATATCTTTTAAGGAGTTGTATGTTCCGGTAGCATCAATAGCAACAGTTTTTGAGAGTTTGAAATACCCTTGGAATGTTTTGGTCATTGCGCTTATATTGTTAATTTTTGCGGGCGTGTTCTTTTTTATGGGCTGGATTTGCGGTAGCAGAAAGTGTCTGATAGAGATCCCACTGGCCCCCCCGACAGACACTGCTCCTTCAGAGAATCTGCCAGCCTCCCCCACAGTCAGTGCTCCTGTACAGCCCCCGCAGACTCCTGCAGCAGATGTTCCTCCCGCGCAGACACCGCCAGTCCCCGTGACAACTACTGTGCCTGTCCAGACCCCACTGGCCCCCCCGACAGACATCGCACCCGTGCAGACCTCGCCAGCCCTCCCGACAGACCCTGATCTTATCCAGACCATGCTGGCTCTCATGACAAGACCTGCAGCTGCACCAAGTACTGAATCTACTTCGACCTTAGTAATGGATGATGCAGCTGATCTACAGACTCAATCAGTGCCAGTGTCAGTCAACCCTGTACATAAGAGGAAGCGTGCCGTAGCATCAGATGACAATGGTCAACCAGGGACATCAGGCAATACAGTAACACAGGAAACTATTCGATCATTAACCCTAAGTGAGCTGCGAGACATTCGTAAGGATTACGGCCGCCAGGAAGGCGAGCAAGTGATTCCTTGGCTGCTCCGATGCTGGGACACTGGGGCTGATAGTTTGGACTTAGATGGTAGAGAAGCCAAGCGGCTAGCACCATTAGCTAGAGAATCAGGTATTGACAGAGCTTTTGGAAGACCACCACAATCCCTCACCCTCTGGAGGCGACTCCTGTTAAGTGTGAGAAGCAGGTATCCCTATAGGGATGATATCATGTACCAGCCATCCAAGTGGACAACTATTGAGAGAGGTGTTAAGAATCTGAGGGAAATAGCTGTGCGAGAGATGATTTTCAGTGACTTGGACGACCTGCAGACATCATTAGATCCAGATGCACTCCAAATTACTGGACCTGTTTGGCGCAAGTGGGTACTGAGTGCACCAGCAGCATATGCTAATGTATTGGCATTATTTTGCTGGAGAGATGATGAGGCACCAACAGTGGGTGATATGGATGCTCGAATGCAGCATTATGCAAATAATCTTCTTTCTGCCCCACAGGCCAGTGTCTCAGTGTTGAAGAAATCATTTGGCAAGGCCAATATCTTAGGTGGGGACAAACCCTTCCCTACTAAGCCTGGTAGAGAGAAGCAAAGCACACCACGACACATCCTGTGGTCTACCCTGCGTAGTCAGGGAGAAAACATGAGGAATTGGGATGGAAAACCTACTTCAGCTTTACAGACACGTGTACGTGAGTTGCGGAGTAAGACACCTCCCAGGAGGGGTTCTTCCAGGAGAAGTGTTGCTCCAGTTTCCAGAGAAAAGTCCCCTAGAAGGCAGAGATGGGCCTCAGAGCCTGATTTACGACACGCAACTGTCACAGATGGAAGCGGTGTGCCCTCTCTTCTAAACTAGGGTTGCCCTGCCTCCAGCCAGGGGGAGGAGAGGGACAATCGAGTTTATTGGACTGTGTGGATTCGATGGCCTGGCACACCAGAACCACAAAAGTATAGAGCCCTGGTGGACACTGGTGCACAGTGCACCCTAATGCCATCAAATCACATAGGGGAAGAACCTGTCACTATTGCTGGAGTGACAGGAGGATCTCAAGACCTGACTGTACTGGAGGCTGAAGTGAGCCTAACTGGAAATAAATGGGAAAAGTTCCCCATTGTGACTGGCCCGGATGCACCATGCATTCTTGGCATAGATTACCTCAGGAAAGGGTATTTTAAGGACCCGAGAGGCTACCGGTGGGCATTTGGTGTAGCGGCGGTGGAGACAGAGAAAGTTGTGCAACTGTCTACATTGCCTGGCCTGTCAGAGGACCCTTCTATTGTAGGGTTGCTCAGAGTCGAGGAACAAAATGTGCCCATTGCTACTACAACGGTGCATAGGCGACAATATCGCACTAACCGAGATTCTTTGCTCCCTATTCAGCAATTGATTCGTCAGTTGGAAAGCCAAGGGGTTATCAGTAAGACTCACTCACCCTTTAATAGTCCCATATGGCCAGTGCAAAAGCCTAATGGGGAATGGAGACTGACAGTAGACTATCGTGGCTTGAATGAAGTCACACCACCATTGAGTGCTGCTGTCCCAGATATGTTAGAACTTCACTATGAACTGGAGTCAAAAGAGGCTAAATGGTATGCTACAATTGACATTGCTAATGCTTTTTTCTCTATTCCTTTAGCAGCAGAGTGCAGGCCACAGTTTGCTTTCACCTGGAGGGGTGTCCAGTATACCTGGAATCGATTGCCCCAGGGGTGGAAACACAGCCCTACTATTTGCCATGGACTGATACAGACTGCACTGGAGAAGGGTGGAGCTCCAGAACACCTGCAATACATTGACGACATCATTGTATGGGGTGATACAGCAGAAGAAGTTTTTGAGAAGGGAGAGAAGGTAATTCAAATCCTCCTGGAAGCCGGTTTTGCCATCAAACGAGGTAAGGTTAAGGGACCTGCACAGGAAATTCAGTTTTTAGGAATTAAGTGGCAAGATGGGCGTCGCCAGATCCCAATGGATGTGATTAACAAAATAACAGCTATGTCACCACCTACTAACAAAAAGGAAACACAAACCTTCTTAGGCGTTGTGGGTTTCTGGAGAATGCATATTCCTGGTTACAGTCAGATTGTGAGCCCTCTCTATGAAGTGACTAGAAAGAAAAATGATTTTGAATGGGGCCCTGAGCAGCAGTCAGCCTTTGAGCAAATTAAACGGGAGATTGTTCATGCAGTAGCCCTTGGCCCAGTCCGAACCGGACAAGATGTAAAAAATGTGCTGTACACCGCAGCCGGGGAGAATGGCCCTACCTGGAGTCTCTGGCAAAGAGCACCTGGAGAGACTCGAGGCCGACCCCTAGGGTTTTGGAGTCGAGCATATAGAGGATCAGAGGATCGCTATACTACCACTGAGAAAGAGATATTAGCGGCATATGAAGGGGTTCGAGCTGCCTCGGAGGTAATTGGTACTGAAGCACAGCTTCTCCTGGCACCTAGGTTGCCAGTATTGAACTGGATGTTTAAAGGGAAAACTCCTTCCACACATCACGCAACTGATGCAACGTGGAGTAAGTGGGTAGCACTAATTACTCAGCGAGCTCGAATAGGGAACCCCAATCGTCCAGGAATTCTGGAGGTAATCATGGATTGGCCACAAGGCACAGATTTTGGAGGATCCCCAGAGGAGAGAGTGATGCGGGCAGAGGAGGCACCACCATATAATCAGTTATTGGAAAACGAGAGGCGATACGCGCTGTTCACTGATGGATCTTGTCGTATTGTAGGAAACCAGCGAAGGTGGAAAGCTGCTGTGTGGAGTCCTATTCGACGAGTCGCAGAAGCGACTGAGGGAGTGGGTGAGTCGAGTCAGTTTGCAGAAGTGAAAGCCATCCAGTTGGCTTTAGATATTGCTGAGAGAGAAAAGTGGCCGGTACTTTATCTTTATACTGACTCATGGATGGCGGCGCATGCATTATGGGGGTGGTTAAAGCAGTGGAAGAAGAGCAACTGGCAGCGCAGAGGTAAACCCATCTGGGCTGCTGACTTGTGGCAAGATATTGCTGTCCGATTAGAAAAGCTGTCTGTGAAGGTACGACATGTAGATGCCCATATACCCAAGAGTCGGGCCACTGAGGAACAACAAAACAATCATCAAGTGGATCAGGCTGCTAAGATTAAAGTGTCCCAAGTAGACTTGGACTGGCAACGTAAAAGTGAATTGTTTTTAGCTCGGTGGGCCCATGACACTTCAGGCCATCAAGGAAGAGATGCAACATATAGATGGGCTCGTGACCGAGGGGTGGATTTGACTATGGACACTATTGCACAGGTCATCCATCAATGTGAAACATGTGCTGAAATTAAGCAAGCCAAACGATCAAAGCCTTTGTGGTATGGAGAACGGTGGCTGAAATATAAATTTGGGGAGGTTTGGCAAATTGACTATATCTCTCTTCCACGAACTCGCCAGGGAAAACACTATGTTCTTACTATGGTGGAAGCAACCACCGGCTGGCTGGAAACATATGCAGTGTCTCATGCCACTGCTCGTAACACTATTTTAGGCCTTGAAAGACAAGTCCTGTGGCGACATGGTACTCCGGAGAGGATTGAGTCAGACAATGGGACTCATTTCCGAAATAATCTTATAGATGCCTGGGCTAAAGAGCATGGTATCGAGTGGATATATCACATCCCCTACCACGCACCAGCTGCTGGGAAAGTAGAACGATGCAATGGACTGCTGAAGACTACACTGAAAGCGATGAGTGCTGGAACATTTAAAAAGTGGGATGAACATTTAGCAAAAGCCACCTGGTTAGTCAACACCAGGGGAACTGTCAGCCGAGCTGGTCCTGCTCACTCAGAGCTTTTACCTACTGTAGAAGGGGATAAAGTCCCTGTGGTGCATGTAAAGAATATGTTGGGAAAAACAGTCTGGGTTACCCCGGCCTCAGGTAAAGGCAAACCCACTCGTGGGGTTGCTTTTGCTGAAGGACCAGGGCATACTTGGTGGGTGATGCAGGAGAATGGAGAGGTTCGATGTGTACCTTTAGGAGATCTGATTTTGGGTGAGAATCCTTAATTTAAATGATACGGTGTCAATTGTTGCCTAATACTAACAGTGTTCAATAAGTGTTTTTCAGGATAATGTAATGGTAACGGACCCAGAGTCAGTTCTGTCGAATGGTGTCCAGCGACAGGGAACATGCTGGCCGTGAGCACAACATCTTATATGGATGCGCCCAACTCTAACCATCTGCGTTCCTGTATTGAGGCCTGGTCCTGATCTGACAACTGAGTGAATGCCATATCACTTGTTCCTACCCTAAAAGATTATTATGATAGATGGAACTCACAGTTTTGGACTAAAGAAATTTAATGGACCTTTTAGAGGAATAGCTCATAACTTTAGAGGATTATATATGTCTCTCTCTATATATATGTATATTAGAAGATAAATATAATAGTACGCTGAAGTGTGACATATATATGGTATGAAATAAGGGGTGGAATGTCCTGGGTTGAGAGACACAGGACTAACTTTTCTTCTAATGCTGGGGAAAATTACACTTTTAGAAGACTCTAGTGTCTGAATTTGTGAAAATATTTATTTTATAGCCAGCCAGGCTCTGTGGGATTCAAGGTTAGTGTTTTCGAGCCTTGCCAGGTGCAGGGACAAGGAGGAGCAAGGCCTGGGCATTTGACCCAGGCTGGCCAACAGGAGTATTTCATACCATGAACGTCACATCCAATATAAATTAGAAAAGTTTGCTGCGTAGCGGGCTCTCTCCCTGATGGCGGCGGTCCGGACAACTCCTTGCCCCGGTGCCAGAGCCCTGAGGCCTTCCCTTCCTCCTGAAGCCATTGCGCTCGCAGTGTCCGATACTTGCTATCCACTGCTGGGAGTGCACAGCTTCCTCCTGATATAGATGGCTGAGTATAATTTCTGTATATCTTATATCAGTATCGGGATTAATACTGATTCTTTAGTATTATTGTTAATTATTTAGTCTTAGTCTATTAAATCTATTTATACTTCAACCTTTGTGTTTTCTTTGTGTTCCCCGATTCCCCTTTCGGGTGGGGAGGGGTCATCGGGTGATAGAATAATTGTCTAACGACAATAGATTGTTATGGGCTCTCTCAAACCATAACAACTGGGAGAAGGGAGCAATCAGCTACGGGCAGGTCCATTTCGGAGTCCCAAGGAGCACACATTGCCCCTCCTGCCACCACCACTAGGGCTGAACAAACCAGATCCAGGTTACATATGCTGATAACTCAGTCCTGACATGTCTCCTCCTCAAGGCTACACAAACATCAAACAAACTCTTTGCAAGGGGCCAAATGAGACATCTCAAAGCCTTTGGTTTCTCATCCGAACGAGCAGATAGCACCAATCCTGCATCTTCTCAGAGCTGCCCTCTTCTGAACAGGGCTCCACAGGAGGGTTGGGAATCGGGCAGTAGCAGCCTCCCAGCACAACACCTATCTTGGAGGCAGCAACATCTTAAACTGCCCCAAAGTTGTTTCCTTGGAGCTTTCCCAATCCCCGCTCACGTTGAACACCATGAGAGCCCCTCGGAGCAGAACGTGTTCTGCGGGGGGACAGGAACAGCACAGTAGCCATCACTTGGCAGTCAAGGGCTGACCCTGCTTCGATGGAGCTCTGTGAAACACCCCAGGGAGAGCCTGGGAATAGCTAGGCAAGCAGCCAGCCATGTACAGGGAGGGACAATTAGGGCCCAAACAGAATGAATTATGCTAGAGAGAGCAAATTGCTTGTTGACACTGCTGCACAACAAAGAGGGAGAAGGAGAAAACATTCTTAAGACAAATAACCTTCTCCATCTTCCCGGGCACAGGGGGAGAAGCCATGAGCAGGCACAAAGGACACAGATGGCAGTTCAAATCCTTTGTAAGAGACACTGCCATCACAGCTGTCCTGGGACTGCCAGGGAACCGACCTGTTACAGATTACCCTGGGCACCGAGGAAGCACCAAGAGGGCTCACCAGAGTAAAAGTGCCAAAGTTTTTAAAGGAGAGAGCTGTGAGCCAAGGGTCAGCGCTGCAGAAATGTGTCTTGGTGCAGCTGGAGCCTCCTGTCCTTGCCAGAGTCCCGGAGCACTGCGAGGACCAGCCTTGAGGGGCTGGTGCCCAGGGAGCAGGGTATTGGGTGCCAGCAGCCCCAGCAAGAAATGGACTATGGAGTCACTGAGTCTTTCTCAACTTGTTAGCTTCTCAGCCAACGTCTGGAAGAGTTAGCAGTTTGTTACAGGCTGGGAAACTAAGCTTCAGACCTCTGCAAACCAACTTGGTGGAGACTGGGAAGGAAATTGCACTGATGCAGGGTTTGTGGACTAGATGATCTCCTGAGGTCCCTTCCAATCCCATATCATTCTGTGATTCTGTGGTGGCCATCACCAGGGAAGCCCACAGCAGAGCAGAGCTCACCTGGGAAGGTGCAAGACTTACTCACGTGCATGAAAACCACACATGCAATAGCAGCCTCAGCTAGGAACAAACACAAACAAAAAGCATCCAATATTTTCCACCTCCACCTGCAGGATAGTAAATTTGCCCCAGTTCAACCATGCATTAGTTGTTTCCCCGTTGGGACAGCGTGTGTGACCATGTCCTGTGAACAAACCGGGCCAGTGGACTGTTTTACAGCATCAGTAGGTTGGATTACTCTGCATGTCTCATTTGGATGCCAAAAATGAATTTTAGCTGCAGCCTGCACTGCAGGGAGCAGGGCTGAGTTACGAGGATCAGGATGCTTGAAATGTAAATGCCCATGTACCCACTTGGGCACAGATATCAGACATCAAAGTCACATAGAAAGAAAGGCACATTCCCTGTCTTACACTGTCTACCTTCTTTGGGCAAGCATGGGATATAGCTGTTAAGCAATAACAAATGCATTTACCTAGGACTAGTTTTAGCACTGATTTTGCTTCAAGAAGAGTTGGGTTGATTGTAATCCCCCTTTCCTGCTCTGGGGTATTTCCTATACAGCGCTTTTCTGAAACAGATTTAAATCATTTTATAGAAAAGGCAGGATCTTTACTGATTTTATAGATGTGGAAACTGAGGCACAAGGAAAAAACAGTTACTTGTTCCTGGAGAGCTGCAGCCCGGGGAAGCTCCAGCTTCCAGGCCCCCAGTCTTCTGCTAACTGGTCTGGAAATTGCACAAAATCATTAACTCATCCTTGAAAATTTTTCATGATAGATTGTCACTCTTCAGTCTGTCATCTCCAGAGCCTGCCTCTCTCGGGAATTATAACTATGTACCTGAGGGCTGCCACTACAGAATAGCAGAGGGATACATCACATTGGCTGCCAGGCAATCCTTGATGCGGCTGTGTTTGATTGCTGCCGGGTGTTATTGGTACTAGTACTTCTATTGTTCTTACTTTAACGCTACAGTGTTAATTTGGCACCAAAACTGTATTTAAGGCTTCACAGTGGGACTGGGAAGCAACGAGCTCAGGAGGAAAATTCCAGCCTCACTTTGAGGTAATTATAAATCTTCTCTCTCCCATTCAGACACTATATTAAGGCTGCTGCGTTGTCCCAGAATTTTATCTTTAATTTCCACTTTTCTTCTTTGGATGGGCTTGGGGAGGGGCGGGGGGGGTGGCGCATAGCTGAGCACTGACAAAGGGTCTTATTCACAAACCAGCAGCAGCCCCATTTGCAAGTTCCCCCTGCACCCCGGAAGCAACTATGCCGTGACAGGAGAAACTTGCACATCAGACAAACTCCAGATTTCCCCTGCAGCGACCATTTCCTGATAACGCCACATCTGCACTTCCAGGCACCGTGCTGCCTCCGACACGGCCTCGCACGCTCCTCTTGTCAGGCTTGGAGACCTTAGGCAGCAGCTGTTGCAAGCCGTCTGCCCAGCACTGTGCCAGCCAAGGTGTTATCATTTATTAAAAAAACTTTGCTTCATTCTAAAAAAGTGTCTCTGATTAAGTTCATAGAATCATAGTGTCATAGAATGGTTAGAGTTGGAAAGGATCTTGAAGATCATCTAGTTCCATGGGCAGGGACACCTCCCACTAGACCAGGTTGCTCAAAGCCCCGTCCAACCTGGCCTTGAACCCCTCCAGGGATAGGGCAGCCACAGCTTCTCTGGGCAACCTGGGCCAGGCTCTCACCACCCTCACAGTGAAGACTTTCTTCCTAATATCCAATCTAAATCTCCCCACTTCCAGTTTAAAACCGTTAGTCCTTGTCCTATGGCTCAAGAGTCCCTCCCCAGCATTCCTGGAGCCCCTTTAGGGACTGGAAGGTGCTCTAAGGTCTCCGCGGTGACTTCTCTTCCCCAGGCTGAACCCCCCCAACTCTCTCAGCCTGTCGTCACAGCAGAGGGGCTCCAGCCCTTGGATGATCTTCATGGTCTCCTCTGGACCCACTCCAACAGGTCCATGTCCTTCTTACATTGGGGGCTCCAGAGCTGGTTGCAGTACTCCAGGTGGGATCTCATGAAAACAGAGCTGAGAGGCAAAATCACCTCCCTCAATCTGCTGGCCACGCTTAAGTTAAAGGACTCTGAGCCAACCTCACCAGTATTTCTTGGTCTATACCATTAACTCACCTGGGATGTTGAGCTCAACAGGAATGGATTGCCTGTGTCTGGGACATGGGAATATTACACCCCAGCAGCCGGAGAGGGCTTGGGAGCAAGCAACAGCTGGTGGGTGCCCTTGCCCCTGTAGCCTTACCCCTATAGTCTTGCCCCTACAGCCTCCTATGCAGCCCCGTCAGTGTCCACACTACCGGGGGCAATTTGGGTCCACAGCACTCCCTTCTGTTCTTGTAGAGCTTCATCCCAGTGCCTGGAGTTGATTTGGGCTCGTTAGGTAGACATCAGCCTTGAGGTGTCCGCCCGACCACAGCACCCAATGCGGAGATGAACAACAGCATGAGCAGGTTGAGAACTGCTTGCCTGCTTCAAGTATCTCCTGGTCGAAGTAAGCCCACACAAAACACAGGCTGCAGCAAACACCACTGCCTTCCTGGTGGGTGCTCTAGGGTGGGGTATGTACAGCTGAGACCTTTCAGCAGCAGCAGACGCTCCCCAAATACTTACAGTGAGAGGAGACCTCATCCAGATGGTGATGACCAGAGTCAGGGTCCCACTTCTAATTTCTCTCCGGTGGTATTTCTCTTTCTCTCCATTGAGCACGTAGAAACCCCAGAGCAGCTGGAGAGGGAAACCAAGCAATGGAAAAGCAAGGAACAAGAACACGGTAAGCCAGGCACACGGCTACCCATGGCAGTGTCCCCACCAAAACATGGCGACAAGGTGGCCATACGTGGCACAACCTTGCTTGAGCGGAGATGGGCAAGGCTGGCAGCAGAGCTCTCTGCTCCCAGCCTGCGACAAACCAGCACCCAAACAAATGCTTCGTGCAGCAATAAACCTGTTGAAGGAATAAATTAGCTGTACAGCAAGGTTATGCTTTGGGAATGTCTCCACTATGGCAAAGGTATCTGCTCTACCTAGTGATTAGGTTTATATTACAATGTGGCTCTTAAGGCTCGCTGTGCTGAATAAAAATTTAGGCAATTAGCAATCTTATTTCTCAGGAAGAACTGCTTGCTATCGTATATTAATACAGATTTTGCTCTATTAAAATTGTTCGCAGTCAGCAAAAACAATTTCTGCACTGTAATGAAATAATGAAATAATTATATGCAAGGGAGGACTTCTGATCTTTTTAATTATTCTATTCTTCATTTTTAAAAGGGCTATTTGAAAACGCACTCTTATAATTGATTGCTATAAATCAGTCAGAAGCATTCTAAGGATCATAAATATTCTAACTTTTAAAAGACAAAGAAATGCTAAATATTCAATGAAATCCTTCAATATTCAGAAAATTTAATCTAGGGTAAAAGGATAGACTGCTCTTTTGAAAATAAAAAGTAAATTTGTTGTCCTGTGAAAAATGAAATATCTTGAATGTCAGTAACAGAAATGGAATTAACAAGAGATCTTTTTATTGTTTTTTAAGGTCATTAGGCTGTGAATTCTATAATTATGGAAATTGTCAGTCCAGTTCTGTGGAGTGTTTGCTCCCATCCATAAGGTATTGGAATGTTCAATCAGTCTCTCTCGTGGGAAAGTTAGGTCATAACTGTAAGTGTACCAGCAAAATTGAATTAAGCAAAGAGATTTCATTAGTATTTATAGCCAGAAGGCATCTGTAAAAGTACAGGGCAAAGAAGTTATGTGGAAGTCAAAGGAGAAAAAAAAATGGGTTTCTGGTGACAAAGGCGAATCTGAAAGAGATATAAGTGTATAATGAATAAGAGCTATTGAGCGCTGCTCCAAAGAGGGAGTTGCAAAGATGTCAAATATTGATTTTCTTGTGTATGCCTTTGGACTACATATGTAATTGTTTGGATTTGCTGTCTTCATGATACAACAATATTTGTTGTTGAAGGTTAAAAAGCAGAGTGCGAAACAACCCAAAAAGTCTGAAACGTGTTGGAGAATTATAATAATTCTACAAGGGGGATTGCATGAGCAGAAGCCGGCACTTTCTAGCAAATAAACATTTTTATGACAGTCGAAAGCATTGGTGTATTGAAAATACTGCTCCGGGTGCTGCAGAAGCACACGTTGTATGCAGTGCCATTGAGCCATATTGCATTTATTGATTGAAAATGCACTATTTGCTTCTAATGAGTTTCTCCAACTTTTTATGCCATGAAAATACTCTGCGATCGCGTATATATATGTGCGAAGTAGTGTATGTGCTTTTGTATGCGCTCGTTGTATGTGTCCACTGATAGATAAATATGATCCTCATCCGTGAGTTATTTATATAGGAATGGCAGCGCCTCTCCGGGTGTTAGCGCGGAACTGATAATATATTCCCTGATGCTGATTATTGCCTTAATGAAATAAACCTCTTGAAATATTTTCATTCCGTGGAAACAAGTACCCAAATCACCTTAAAAATTGTTCTCATCTTTGGTAGTTACATAACGCTGATGCGGTGTTTCTTTATATTTCTACACAAAAGGGATTTGTGACTATTTATTTGGAGTGACGCATCATGGGTGACATTTCACACACGTGATCCTTACGTTGGCACACACGGCAATCGAATCTCTGTGGGAGACCTGTGGGAACTTTGTCCCCGACTCCAGCGGGATGTGGGCTTCAAGCAGAGGGTCTCTTGGAGATGTTGGGGAGCTAAAAGCAAAGGGTATCCCTGGAAAGCTGGAGATAACCCCGCTGTCAGAGCCCACCTAGGTGATTCAATCGCTTTTCAGGTGGTCAAGTTGGGAGGTGGGGTCTTAATTTCCAGAGGCACTGGACTCAGGAAAACCCAACAGAGTCTGACAGTCAGGTCTTAGACAAAGAAGTGCCAGGAAGGAGCAGTTTGGGAAAAAAGCCCAAACCCCAGCTGTAAACAAGAACAAGAAAGGGATCAAACTCCCGGTGAACCCTGGCTCTGCTAAAGTCGGTGTCAGAGCTCCCATTGCTCTCTGTGGGGCTGCACCCACCGCCTGTACGAGCTGGGAAGTGGCATAATCCTTGGGGAGCCTGGGGAAAGGTGTTCTCCTTAACGTGTCTAAATGTGTAAAGATCTCTCAGGAAACTTGCTGGTTACCTCCTTGCCACTGTCTCATTAAAGGTATCAAAGCAGCTTATCTTTCATCCAAGTCAGTGCTGCAGAGCAGTCGGTGGTGACAACAGCAACGCTGCGTGCTGAAATCGCGCTGGAGTCGGTAATTCCACTTCCAAACCCTCCTGTGCCTGTAAGTATTATTATTCCCACTCAACAGAGAAAATTAGGAATGTTTTGCCCTGACTCTTCCCTCATTCAGCACAGTTTTACTCTGCCTTACACAGGTGTAACTCTATTTACTCTGTTACTTGTGACCACCAGCGAGATGGGACTAGAGCACAGAGAGATGAAGTGATTTACCCAGGGCCATATGATAAGAAAACCAAGGATTAGAAATCTATGACTCTGATATCCAAATCTATATAAACTTCTCTAGGCTATGCTATAGTATTTTTTTCCTTAATTCAACAAATTCTCCTTAAGAACTTCTCTTTAGAACATCCATTGCATCTCTAGGATAAGACTAATCTCAAATTAAATATACATTTGCTGATCTTAAGTAAAAATACTTTGTATTAAGGCATGTTTAACACCAGCTTCCATGAAAATAACATTTCCAGACCCGCTAAACCGGGAAACTGCTTGATTTTGCAAACATCCCTGAAAGTGCAGGGCAGGACAGTGCTGTCCCTTCTCCAGCCCCAAAATCTCGCGGCTCGCTCTGCCAAGTAGTGAAGGGGCTGGAAGTTTTTGGAGCCCTGCTGTCAGAGCACAATGTTGCCTAAGCAAGCATTAAGAGATTATGGTAATAATAGGTATGCTTACTCCAAATAAAAGGTTTCATTAATCAAGCCATATTGAGATAAACCTGTCAGTGGACAGAGGAAACTAGAAATCAAATGCTGTGAAAGTTCTGACAGATTGTTAAATAGAAACCCTTTAAAACTGAATTTAATTTACTGTGATATTACAGATATTTATGCATCAATAGGCAAGTGCAGATTGAGTTCGGAGGTCAGCTCTGGTGCTTGAAAAATAAACGCGCAGAATGAAACAAAAGGTGACAGTTACCTTTGTCAGAAATTACGGTTTATTAAACTATATATGAAGCTCTCATCTGATTCGTGTTAAACAGGAAGGCACGGGGCTAGGGCATAATTTACTGCAGTAGATTGGTTAACGAATAATTGCAGAAAATACTCCCCCTATTTTTAAAGTTGCATCTATAAACTTTGCCAGAAGAAACCAGGGACAAATCTTGCACCGTAGAAGCACAGTAAGGTACCAAGGGGCAGTGAGCACAGAGACCTTTCAGCAAGATTGTTCACTAATTATGCCATTAAAGCGCTGCTCTTCCGTCGGGCACTGTGTGTTTGACTTCTATACCTAGCATTTATTTATTTAATTTCCCCTTTTGGATCTTTTTTAAACCTCTCCATTTTCAGAGTCGTAGCTTCTTCAGTCAGGACATTCCTCTGCCTGCCTCTTCCTCCTCCTTGGCTTCATGAGCTCAGGCAAGTAATGTGGGAGAAAAGTAAATTTAAGGAGAGGTTTCTGTCCAGGACATTCTGCCTGCAAGATGCGCAAAGTGGTTTGCAAAGGGAAGTGCCATTCACCTGGGCAAGAGCTGCAGCTCTGCCTGCTTCATGGCATTCTTTGAAGGACTAAGACCCCGGAGACTGGTCGCTGAAGTGTCATGGGCAGATAGAAACTAAAACATCGTTCCTGTTTCGAGGTGTTACCTAATCTTGTACAGACAGGCTTAAATCTCTTTGCCATTGATAGGACGGATCCATATCTAACATTAACGTTGGACTTAAACATCATGGTTACATTGCATAGCATGTTTTTCTTTCAAACAGATGGCTGCAGTTTGAAGGGAAAATTTGGACCTAATTATGTTCCAGCTAAGCCAACACGAAGGCTTTTGCTGACTCCACCAAGCACAGAAAGAAGTCCTTGAATACAAGCAGACCGAAGTGAAAATAAGTATGTCAGTGCTATATGATAGGAACATATTTATCTGCCAAACTTATATGAGATCATATCTAAATACATGACTCCAAAACATATAAGTATATTACATTTCACACACATAAGAAACACGTAAAACATGCAGGACATGTTAGCTAAAGCTATGCTAGACATATGTCCTTCCCAGAACGACAGCCCGAAAAGTCCTTACCAGTCCTTACCCTCTTATTCATGCCAATAATTACTGTAATGGAAGCAACCACACGAGTAAAGCTATTCAGGATTTGGCCCATCTTTCTGAGTGAACGTCCTTTTTTGTCCACTTAAGGGATGCAGGACTGAGCCATTAGTTAGTGGTTAACAGGAGCCAAACGGGCAGGATACTGTGACAAAGTCTGAGCCGTGAGCCTCCTCCGGTCATCATCTCTCGTGCCTTAACTCAAACCAGCCCTGCGGGACCCTTCCAGCGCCGCTGACGTTACTCAGGAGCTGTGTTGGCTGCGCCTTCAATACAGGAATGACCATTGCTCCAGGTCGAGGTTCACTAAGAAATGAATATAAAATGGTAAAATCTATCAGGAGAAAGCAAGGAAGGAAGAACTATCATATTTCACATATATGAAGATGAAAATTTACCTTACAAATTTTAACAAGACTTATCTGGAAAATGAAACTCCAATTCAGCTTCAGAATACAGGTAGCTTGAAGCACGTGTTTAAGTCCCATTAATTTACACGGTTTAAATGCTATGCCACTTAATTCTGGAAACACGGGCTATAGGGCTGGAAGAATATTAGGGAAGTTCATCCCTTTGCTTAGAGGAAGACCCTGATGGACCTAACAAAGCCAGACCTGTAACTGCGGGCTGTAAGTGTAGACGGAAGTCGCTTCTACTCCAGAAACAAACCCAACGCGTAAGAGAGGAGCCACCTTCTCACCTGCCAACCCTTGCAAGCTTTACGCTGTCCTGAAACCACACCAGGATCTGACCTGACGTCTTGTGAGTACTAACCCCATCCCAAAAAAAGTGCAATTAGTTTAAATACCAATTCCCGGGCTACAGATAACATGTACGTAGAGGCAGGTCCCAATGGGCATAGGGACCCAATAACTATATTCACCTTTGAAAAACTGCAGCCGTTTCCTATTTCTGGGCAGTTCAGGAAAGGCTGGAGAGGGCAGAGGTCTGCTTTTGGCCACCAGTCGGTAACCTTCAACCCCAGAGCCAGGAAGGACCAAATAAGAGCTTATTGGAAGTGAATCCAGCAAGCCCTTTCTCACTGCTGCAGCGCAGTTACCTGTCCTCTGGGGGCCCAATGCTCTTAGGGTGAAATGGAGCCTGTCCTCCTGCCCTGAGAAACCATCTCGTTCCGATTTTGAGGAGGAAAACCATCTCCCCTCTTATTTGGAGCAGGGCAGAGACTAAAAGCGAGGGATCATAGAATCATTGAATCATCTAGGTTGGAAGAGACCTTTAAGATCATCGAGTCCCACCCTCATGAGGATGAGGATGAGGATGAGGATGAGGATGAGGAGGACTTGGCAGAGCCTGCAAGAAGGACGAGGCTGCAATCCCCTGAGGACAGACCTACATGTTGGGCACTAACTGGGGTTGCTCCTTGTGAACCCCAGTATCTTCCCTTGCAGCACTGGGGAACAATAATGCTTTTCTGTAGTTAAATGAGTTACACAAGTGAAATTCATTCATTTCCGTTTCGTGTTTTGAGATCACTGGCTTGAAAGCTTTATGTCAGCACAAATGTCTTCTTATTATGAATGAACGTTAACTCTGCATTGGTGGTAAGAGGTGTAACAGGCAGTAATGAGTTAAAATTAATAAATGGCCTATGTAGACCAACGACAAGGAGCAGTGTTTCGTAGGTGGTGGAATGTTTTCCTAAGGGAAATGGGGAAAAACCCCACAAATCGGAAAGTTTTAAATAAACCCAAGGAAACGGAAGGACCCCTCTTAGACCTGTGCTGCGTGAGTCCTCAAAGTAAATGATGTACAAGTATCACACAGAGCCATTTTCCCTAGTAAAACTTCAAAGCAGCAGCGAAAAAAACTGAATAAAGAGGAGCTATGATGGCTGTGAGAGTTTCCAGCAGGGCCAAACGCCGCCCGAGTGGCTCCTGTCCATGGCAAAAGGCTGGTGCAGAGGATCGGTCCCCGCATCAGCCAAGCGGCCGGTGGGGCGGCAGCCCCTGGACACCCCCATGACCCCTCCGAGCCCAGAGCTGTGAAACCTTCCCACCCTCCCTCACCATCTGCCATAAACCCCCCCCAGCAGCCCCGAGAGAGGAGTGAGCCCAGCCCTGGGCAGGATTAGGTCTTTTATCGCCTGCCACATAGACCACGTAGCAGAGAGCTGCGACAGCCTTGCACGTTTTATTTATTTAGATGAGTTTACAAAGCAATTAAGACATTTTGGCAAATGCCGAGGTGCAGATTTCCTCCCTTATGATAGATCATTCCTGGCTTTTTTTTTTTTCCCTCTCCTTCTGGACAGATAAATGTTTCATGGTCCCACAGACATATTTTCTCTCTGCCCAGTTGCTTAGAATCCATTTAAACATGCCTGTTGAACTCCTCCATCATGTAATATTTTAACAAGAGCCCCTAAATAAGCTTTATTTACAGACTGTAAATACTGCCTGACAAGCTCAATACACTGTTTCATCACCTCCTTAGCTGGAATTCCTCTTGGAAATCTTTCTTACTTGGGCAAAAGCAGGAAATCCAACCCCAAAAAATTAATGTTGTTGGGGTTTAAGGAATAAACACTGATTCTTCACATCCTCCCTTTTCAGTTGGAAATACCACCCACCCTTTAATGATTTTTGTCAAAATTAAACCCCTCCCTGGCTTTATCCATCCCATCCTAGGCATGAGCTGAATTCCCAACCCGTGCCGACATCACACAAGTGCTGGAAATGCTCATCCGGGCTCTGCGCTGCCTGTGGTCCCTCAAAGAAGCTGCTGAAATCAGTGGGGTTTTACAACATGCCTTGGAAGGCATTAAAATCCTTTAATAAAAGGTTTAATAAAGGTTCCTCTAATAAGGTGAAGGATCTAAATTGAATTCACAGAAGTACCCTAATGGTCAAACTGACAAAGAAGCTTTGTGGGGAACGGCAGGAAGCAGCTCTGCTGGAAATGGTGCATGTTGCCCCCCAAAATAGGAAAAAAAATATATTTTGGCCCAAAAAAGGGATTTGGAGGAAAAAAACCACAAAGACCCCAAACTTTTTTCATTCTGAAGCTGCTGGTTCTGTTTCCGAGAAGTTTGTGGAGGGCACCCACTTCTCATAGAAAGATTGTGATAACTCAGTTCTGTATTTAGAAGGTAGAGGAGGAAAATGTTGGACCGGCGCAGACGTGTGGCAAATCAGGATGGCCCTTTGGTAACTCCCCTTCCTCTGCCGCTAAACCAGGACTTGGAGGGGTTTAGAAATGCATATTTACTTTACAGAAAAAAATAAAAAAAAAAAAGGAGAGAGTCCCCTAAAACGCGTTACAGCGCTCTCCAGAAAAAAGGAGCTACCTGGTTTAGCAGGTGAAGAGGTGCTTGGGGAGTTTTTGACAGAGAGATTATGGACCTGATTACATTAATACCTAGCATGGGTTTTAACCTGCATTTTGGGTAAAATTCACCGTTCTGCAGAAGGCCCATAAAAGGCCTGTGCACCACTTACGCCCCACCAAGGCACCATTTGGATGGTGTACGTGGAGCTGCGGTGATGCATAGGCCCTGTGCCGGCCGCCGGCGTCGGGGGGGGGGTTCATCCGGTATGTATCAATAATATTCAATGTGTTGGGGAAAAATATTAGCGGAGTAATTTTATTAACAACAGCGATAATTCACCGTTTGCCTTTCCGTGCTTAATAAAGGGAATCGAGGGTGTTATACACGAGCCAGAGGAACGGCTTACAAAACTATCCTGGAAAAAAACAAACAAACGAAGCCCTGGGAAGCATGAGAGCACGTGGAGGGGGAGCTGGCTCCCGCCCGTGTCCTGGCTGCCCTGATTAATAAAAACTAATCCTGAATCAGCTCGTGGTGTTCCCTGGGCGCTCCGAGGATGTGCGAAATCTCGGGGGAGTGTCTCTGGGTTCAGTACGCGTTGGCTTCACGCTGGGAGAGAGGTCTGGGCCAGCCCATGGAGGGCTCCCAGCGACGCTGCTTTCGGCAAAGGGATTTCCTGGCATCTCTGGAAATCCTCTTTGCTTCTTCTCAGCCCTTCGCATCTCACGGGCAAGGGGAACATCTGAGAAAAAAGACTGCTGTGCCTTCCTCACACCTCCCGCCTACCTGCAAAGGCAGTAGGAAAACACACAGGGGCAGCGGTTTGAAATGAGCTTCCCCCGCTGCCTCTCCGCTGACACTGGTTTTGAGTTGTGTCCCTTCTTTTTTTGGGTTGCGTCCCCTCTTTTTGAGGCGTGTCCCCATGTTTGCCACCAAATTGGCGCTGTTTCCACCATCCCTTTGGGCCACGCATAGGTGAAGGGAAAAATGTTCTCTCATGATTTACTCCTCTTCCTCGGACAAATAAAGGCGTCTTCATATAAAATGTATCTTCCCTCCCCATCTCTCCTCCCAGACATCCCTGGATTTTGAAGAAGCAGCAACGGCCTGAGCACATCCCTTCCCTGACCAGCCATTCCCTGGAGCACAAGCTGGAGGGTGAGAACATCGCATCCCGGCATCACCGCTGTGTGCGGAGCCGGGCCAGGGGCTGCCACCCCCGGAGCTGGACCAGGGTCACCCCTTCCCACCCATCCCTTCCCTCGATAAAGTCAAATAAAGCAAATTTAAAGGAATTTTTTTTTTTTTTTGAGACTTCCCTCTGCTTTTTCTTCCTGTGCATTTATTATGCCTCCTCCAGGGACAGGGATTTGACAGGGTGTTTAGAGGATGAGTTTTGGCCATTTTGTTGGAGGTGGACGGGGACGCGAGCGGGGCCCTCCCAGGACACCCAGGGCTGTTCGGGGCTGCAGAGCGGATGCGGGGTGCTCGCAGGCACAAACTGGGGACACCTATCTGTTCGTTTCGAGCGGGGATTTGCAAAGTGAAAAATTAAAGAGTAAACGATTTTTGCTTGAACGACTGCCAACCGGTTTGGTTTCTTTTCCTTTTTTTCCTCTTTTTTCCAAATCAGATCCCAGCTAACTTTGTCTTGCACAGAAGGCAGCAGAGTTCCTCTGCTCACGCAGCCCCATTTGCCCAATAATAATTCCGTATTTTAACTTACTTGATTAATTTTGCTGTCTCCCTGCTTTGCAAAGCACCCGAATCTCCAAGCTGTACGGGGTGAAATTCGGGTGATTTGGGGTTTATTTTGTGAGGCTGCGTTATGGGGGCACCTGAGCGCTGCCGCCTGGTTTTGCCGGGTCCCCGGGATGTTCCTGCCCGTGTCCGATCCAGGGCTGTCCCCTGGGAGCCAGCACCGCCGGGTCCCCCTCCACCAGCATCCCTCCACCGCCCGGTTCAGCTCCCAGGGGAGGGCAAGGCAGAGAGGGAGGCAAATGGCCAGCGCCGGTCCCTCGCCCCTTGCGGCAGCCCCGAGGGGGGGGTCCCGAAGTCGCCCTCCCCTGCGCGGCCGCGCAGCCCTCACGGGGGAAAGTCCCGCGTCCGCGGAGCGCCGGCCGCCCCCAGCTTGGGTTTCCCTAAAGGCGAACTGGGGCTAAATAATGAATCGATCTAAAATTAACCGGAGGAATGGAAATGCTCTAAAAATAAGCCAGCAGCTGCCGTGGTCGCAGCCCCCCGCTCCCGTGGGGGCTCCTCCGGGGGCTCCGCGGGGCTGCGCGGGGCCGCGCGGAGCGGCCGAGCCCGGGTTGCAGCGCCGGGAGGGCAGCCGGGATTTACGAGGCGTTCACCGCGGCTCTCCGCGGGCGCGGAGGAGGAGAGCGAGGTTGCGGCCGCTCCGCACCTCGGCGCGGACGGAACCCCCCAAAACTTCCCCGCCTGCCCCGCTGCCGGCCGCTCCCAAACCGGCAATTTATTTTTTTTATTTTTATTTTATATGTATTTTGTAATTTATTTTTTGCGCACTCACACACACCTCCTCCTCTTTCCTCCTTTTTGATCCACGCAGCGATCCTATATTCTCCCGGCTTGTCTCTTTTATTCTTTTGTACTCAGGCGTGTTGTCCTGGCCGGCAGTGTGAACGGGGGCTTTGTAAAACGGGACAGATAAAAATGAGCAACATCATATTGTTTGACAGAATGATCCAAAATGATAAAGTGCCTTCTCCGGAGGGGGTGAAAATGGTGAATTCCTAAAAAACAAGAGCGTCGCTTCTCTCCTCTGCCTCCCTGCGCTGCTCGCAGTAGCCTAAAGGGATCTGCCGCCTGCACCAGCCCGGATCACGTCCAGCCACTCTTTTCAATGGGAAGTCCTCCTTTTAAAAGCCTTCATTTATTTATTTTTAAATAAATAAAGAAAAGGGGGGGGGGGCGGTTTCGACTTGGGACCCCCCGTCCTCCTCGCGGCAAATGGAAAGCACAATTTTCGAGAGAAAGGCTCGTTTTGATTAAATCTGACATGCTGCTGATAACTCCATGCTAATGTGAAATAATTAACATAATAGCCATAATTAAAAGCACGCTAACAATGCCATAAATTTATCACACAATTTTACTAGCTTTCTGCCCCTAACTGCTCTCTCATCGTTAATTAAACGTGTTGCCTTTTACAGAATGGATGTTTATACATTTCCAATACAAATAAATCCGAAACCGTTTTGGAAACATGACCAATTTCGTTTTGCGCTGAGATCTGCCGCTTGCACAGGCGATGTATTACAATTAAAAAAAAAAAAAAAAAAAAAGAAAGAAACAAACAAAAGAAAGAAAGAAAAAAAGAAATCAAACACGTGCGAATAGAGGCCTTTAATTTTTTTTTTTTAATTTTTTTTTTTTAAAGGCAGATATATTTTAAAATCTGCATCCTTAGCGAAAAGCCCGGCCTGGGCCGGGGGCAGGGGGGGGTCCAGGCCCGGGGGCCGGCGGTGTCCCCGCAGCTCCGGCCCCGCCGTTCACCCCGCTCCGGCCCCGGCCGGGAGATGTTTGTGTGTGTGTGTGTGTGCGTGTGTGTGTGTGTGTGTGTGTCCCCTTGGATGTGTTTATTTTGCCGGGATTTCTCCCCCGCAGCCCCTCTCCTGCGAGCCCCTTTACCCCCGCACGTCTGTAACGAACCACAATTGCTGGTTTAATCCAGGTCAGGTCAACGATTTATATAACTCATTAGTGAAAGTAATAGGCTTAAGGAGATGAAAGGGGACACCTTTGGTTTCTCCTTCCTTTAAAACGATTACAGAAGCAGAAATTGCCCCAGCCCTGCCTTTCCTCCTCAGTCCCCCCCCTCCCACCCCCGAGGCTCAGCCTCCGGATTTATTTTTAACTCGCTTCGCAGCCAGGATCTTGCTTTGCCATATTAGAATTAAATTGAGTTGTAATTAATTTCTCCCTCTCTATCATAACTTGTCCCATCCTCCCTTTCCCCGGTGCTCGCCGTGTCTCTATTTGACTCCGTATCGATCCGGACGATACAGTTTGTTTTTCTCCTGTTGCTAAATCTATCTGTCTATATGGGCGCCCGCTTTCTATTTCTGGCGGTGTCATTATGGTGGGTTCCCACCTCCGCGTGGCCTGTTTTTAATGATTTTATCGCTTCGCAGGGCGCAGCCCCTGCTCCTGCTCACGTTCAGCCCTTGAACTTCACCCGCTTCGGGGGCTCCCGGGATATTTCGGGGAAAGTTTCCCGATTTTTAGAAAAACACATCTCCTTCCCCACTCCGCCCGGGTGGGCTCCTAAATACTTTCCAGCCGGGTGGGCTCCTAAATACTTTCCTATACTTCGCTACCTGAAGCCCTGGGAGCGGCAGCAGCCTCCCTGGCCCGCGGAGGGGCGCGGAGGGGCGCGGAGCGGGGCCGCCCCGCCGGCAGCCGTGATCGAACAGGGGATTAGCACAATAGAGCCCTAATCGAGGGGAAACGTTTCTTTTCACGCTAAGCACCGTAATTAATGGTATGAATCAATTAATTTGACTTTTATTGTGCCGAAGAAAAGCGCAACAAATGAAACAGGGGGCTGCGGAGTTGGTCTTTTTTTCCTCCCTTTTCCCCGGGAGACCTTTTTGGGATGCAGCGGGGGGGGGGGGGGGGGAGGAGGGGAGAGGGGGGGCAGCGTGAGTGTGAGTGTGCATGTAGGCATGTGAGTGTGAGTGTACGTGGGAGCGGGCGCTGCGCGGGTGCGGAGGCCAGGGTCACGGTCCGCGGAGATCCGCCGGGAAACGCGTAAAAATGGGGCTGGGGTGGGCTGGGGGTGGGAGTGGGTGGAATCCCGCGGGATGCCAGAACCGCTCGTGGGAAATGGTTCTCTCCTGGGGTATTTTCCTAATTTTATTTAATTTAATTGTATTTCCCGAAATCCGACGACACGTGCGAGAACTACAATAAGGAGGCTACGAATTAAAAAGCAAAAGCCCCGGGAGCCACCCGCGGCCGAGGTCCCGGGTGGGGGTTCCTTCTCCTGGGCGCAACGGGGTAGGGGTGGGCGGCCGAGCCCCCCACCCCCAAACCTCCCCCCCCGCCCCGCCGGGCGCCTCTCCCCGGGCCGGGGCTTACCTGGGGCCGCGTCAATACGGTCCTCACATTCACACACACTCCCTCATTTCCTACTTTTTCATATGCTAACGCCCGCAACGATTAAGTCGTTAACACCTCTGCGAAAAAAAAAAAAAAAATAAAAAAAAAGAAAAAGAAAAAAGAGAGGGGGAAAAAAAAATAAAAGGAACAGGCTAAAAGCTTCTTTATTTATAGTTTCCCTTTGTTATTTTACGTCTTTTTTATTTCTCCCTGCAACTAGCCTAATAGATTAATCAATAGCCATTCTCTGATCTTCCGTTCCCAGCTGGCGCTGCTGTTGAAAAAATAAAATTAAAAAAAAAAAATTAAAAAACAAACCAAAAAAAAAAAAAAAAGAAAACCACGGAAAAGTGATTTCAGAGCCCAAACTTGGTGGGTTTAAGCGCTCTTAACGGCGGCGCATCCGCTGAGCCTGCGCCGGGCCGGAGCGGCCGCTACCGATCGCACCGCGCCGGTCTGCGGGCCCGTCGCCCCGGTGAGCGGCGACGGCAGGTCCCGGCGCGGTAATTTTTCCGCGGGGAGCGGCTGGCGGGGTCCCGGGGCCACCGGGCGGCCCGACGGGGCGGGCGGAGCGGAGCCGCCGCCGCTCTTTGTTGACAGTCCATGAAACAACTCGAGTTTTGCATGACTTCACGGCGGGGCGCCTGACGTCACGCGGTCACGTGGCGCCGCCTCCGAGTATATCTTTAACGGGAAAGTAATCTATCAGGCAGTCCGGACCGCCGCGCTTCCAAAGTGGCGAGCGAGGCCCCGCGACGCCCCGGCCTCCTGCCCCCGCCCCGCCCGGCCACCGGGAGCTCCGTCCCCTCCCTCCGCCAAGGGGGGGGGGAAAAAAACCGACCCAGGAAAGAGGAGGAAAAAGGAGAGAAGGGGGAAAAAAAAGCCCCCAAAAACCAACCAAAAAAAAAAAAGAGAGAGAGGGGGAAAAAAAAAAACCAAAAAACCAACAAAACAAAAAAGCCGAGGGCGGCGGAGCGGTGCGCGGCGGGGCCGCGGCCGCGGAGCGGAGCGGTGGAGCGGCGGGTGCCCGCGGAGCCGCGGCGGCGGCGGCCCCATGCCCGGCGCCCGCGGGCGCCCATCGCGGCGATCGGGATCCATCGTCGCCGCCTGATCCCCGATGCCCGGCGGCGGGAGCGGGTCGCGCAGCCGGAGGTGACCGGGCGGCCAGGGCAGCCCCGCGCCGCGGGACGCCGCGGACGGGAGAGGAGCGGGCGCGGCCGCCCCATGCCCCGCGGGGACGGGGCCGCGGGGGGCAGCCGGGCCGCTCGGGTCTAGCCCCAGGGGCCGGTCGGAGGAGCGGCGGGAGGGGGGCGCGGGGGGAGCCCGCCGCCCCGCCGGGTGCGGGCGGGAGGCCCCGCCGCCGCCGCGCCCCGTCCGCCGTCGCCGAGCGGGGATGACCCTTTCGGGCGGCGGCAGCGCCAGCGACATGTCCGGTCCCGCCGTCCCGGCGGCCGAGGATGTGGATATCGACGTGGTGGGCGAGGGAGACGACGGGCCGGGCAAGGAGAGCGACGGCGAGGCCGGCAGCCCCGTCGCCCTGCCGCGCCTGCCGCTGGACGAGGCGGCGGAGCTGGCCCTGCCCGCGGAGGCGGGCGCGGGCGCGGAGAGCGGCAGCAGCGGCAGCGGCAGCCCGGCCGAAGCGGCGGCGGCGGCGGCGGCGGAGGGCGGCAAGGGGGGCGGCGAGGAAGGGGCGAGCGGCGGCGGCGGCGGCGGCGGGGCGGCGGGGCAGAGCAAGCCCAAGAGCAGCCTGGTGAAGCCGCCCTACTCCTACATCGCCCTCATCACCATGGCCATCCTGCAGAGCCCGCAGAAGAAGCTGACGCTCAGCGGCATCTGCGAGTTCATCAGCAACCGCTTCCCCTACTACCGGGAGAAGTTCCCCGCCTGGCAGAACAGCATCCGCCACAACCTCTCCCTCAACGACTGCTTCGTCAAGATCCCCCGGGAGCCCGGCAACCCGGGCAAGGGCAACTACTGGACGCTGGACCCGCAGTCCGAGGACATGTTCGACAACGGCAGCTTCCTCCGCCGCAGGAAGCGCTTCAAGCGGCACCAGCAGGAGCATCTGCGGGACCAGACGGCGCTGATGATGCAGGGCTTCGGCGCCTACGGCCTCGCCGGCCCCTACGGCCGCCCCTACGGGCTGCACCCCGGCGCCTACACCCACCCGGCGGCCGCCGCCGCCGCGCTGCAGTACCCCTACATCCCCCCGGTGGGGCCCATGCTGCCGCCGGCCGTGCCGCTGCTGCCGTCCAGCGAGCTCAGCCGCAAAGCCTTCAACTCCCAGCTCAGCCCCAGCCTCCAGCTGCAGCTCAACAGCCTGGGGGCCGCCGGCTCCATCGTCAAGTCGGAGCCCAGCAGCCGCCCCTCCTTCAGCATCGAGAACATCATCGGCGTCCCCGCCGCCAGCTCGGCCGCCAGCGCCCAGACTTTCCTGCGGCCGCCCGTCACCGTGCAGTCGGCCCTGATGGCCCACCAGCCTCTGGCGCTGGCCAGGACCACCGCCGCCATCGCCCCCATCCTCAGCGTGCCTACCAACATCATCGCGGGGCAGTTCCTGCAGCCCGCAGCCCCCGCCGCCGCCGCCGTGCAGGCCAAGTGGCCGGCGCAGTAGCCCCGCGGGCGAGTAAGCCCCCCTTCCCCCCCCCCGTTCCCCCCCCCCCCCCCCCGCCGCGGGCAAGGAGCTCCCGCAGCCCCGCCGCCGGCCGCCCCCTCGGGGCTCGGCGGCCGCCCGGGCTGCGGGCTCCGAGCAGCGGGCGCCGGCCCTCCGTACCCCCCCGCCCCCGCCGCTTGTACATATTTGTATCAAAAATCACTGACGTTGCTTTCGGGGTTTTTATTTTTCTAAAGAGGCGAAATGACGGTCGCGATTAGGAGCTGCGAACTTTCACTTTTTTTGAAGGTTCCGGCGCTCCGAGCGGTTTTATCCGAAATAAACGAACAAACGAGAAAAAGAAAAAAAATGTATTAAAAAAGAAATAAGCGGGGGAAATTTTAAATATTAAACGAACGAACAAAAGGAAAAAAAAAAAAAAAAAAGAATTTTGGAGGAAAAAAAAAAACCACAAAGGAGGAAAACGCTGTCATTCTATTATAGAAGTCTGTTTATATATGAATGAATATATGTATTCTAAATGTTATCCCTTCGTGTTGTACACAACTTTGTAAATAAATTTTTAAAATGCTCTGCCCGTCTTTGTGTGAGAGGCGTATCTTTGAGCACCCACCCGAAGGACGAGCCGCGGAGGCTGGAGAACCGCGCGGAGCGACCGCGACCGCGGAGCGCCGGCCCGTTCCTTCCCGCGGAGGTTTGGGTTTCGCCGGTCTCGGTGGGGTGCGGGCGGGTTTCCCACGGTCCCCCGCGTACCTTCTCGCCGCTTCGGGATGCGCCTTCCGCGGCGGCGCAACGACCGCGACCGGCCCCGCCGGTTGCCGGACCTGTCGCCGCGGCGGGGCCAGCATCGCACCGATTCCTCCAAAATTAAATCCTTCCTCGGCAGATCCGAGACTCCCTCAGCCCTGCCGTAATTTTTCCCTAAATATATTAATTTTTCGCAGCCCGGCTTCGGCTCCGCAGCCCGGCGCTGCGGGATCCTGCCCCTGCCCGCCCGGACTAGGGAGGCTTTGGGTCGTCTTCCGCGGTTAATTATAAGGAAAATCGTTTTAAATAAAATAAAACGCGCTGGGGCGATCTAAGCAACGTTTACTATTTATTTTGGCGGGGAAAAAAAAAAAGTAAAGCCGTGCCCGTGCGGTGGGAGAGCGCGGATCTTTCGTTTAGATCAGGAAAATAATCGGTGTGGAGCGGCTCCGCGTTCCCGCGGAATAAGGAACGGCCTTTCCCAGCTAATTCCTAATAACTTTTAATGAGGAAAAAAAAAAAAAAAAAAGTACATTTGTGTGCACTTCGGGGCTAAAATAAAGAGACAGCCAAGGGGGAAATAAAATAATAAGAAAAATAACTCTGTAGCGCATTACAAAATTTAAAAGGCCTCTTTGGGGGTTTAGTCTGGCGACATCTCGGGTGCCGCAGCGCTCGGTGCTTGGTTCTCTCTCTCTCGCAAAAGGTTGAATTTTCGTCGCTTTTGCCAAACCTTCGCGGATTTTTCTTTTTTTTTTTTTCTTTCTGTCATTTTCTTTTTTTTTTCTTTCTTTCTTTTTTTTTTTTTTTTTTTTTTTTTTTCCGCCCAAATAATGCGCTGGCTTTGTTAGGAAAACCGGCGGCGTAAAACGCAGGCGGGATGCAGCGGGTTTCGCTGCGGGAGGAGCTGGAAGAGGCGCTTGTTTCACCTCGAACAGCCGCCGGGAACAGCGGATTTTAAAAAAAAAAAAAAAATTAAAAAAAAAAAGGGGGGGGGGAAGAAAAAAAAAAATAAAAAGGTGTCCTTGCTTTCCTGGTAAGCAGTAAATATTATTTCTTCCTAAGTAAATATTTATACCTCCGCATACATAGACTAAAATAAAACAAGCAGCTCGGTGATGAGATAGTTTGAACTTTATAAATAAGGACTCGCTGATCATCTGGCGCGGGGAGGGAGCCCGGGCACCTGAAGCCAGCGGGGGGGGGCTCGGTGTCACCGGGGCCCGACCCGGGCTCCCTTCCCCGCCGAAAGGGAGCTAAATTTGTGTGTGCGGGGCGGCTGTAAAAGTCACAAGTTGTTTCACAGTTGTGTCTGGGCTAATCGGTTTTTACACAAACAGCAAATGGGAGGTGATTTGTGCAAGACGCGCGGGGGTTATTTCTATATTTAGCGGATACCCCTGGGAAAAGAGCAAGGAGCCTCTTCTGGGATTCGCTTTTAGGCTCAAGAAGCTGCTGATCCCGGGCTTCCAGAGGACACCGGATAACAGGGGCTCATTCCATTCCCCAGCCTTTGTTACTTATAAAATTACTCGCTCATATTTCCCCACATAGCAGCAATACCTCGGGCTCGGCATCTGCGCGCCGGCGGCGGAGGAACCGGCAACTTTCCTCCCCGCCGCTTCTCCCCCGGTTACCTCCGTCCTCTCTTTTCTCTCTCCGCCCCCCCCCCCCCCTCCGGTTTGTGTCCCGGCCCCCCCCCCCCTCCAATTGCCGAGGAGAGACGCCGGCGGGACCCTGCGGAGAAGCCATTCCCGGGGAAGGGGCGGCGGCGGCTCCCGGGGCCGGGCAGCACCGGGAGGGAGCGGGGCTCGGGAAGGGCGGCGGAGGCGGCGAACCCCCGTCCGTCCGTCCATCCGTCTGTCCGGCGGGAGCCGGGCCGGGAGCGGCAGCCCCGCGGGCAGGTGAGGGCTCCCGGTGGCGGGGCTGCAGTGTCCCACCGGGGCCTGCAGGGGGCGCGGCGGCTCCCGCTGCACCGGCGGGGAACGGGCCCCCCCTTCCTCCCCGGGGCCAGGACCCCCCTGCAGCCCCCGGGGCCGGGAGCATCCCCGGTGCCCGGGCCGGGAGCGCTCTCGCAGCCCCGACGGCTACAACGGGGAGTCCCGGCGGGTGGCGCAAAGCCACCGGCGGGGCTCGGGGGGACACGGGGGGGGCGAGAAGTCGGTCCCCAAACCGGGGAGGGTTTGCAGCCGGGACCGGCAGCAAGCTTTCCGTGCTGCCCAGCGGAGAGCCGGGCCCGGGGGCGGCGGCTGGCCGGGGACAGCATCTCCCGGCGAAGTTTCCGCAGCCACTCGCTTCACCCACACAACTGAAAGGTTGTTTTGGGTGTTTGGTTGGTTTTTTTTTCTTGTTTTTTGTTGTTGTGTTTTTTTTTTTTCTTGTTCTTTCTCTTCTTTTTCCTTCCACAAACTTGTCCGACGCATGTGGCAAAACTTGACACGGCCGGTGACAGACGCTTATTAGTGTAAGACGTGTCGTGTCGGTCCCTGGGGGGGTATTGAAAGTAACTAGAGCCCAAGCACCGGGGAAATGTCCACCCTCGCCCCCCGGGGAGTTTATCCAGAGCCAGATTCCATCCCCTCTCCCCAACCCTCCCCGTTATTTATTCCAGTTGCGGACCCGCCGCTCTCTCCGCCCGGGGCCGGTGCCGGAGAAGGCACAAGGGAGACAGGATCTGCCCCCAAATCCTCTAAACCACCACCTTCCTTGAAAAAAAGGGACGAGATGGGGCCCATCAGGGCCATTTCCTCGGCCGGTGAGGGTCTCCCGGGGAAGAGGAGAGACCCTCTCTCTCGCCCTCCCAAGCCGGCGGGGCCGGGCGCTGCGCGGCCGCGGGAGTTGCGCTCCCTCTCCGCGCTAACTGCGCTCAACGCCGCCTATTTATAGCAGAATCGATCTCCCCTACCCTCCCCCCCCCCCCCCCCCCCCCCGGGCACGGAGCGGGGCCGAAAGTTAGAGGCTGATGGGTGCGGGAAGACCGCGGCGAGCCTTTGGAAAGGCAGGGAAAGATCTTTTGCGGTTATTTTAAAAATATCTATTTCTGGCGGGTGGACGTTGTTCCTCAGGAAGGAGCCCCAGCGTTCGGGCTATCCGCACCCCCCCCCGGGCTGCCCCCCCCCCCCCCCCCCAGCTGGCAGCACCGAGGGCCGTACGGGCGGCACAGCCGAGACCCGGAGGCAGCACCGGGGCCGGTGGCGGTGTCCCCGCGGGGGGCGATGCAGCTTGGAGCCCCGGGGGAACGATGGGACCCCCCCCCGGCTCCGGAGCTGCGGGAGGGCAGAGCCGAGGCCGGGTTCGCTGGTGCCCGCGGAGAGGGCACCACCGGGAGCGTCCCGGGGGGACACGGGGGAGGGGTGGCGGAGGAAGATACCCGCTTAAACTTCCGCGGAGCTTAAGTCTCCGCAGGAGGCTGCGCCCGGAGCCCTGAGCATCCGTGCTTGCCGTCCCCGCGGCGTCTCCTCGATGTCACCTCCTCACCGGGAATCCCCGCAACGAGCCAAACGCTCGCCAGCCGGTTTTCTCGAGAGCCAGCACCGGGCTGGTCCGGGGACATTTACCGAATTACGTTTGACTAGTCCTAAAACCTTAAGCGTTACGTACTTAAAAGATACAGAGCGTAGGTATTACATCCGCGGAAAGTATTTTAGCCAGTGGATGTTCAATGTAGCAGGTAGAGATGAACTCAGCACGTCTTCCAGCCCGAACTGGGAACAGACTCTCCAGCCATAAAATGCACTTAACAGTCTATTTAATAGTGGCGAGGTCCTTGAAAATGCAATATCCATGCTAATCTTGCCTTTTTTTTTTTTTCTAAATCAGAAATGAAAAATAGGTCAGTAAGGTAGAACCTTCCCCTTCCATTTAAAATGTGACATTTAATCTATTTAAATAACTAAGTAAACTTTATTAATTCAGGATTTGGTAAGCAAGCTGAGAAAGCAGGCGCCTCGCAACTTTATTAAAATAGACGGCGAAACGTGAGAGGGAGCTTCCTTGAACTCCAGGTTCCATAAAATCCCGGTTTCCTTGAGCTTCAAGCAAGATGGAAATAGCCGGGACACGCGAAAAACCGCTCAGCTTTCCCTCTCCACGAAGGGATTTTTTCCCGGAGGGCTCGGAGCATCCTCCCGGGCGGGGGCGGGGGGGTGTGTGTGTGTGAAGCTCCGCGGTCCCTCAGCTCCTCCGAGAATGCCAGGAATTGAAGAAAACAACCCCAAACCTCAAATCTTTCTAATTACTTTATTAAGTGCTAGTATTTCAGGAGGGGAAAAAAAAAAAAAAAAAAAAAAAAAAGGTGGTGGGGGTGGGGGTAGAACGAGAGGGGGGAGAAGAAGGAGGAATCAATCTCCCTGCAGGTTATGGTGGTGGTTTCCAACGTGTTTACTGCTCTTCGAGGGGAATGAAGATGGGAGAGACCCGCGGCTGGGTCCCAGCCCGGCCGCCTGCCCAGCCTGACAAACGCGCCCCCCTAAATTACAGGGGGGGGGGTGGGTTTGATGGTGCCGGGAAGCCGAGAAAAGGTCAAGATTGTGAATCTCCCATTGAAAACGTCTCCAGAGTTTGTTTCCCCGCTCGCTCCTGCATCGCGGCTCAGCTCAGAAAAACCAAATCCTAGCGGAGTTGGAAAGGAACTTTTTATAGCCGCCAGCCTGCCTCCCCCCAGGACTGCTTCCCTCCTTCCCCCCCACCTCCCCGCCCCGGGAAAGGCTTTCTCGTTATCCTGACCGCATCCCACTCCAGGTTTATGGAATACCCGGGAGATATCTGCCTTGCCACCGCTCGGCTCTACATCAACCCCGAGAGCCGGGGAGGAAAGGAAGAGCCAGCGGGACCCGCCGAAGCCTCCCCGGGACGCCAAGGGTTAAGAAAAGCCGTTTGCCCGCTCATTATCGGTTTCTCGTTACTCCCGAGCACCAAACCCCGCTCCTCTGCTTCCCCGCCGTATCAATGTGTCCTTCACGCCTTTCCCCAGTCATTGATCGGGTCAAAGTCACCGCAGAAACACTAGTGACAGAGACTCGATTCCAGGCGACGTGACCAACGCAAGTATTTAGAAAGCATTCAATAAAAAAGCTTTTTTTTTTTTTTCCTCTCTCTTCCCCCCCCCCCCCCCCCCCCCCCCGGGGAGCGAACGATTCCACCTCGCAACAAAGAGCGCTCGGCTAATTGAAATAATGCACTTGGATGCGCGGCCGAGCGCTCCCGCCCGCCCATCCCAAATTATCAATAACCCCCAAGGTAAAACCCCCCAAAACCTCTTTTATTTTTTTGGCAGTAGGAGCCCACCAGGCAACGCTCAGGGCCTCGCGGCGCGGGAGCGGGTTTTAGGGAATTCCGGGCGTGGAAAATTCCTGGAGGGAAGAGTAGGAGAGAAGAAATTGAAATAGGGACCTGCCGCCGGGATTCTGCTCCGGGCTCAGGCTGGGAATTCCCTTCGTACAGCCCGTTCTCAGTGTCACACACCACGCCACAGCCGCCGTGGGGTTCAGGAGCTGTAACTCTGCCCATCTGCTAATTCACTTTGAAAGTAGTTGACAAATCTTTAGGACTCTGCTTATTTTACAGATTTGTCATGCCAGACACCCTTTAGGATATTATTAATACCCTGAAATTGAAGCATTTTCTTTAGCAGCAATACGAGTGATTGAATATAACATCTTTAGGTACGATATGCAAAAACTGATGACAATCACCCACCATTTTCCACAGGATCACGGCTCTGAACAGCTTTACAGGCCAGCAGACTGGTCTGGCTTTTACGTTTACCTCTGTAAGACCACAGACTCCCAGCCTTTTCATTCTGTCCTGCCTGAGGGGACACTCACAAGCGACATTACGGCAGGCGCAAGAGGGACCGGGATGTCCAAGTAATTGGCACCCAACTGAAAAATGGCTGGGATAGTGGAAATCAGTATTCTGTACGTTACTGGACTGGAAGAACCTCAAGGAAGGAAAGCCGTCTCTGGTGGCATGCAATACTGCATGTTGCCTAATGTTTATATATTGAAAAAAACCCCAATCTACAAAGAATTTTGTTTTTCTATCATCTCTAGTTACTTTAACATTTATATTGTAAGTGATCAGATATTTCCTGGCCGTACTTCCACTTTAGAGCAGCTCAGTTTAAATTCTTTACAATTTTCAGTCCTGGGACTCCAGTCCAAGGAGAGCAACGCTGGCAGTTCATCCGGACCCTCCGGCCACGAAAACCTGACAGTGCGGTGTCACTCTTAAAAATAATCAGTTTCCTACTAAATTTCACATCCCAACCTCAGTTAAGACACACAACCTGCAGAAAAGCACAGCAAACTAAAGAAAATCAGAGAGTGTACTTTAAAATATCGGTAAGGGTTGTATAAAGATAATCTAGGAGCATCTATCCCAGAATCACAGAATAGCCTTGGCTGGAAGGGATTTTTAATATCATCTAGTCCAACCTTAAAAAAACCCAACAAAACCAAAACAAACAAACAAACAAACAAACCCCACCAACACTAAACCATATTCCCGAGCACCATGTCAACCCGTCTTTTGAATATCTCCAGGGATGGTGCCTCAACCACTGCCCTGGGCAGCCCATTCCAAGGCTTGATAACCCTTTCAGTGTAAAAATTTTTCCTAACATCCCACCTGAACCTCCCCCGGCGCAACTTGAGGCCGTTTCCTCTTGTCCCATCGCCTGTGACTTGGGAGAAGAGACCGACCCCCATCTCTCTACACCCTCCTTTCAGGCAGTTGTAGAGAGCGAGAAGGTCTCCCCTCAGCCTCCTCTTCTCTAGACTGAACACCCCCAGCTCCCTCAGCCGCTCCTCATGAGACTTATTCTCCAGACCCCTCACCAGCTTCGTTGCCCTAAATGTTATGCTATATACTTTGTCAAGATCTTAAAGAGCATCACCGATGGTAAAACTGAAAGGCTGTAAAAGAGAGGCCTGTGATGCCCAAGATTTTTTGTCTCCAAGCCGTTTCCTAGACATTGAACCCCAGCCATAGAGGCTGAGGAGCTGCTTCCTGGCTCTCTGCTGCGGTTGAAGAGCAAGTCTTCCAGCTGCTCCCTTCCCTCTGCAAAAAGACAGAAACGGACAGTTAAGATTCCTCGCCTGAACAAAAAGCCACTCTTCCGTGTGTCAAGGTTATGCTTTTCACCAGTAATGCCCCACCATTACATTTTCCCGCTTCCCTTATTGGGATGCAGACACAGGCACCACCTCTGGATGCATGCGGGCAAGGAAAAAAAAACAAACAACAAACGAGCAGCGCCTCCTGACAGCGCCAGCCGGGGTGACACCAGCCGGGGTGACACCAGCCGGGGTGACACCGAGCCCGGGGCAGGCCAGGCCCGTGCACGGCGCTAAGCCATGTCTCCTGAAGGAACGCCGCCATGTCGTCTCCTGAGGGAACGCCGCCATTCCCGGACTCTCCGCCACCTCCGAGGCAGACCAGGGGCCGGCAGGCCTCTCCTGCAGCCCACCCCACACCGGCGAGCCCCTGCCCTCCCCGTCGCCCCGGGGGTCCCCGTTACCCGGGGGCGTCGGCCTCCGCCTGGCCGCGGCCCGCGCTGCGCAGGCGCAGGCGCCCCCTCCCTCCCGCGCATGCGCCCCGCGCCGCGCGCGCCCCCTCAAGGGCCGGAAGCCGCTTCGCCGGCGGAAGCGCGTGCGCGACGGTTGTGTCCAGTAAGGAGCGGCGGGAAGGGCCGGGCTGGGGGGGGGCGGCGGCGGCCGTGCCCGCTCCTTCAGGGCTTCGGGGAGGGGGGCCCGAGGCGGGAAGTCCAGCCGGGGTTGGGGGGGGGGCGGGCTGTACCGCGCCTCCCCTCCGGCACTTCCCCGGGTGCGGGGCCTGAGGGTCGGGGGTCGGTCAGAGCGGGCTGAGGAGAGGGCGGGGAGGCCCGGGGGTACAGCTCGCCCCCGCGCCTCTCTCTGAGGCGGCTGGGGATAGAGGGTGGGTGGGTGAGTGAGGAAACATGAGAAATAAACGCGTTTTCTGACAAGAAGTGGGGGAACAGTAGGCTTACGGAGCGGGTATTCCTTCAACAAATTGCATTTTTACTTCAGCGTTTGCATTTTTTTGAGGAAGGGAAGGGTGCCGCTGAGCTGACATCTCTCTCTAAACCGATGAGTTATGTTAAGGGTCGTGCATCTGTGACTGAGTTCTGTGAGTTCCCTTTGGCGAGGAGTGGGTGGTTTGTATCGGTGCTATTTATCAGAATCTTCATAGTAGGCAGTGTGGAAGGATAGCGGGGTTTTGGGGCTGTGATTTTCACCCTATGCTTATAGATGGCATCTCACTTGAGAGACCCCTTAGTTTCGTCCATCCTGAGGCAGAAGGTGAAAACTTTTGAGACTGGCCAAACCAGCTTTATTATCTCCTGAAAAGTCTTATTTGTTTAACATTGTTAGAGCGCAGTGCTTTTGAATCTAATAAAAAGCATGGCTTTTGTTTCAGGAGGCATGGAATAGCTACTTAAGATGAAAAAAGTAGGAAAGAATATATTAAGAACCACTTTTGAGAGGAGAAATTCAGTATATGAATGACAGAAAATGACAGTTATCCCAAATGTAGGGAATGGCAGAAGGAGATGGGAGAGTCTGTCGGCAGGGGAGACTGGCATTGCACAGGAATTAAGGTGATATATAATTAATACTTGTTCTAACTGGAGATAGAAAGGAAGGCCAGATGTGGGTATTTTATAGAAGGGAAAGGCCAGGCTTGTGGCACCTGGTTTTGGAAGTCTGGTATTACTGGGCCCAAGTTTAGAAATCGTGAGAGTTCATTTAGTGTAAAATAATCTACAGATTCTACCTCAGTATCTTTCATTTAGGTACGTGTGCCTACCCTGTGGCTTAGGCACAGGTGTAGCATTGAAAGCACGCGAATATCAGTGTTCACCTATAAATGGTGATCCACTGCTGTCATAGATTTATATTGCTAAAGTAACTTTTTTTTCCCCCTTGATGGTGGTGTTGGGTCATACCTTTCTGTGAATAGTAAATAAATACGGATTTAGTTTGAGCGGAATAACCTAAACCTGTCTTAGGTGTTACTTGTCTGTTACTAAACCAGCAGTTCAGTACTGCTGCTGTGGGGGATTTTTTTGTGTGTTTCTTTTGGAAGTGGCAAGTGTATTAAACTCACTTAAATCGGATGATGTCTCTTCTGTGAGGAAAGTCTTTGGCAGTTGTACCCAGGCCCATCCACTCTTCTGTAACGTATCTGTTGCTGACTGTGGAGGGAACGGTGCTACTGCTGCTGATTTAGCAGAAGTACAGCCTTTGGATTTAGTGCTGTCTCTCACTGTCAAGCCTGGAGTAGTTTCTTCTTCAATTTTTTTTCTAACTCAGACTAAAAATGTTTTTGATTCTCTAGGTCAAAGTCTGCATATTGTATAGTTAGTGGTTTTTGCATAGGGCAACATCATCACTTTCCTGTTTCTTGTTTTCTGAGTTTGATGCACGTGGCCTTTAATTTGACAGATCTAGCAATGTTTGTTAGTGTTACTGGATCCTTAGTAGGGCCAAGCAAGCTTGGGGGGACATCAGTCTTCCTGCCTTTTTGGGTAGGAGGATGGAAAAGATCTCTTGCGTCTTGAGGTTTTATTTGGTGTACCCTGTAGGGAGAGGTTGCTGATGGACAGTGTGCTTATGCTTGGGAAGGGAGAGGTAGAGTTTCAGGCCATTTTTGGAATATCGGGGAGACTGAAGTAAGACTCGGATCAGGGATTTTTGATCATTAATGCTAGATGTTTGCATTCCTAGGCTAGTAGTACACATTTAACGTTTTTGATTACGTACTGGGTCATGACTGTATTTCTGTGGAATTAGAGCAGATGATACAGAGTTTATGATGGGCCCTGTGCTTTTATAATGGCTGCAGGAGAACAGACAATACCTGATCTAGCATAAGATCTGCCAGTTCATCATTAATTCTTAAATAATTTTTGTATATTTTTAAACCAACAGAGAAGCTTATACCAGATCTGCATTTTGCATAATTTGGCCTTTGGTGTTCTTAATTGAGAAAATAAGTGGCATTAACTTAATACTGGGACATTAACTCGCTCTTTAAAACTGTGTGCTTATTAACGATGTGGTTTTTTTTTTTTTCCCTAGTGAGTTATTAGTCTGGGGATTTTTGTAGACCTATCTGGAGAGGTTTTCCTTGTTTGGTGGCAAATATTAGTTTGTGAGGTACTTAATATATGTGAGTGGCAGGAGTATTTTGACTACCACTACAGTCTTTTCTGCTGGTCTCTTGTAGAATCTTCTCTTGTCACTTACAGGTAAAACGTGTTTGCATAACAAATTGTGTGGACCTTATTAAGACAATGCTTAAGTATGTACAGCGTAGTGTTGATCTGGTATTTGATTTCTCTTAAGTGGTTTGAAATCTTTTCCTCTTTTGCTGTTGGTTTTATGCATTTTGACAGATGCCTTTTCAACTTCTAGCTCAGGAATGGGAGAAATTGCTTCTGGGCAGCATTTGGCTTCACAGTCAGAAATTTTCCAGTACTGAAAATGCCTCCCGATTGCAGTGAGCTTCCAGATGCAAGATAGATAGTAACAGAATGTTTCCGGGAGGGGAGAGAACCGGGACTGTCAGTAGTGCCGTTAAATGCCTAAGGAACAAAAACTTGGACAGTATTGTAGCAATGTTTATGGTGTTCTTTCAGGTACCTTTCAGCTTGTTACAAAAACCCGCTATGGAGAAGTGGAGCTTAATGACAATTACTGTTTTACTAGCACTTACTGTACGCTGGACTGTATCGCTTGGTTCTTATTCAGGTAATACGTGTTCACGGTCTGTAAAACAACCACATGAAGGTGAATTATGGAGCTTGTGATAAATTAAAATAAACTTGCATGTAAAATCATAAATAGGAAGCAACGTGTTATTTCAAGTACTGTTGTGTTTTAGTGCCTCTCTGTTTCCCTAAGGTTCATATAACGCCTTACTCTTATTTTTCTGAAGTGTGCAGGGATTAACATCACAGCCGCTTGGAACAAAATGCTGAAAAAAATCCCACAACTATTTTTTGAGGGGGGTGACGGTCAGTAATGTTTTAGGAGGAGCTGGCTGTTCACCCCTATGTCTTTGCTGTTTAAGTAGCTGCAGAATATTATTGCAGTTCGATTGTACACTTGTTTAATCTTGTCTTTTAAGTTCTATAACAGATATAGACATAATTTATACTTAGATAAAACTGTACTGGTGATAATGAAGACGGTGTAAAGGTGACGTGGAGTGAGCGATTACGCTCTGCCTTGTAGCTATACTTCCTTAAGATTGTTTACAGCATGAACCAGAGCTATATTCTTTTAATAGATGAGTTTTTCTCCTCCCCATCTCATAATGCTTGCAAAGAACTAGCAAGCTTTTTTTTTTTCCCAAACCTCTCAGTGCCATTCCTGCACTTAGAATAAGCTTGCACAAAGCTTGCTCTCTGCAAAATTTATTTATTTATTTATTTAAATGAACCTGAAATGAATCTGAAAGAATCATGAGCTCAGTCAAATTCAACTCTGGTTTTCTGTTAGGGCCATTGGGAGCCTCATTCCCTGAGCAGTTGGAGCCGTTCAGTTGTATTCTGGTGGTTATAAACTGGTAACTCCTGGGTTCCATTTACTTGAAGGAATTTGCTTGAAGATAAGTTGTGTGTATACCTTCTTGCACAGTTGTTTTATTTTGAGTTTGATTTTTGAAAATGCCTTTATGAGAGATCTATAGGTAACTGAGGCTCTCTTTTACCTATCTGTAGGCAAAAACGCAAACACCCTGTCTTTTGCCGTAGAAGACTAAATTTCTGTTGTACTGCAGATATTTACAATTACATTGCAAACTAGATTTTTTTTTAAAGTTGATTTAATTTTCAAACCAATCAAGATTCTGAAAGGGAGTCTCAAAATAATGCCTGAACTGAAATAACAATTTTCAAATCTTGTTTCCTATGCTATGGTTGTGTAACAGGAGGAGCTGAGCCTGATCCAATAAGCAAATTATTAAAGCATATGCTTAACTTTGAGCATTGGCTGGCTGGAAAAAAAGACAAACCTGAATGTTAGAAAGAGCTGTCAAATGCATAAGTACAGTGGATTTTTTTTGCCTGCTTTGACTTTCTTCAGATGTAATAAGCCTTCAATGGCAGGACCAAGGAAGAAAATTGAGCAGCGTAGTGTTTAAACTGATGTGGTCCTGTTGTTTTGCTGTTGCTTTTATGACCTTAAAGATTAGTTGGTCTTAGAGAACTATTGAGGAAAAATGTCATAGATTAATGCATTGCCAAACTGCTGCTAAATGAGTAGAAGTTAAATACCTGTGTTGAAAGGCAGCTTCAGAGCCTTAAAAATGTCTGTTTCCAGGTAATAATAAAAGTGAATAAGACAACTTTAAAGCATTTGTGACTCCCTTAAAATAAAATACTCATTTTTTTTTAATTCTGAATTCTGTCTGTCTGTATATGTGGTGCTTGCTGTAGACGGAAGCTAAATATGCATTAACTGATGTGTGATCAGTATCTGGCTTTTTAGTAATCGAACCTTTGGATTAAGTTGTCTTTTATTTTGAAGCCAATTAATTTCTTTTCCTTTTTTTTTTTTTGAGGGGGAGAAGCTGAAATAAAATATATGTGTGTGTTTATATATATATATATCTGTGTATATATGCACACATACTCTCTAAAATTTGACTAACACCTATTTTTGTATTTCAGTAATCCTATGACAGGTTCTTTGTTCTACTAGCTTTATAGCTACAGAATGGACACTGATAAGACTCCTATTCTCCAGTGACCTCACTTATTTGGGAAACTTTTAGTTGAATGTGGAGATAATCTACTCTCTCTTACTCAAGAATAAATTGGTGGAGATAATATGTTCTCTCCACTACCCAGGAATAAATAGTACATATCTGAGCTTGTGTGATTCCCACAAACATAGATCATGTGAAAAAAATATAGATGGCTTTCCTATATTTTAAAGAAACTCTTAAATCTCTGTCTGGCTGCTGTCAATATTTTACTTGGAGTACTATCAGTCCAGTTTCTGTTCTCAATAAGCGCAGGCTAATAGATTAAATAAACTCTGTGATAAAGATGCTTAATATACTGCTGTTATCAGAGTTAGACTCACATCGAGGGAATTGTTTATGAGTAGACATCTGAAGTATTTGCATAGATAAAGCTTTTTTTTTTTTTCTGTGGAAATAAATATATCTTAGTTTCCTGAGAGACTTAACATATGCATGTGTGAAAAGTGGCCTTTAACATAATCCACTTTGTGAAACTGCTACAGAGCAATCCTCAGTTGAAAAATGTGTGAGAGAGAATTCCTGTAAACCAAAATGGAGCAGTTATTACTTAGAAAGCTTTGTAGATAATAAGAAAAAATTCTTCTAAACCTATTCTGTGTACTGAATGGCCTGATTTAGTAAATGGCTCGTCTTTATTAACTCTTCATTAGGAATTATGCAGAAAGGGACAGACACAAGATGCAGCGTTGTTGCTAGTGTTACAAAGCAGGTAACAGAGGAAGGGGAGAGAACTGAGGGGTCTTGCAGCAGGTTCTAGTTCTAAGTAAATTTAAAAACAAGGCGTGTTGTTACTTTAAATAGCAAGATACCACAACACGGCTGAAACACAAGGGAGAAGATTGTCAATTATTACATACTAAGAAAGCGAAGTAGTTGACACAAAATCAGTATAAGATGCCCATTATGCGCATTTTCTTATTTCAGAGAAAGTGCCACATTTTTCATCTACACTTGGAAATGATTTTTTTTTTTTTTGTCAGATGAGGAAGCAATTCTTCACAGTGGAGTATCTTGATAAATGCTTATCACAGAAATATCCAGATATCCAGAGAGCCAAAAGGACGCATAACTTTTTTTTTTTTTTTTTCCTCCCTGTTAGACTGCATAGCAGATGAGGTCTCTATTTTGTTCTCAAATATCAGAGAGGAATGGAGAATAAAGTTAGTAATATATTAATATGCAAATATGTATCTGGAGGAAAAGCAATCTGCATAAACTGAATAAATTCTTACTTACTCTGTCATCTCTTTTTAGGTGCAGGAAAACCACCTATGTATGGAGACTATGAAGCTCAGAGACACTGGCAAGAAGTTACTTACAATTTGCCCATCAGGCAGTGGTACGTGGTGTCTTGTAGTTCAGATTACAAAGGGGTAAATGTGGTGAACCTTTGGTTCGTGCCTTACTTTAATATACCTTTACGTTTAAAATCTCTGCAACATCTTCTGCTGTTCTCTGAACTATTCTAAAAACCCTTTTGTAGTAATATATCACGCTGTTCTTAGACTGGGGTATTGTTTTCTTCACAAAAAAAGAAAAAAGCTAAAATTTGGAACTTTGACTTGCTAGCTATGAGTTTGTATGACAAAATATTCTGACTGGTAGCGCTCTCTGTGAAGCTCCAGCTTTGTTTTGAATTGGAGAGATCAAGAAGCAGTTTTTTAGACATCGTAGAGAAGCTTTTTCTCCTGGATAAGAAAAAAATGAGTTCAGCTTCCTGAGTTCCAGTTCTCTAATGCCCCAAAACTGTCATGATTATCAGCACTACCGAAGTGAACTCGTCTCCACTAAGCTTAGAGACAGGGCCATGCCAGTAAATGCAGAGACCTGAATTCTTGCACTGGAGACACTGTTTTTTCTTTTTTATACCTGGGAGTTCGTTGTTCTCATCCATGTTCTTAATATAGATTTTAAAAATGTGGGTGGAATGTGCCTGTAATCTAGGTGTAAGGATAGTGAGCTTAATTAGTACAGAGCACTTAAAACACTAGGAAAATTATTCCAAATATTTTACATTATTTCTACATTATTCCTAATATTCCTTAGAGCTTTCATGGAATGGTAAAAATTATTTAGTCCATATATATGCTGCAACACAAATTGGAATACATTGGAACTCCAGGTCATCTTCCAAAAGGGATAGTGGCATTCTGTTTGTCTGGTGTAGTTTTTTCCTCAGCTCTCTCTTGGGGAACAGACCCATATGACAGAATAGAATATTAATAATTCAATTGTATTTCTCTAAATATATGCGGGGCCAATTCTGAAAGTATGGCACTCTGTGGAACTCTGCAGATGACTCTCTGTTGTGACTTCAGATCATCCTGTTGTGTCTATATTATAATTTCTCTTTTACGCTTTTCTGGGGGTGAGAACCCTCCCAGACCAACAATCAAACTGGGACTTAACACTGGGATATCCAAACCCCTCATTGTGCCAGAGTTTGGATAACGGAGAACTGACATAATAATAGACTTGGCAGCTTTGATCCATTCCGCTACGTGGAACTATATGTACTTAAAATTAAGAGTTATAGCAGTCGTTATTTCTGGGTGTTCCCAGGGGCCAGATGAAACTATATTGCAGGCTGGGTTTAGCCTATGGGCTGCCAGTTGGGCATCGCAGTCTTGTTGTATTTGCTCTTTGCTTTATTTATAACAGAAGTTTTTTGGATGGGGTCCGCTTTGGGAATTGAATCTTTAATACAGCGAAGTCGTATTCAGTCTTGGGTGTTTGGAAAACAACATCTCGGCTGACATGCAAGGGATTATGTTCTAGAATACTAAGCTCCCTTTCCCCTCCTGTATTATAGAAATAGGCAGTGTGAAAAGATGTTATACTCCAGTAGGTAAAAATAGCATTCAAATTTGAAGTTGAGGTTCTAATCACTTCTAGTGTTGTTTGTTTAGTGTTTAGAAAAGCTGTCTGTGCAGCAAGCACGTGTTCCTCTGTAAATTTGTCGAGGTAAATCGAGAGAGCAGCGCTCTCGTGAGGACATCGTCCTGTAAGATCTCTTGATCTTTTCACATTACGTTTACTGTTAAACAGGCATGTATAGGTAATATAGCTGCATGTTCCATGCTTTTTTTCTTTGATCCAAAACAAAGATTCATTAAAAACTGCTGCAGTAAAGTCCAATATGGTTTGTACTTAGTTTCTTTGCATGAGATTTCTCTGAGCCAGAGGCCAGAATTTAAATATTTCTTTTTTTATATTATTCTTTAGTGTCTCAACATTATTAAAGGCTACTTTAAGAACATCCTTTCTTATTATACTGCTAATTAAAATGCTGAAGGCTTTTTTGCTAAATATTACTGGGTATAGGGATTGTTTTTGCTGTTGAAACTATGAGTTTATGGAAGGTAAATTAAAAAAAGAAACTCAAACCTAGAAAGTTTACTATGAAGTTGCAGACTCTCACAGTCTGCGTGAAGAATCTGGACTGCCTTGGCGTGAGCAGCCTTGAATTGCAGGATAAGAAGCAGAGATGCAAGTCAAAGAAATATGATTTATCATCAGTTCATAAGATACTTCAGGCAGCTCATAAAGAATTGAAGAAATATCATTTACTATAAAAAATGTCAAAAATTGGCTGCATTTGAAGAGAGAAACTGGAGAAGCCAAGAACTTACCCCATGGCAGTTAGACTAGTCAGTCTGTTTCACCGTGAGATATAGAGGGTCTGAAGCCTTATTTTTGTAACTTCTGTTTTCCTTGGATAAAACTTTCTGTTTGTCGTTTGGAAGAGGTGACTAAATTGTAACTGCTGTCGGCCTTCCGCAGAAATACTTAGTTACAAACAGGAAAATCCTTTTCCTTTCTCTCATGTGGTTTGCCTGAGTTTTGAGGCAGAACTCGGTGGTTGTGGCTAACACATCTGATTGAGGTTGATGACCTTGTGTTGGTTATTCAGGAGGTGTTACTCCGATAACTTGGTGTTCCCTTCGAAGGAACTTTTTAGCCCCCTGCCTCCTACATTCGTGCTGGCAGGATTGCCGAGGTGTGCCTGCTGTGGCATAGTTTTCTTCCAGATCTATGCTGCTTTTTGTTTGCCTGTGGAATATCTTTATGCCACCCTTTTCCACTCCTGTTCAGTTGCTTTCTAGAGCAGAAACAGCTCACAACTTGCTGCGTTAAAAAAGTAGCAGGTAAAGTTTAACTCTTCAGAAGTCATTGTCACATATAAAATGTGCTGTCCAAGTCCAGAAAAAACAGGAATCTAGGATTAATTTAAGAAAAAATCACCAGTGAATTCCATTTCTTTTGAAGTTTCCTTTTAACTGCATTGGATTTATTTCCTTTTTGGTGAACTGATAGCTGTCTTCTGGAATAATTAGCCTGCATGAAAAATGTAGGTTTGGTTTGCAGATGGAGGTGAGGACCTGCAGCGCTTACCACAGGTACATATCTACCGTAGCTCTAGATTTGTTTACCTATTTTTGTGTGAGCTTTGTCTTTAGTCTCTGGATTTTTGGCAAACTCTGTTCACATTAAGTATTTTTGCTCTTCGGGTAAGTCAGCTCTAGGAGCTGCTTTTTTAAATCTTCCATTTCGCAAACAGAAGTCAGTGTACTCTGGATCACTTTTGCTTTTGTGTTGTTGCTTGAGATTTTTTTTTTTGTGTGAAGTAAAATAAAGCAGTTATAGAACTTGCTAATTTCCTTTTGGATTTTGAATCCGTTGATAAAAATATTTGGTTTAATATTGTGCCTTTTCCTTGGGCTCAAACAAAGCTGGAAATGTAGATCCTTCTTTAAATTTTTTTTTTTTTTTTTAGGTACTTCAATACAAGTGATAACAACCTACTGTACTGGGGCCTTGATTATCCACCTCTTACTGCCTATCACAGCTTTCTGTGTGCTTACATGTAAGTTCCTTATTTTAAATACCTACTTCTGTGGAGAACACAAAACATCATATTCACCTTTTTTTTTTCCTTCATTTTTTTTTTTCTTTCTCTGCTGTAGAGAGAAACTAGTAGCTAAAGGAGCTATTGCTCCTCCAAAGTAGCTAAAAAGCTATTGCAAGGAGGGGACTGAAGGGTTACCTTCTTCTTTTTTTCTTTTTGCCAGGTCTGTAAATTTTAGCAAATTTAGATGTGATTTAGACACTTCACTTTCCATTTAAGCCACTGTTGGATCAGTGATGCAGAGAGGAAAGGGCTGTAGGAATTGGGCGCATCGCATGGGAAACCTCTCTTGTATTGAGAGCCCAAGTGACATTTGATGACTGGATATCATGTAAATAGAATTCTGTTATTGGAATACTTTTTCCACAAGGGCTTTACTGCTGTTGGAATGAGACTTATGGAATAAGAATGTAGGTTAAAGTGCACAGGCAGAGTTATGTGGGGCATCTATGTGAACTGTAAATGGTTTATATTTAATACTTAAGTATGAAAGGTATTTACAATTGTTTTTTTAAAAGTCAGTGGAACTAGACAGAAGGTGGTTATCTTGTCCTAATAAATATTGTATTCCATTCTTACTGTTTTCAAATATATATATTTTTTAATTGTGAAACAGCAGCTAAAGTCTATAGTGTAAACTGATCTAGTGGTGAGGAAAATCTTTCATTGATCACTATTGCTCTTTGAAATATTTCTTCTCATTCATCTTAATTCTTGGAATATGCTCCTGTGCGTGTCATCTTTTATTGCTGAAAGGAGTGTAAAGGGAAATGAGAACTGTCTACGTTTTGATGTGTCTGTACTTTGTTTTACAGTGCAAAGTTAATAAATCCTGATTGGATTGCTCTGCACACATCTCGGGGGTATGAGAGTCAGCCACATAAGTTATTTATGCGTACAACAGGTAGGAAAATTGTATTTCCTTAGGATGATCATACAGCTTTGTTTCACTTACTAATTTAGCAAGTCTAATATCATGCAGCTTCTCCGTCTTCACCAGTTTATTCTCAGTTCTTTGACTTGGGTGGCTTTGCAGGTCCATTTATGAACCAGGCTCCTCTGTTCTTTTCTATTCTGCTATCGTCTGTGAAGCTGATAAATATAAAATACACAAACAAGTTTTCAACCAAATTGGTTCAGTAAAAACTAAAAATAATTTTAAAAGCTACTTTTTTCTTGTAGCATAGACCTGTTAATTTTAACTTTGAAAATAGTATTGTTTTCCCTTCCATTCTGATAAATATGCTTTTCATTTTCATTTGGGTTTTACTGTAAAGTTATTTTGCCTGTAGACTGGCATTCGCTGACTTAACAGCCTCTTGAGGTCTCAGAGGTTTTTATTATGAGCTGAATACTTTATCTGAAAGGGAGAGATATTTGATATTTTTAAAGATGTCACTTTTCTTTCAAATAGTCACCACTTCCTAAAGATAAACTTCTGTTAACAAAAAAGTAAAAATGTATTTTACCATCTTTATACTAAATTTCCTTTTCCCGTAGTCACTCATCTGACCATTGGATTATTTTGAACTGCTCTAAAAGAAAAGGATAAAACAAGGGCAGGAAAAAAATGCAGATAATTTAATTCAGTAACTGTATCAGTAGGAGAGCAATGTGGTCAGTGAGCTCTTGTTCTCTAAGCAACGGCAGATGCCATATTATCCTCTTACTATTTTCTTTGATTTTAAATCTGTCTTTTGCTTTGCGTAACAGTAGAATTCCACAAAATGCTTTCTGATTGCACCAGCAGAATTTGTTGTTCATCAGTAGCTTTTCTGTACTTCACAAACCTCTAGTAATTGACTGAATTGAAAAAAAAAAAAAAAAAAAATCACTAGAACTTAATTACCCTTGAAATGGTCTTTATTAATTTTGAAATCAACTCACTTGACAAACCACTGATGGATCCAGGAGAACGGATAACCCTTTTTTAACAATAGCCATTAGGAGAATGCATTAAAATAATTCAGAGTGGTCAATGTCAGCTGTTGGTATTACACCTTTATTTTACGTGTCAGTGTATTTGTTTTGCTAACAACTTGGGTATATTTGTTTAATTGTAGTTTAAGCCTGATTCACCACCAAATAACTGATATCTTTAAACATTTTCTTCCAAAGCCTGTGACTAAAAAGAGGCAAAGTATACTTCCCTCTTGGAATAATTGTACGTTTTCTGAAACCGGTTTGTAGAAATAATCTAAGGTTTTTCTCAGGCTCTTAAGGTAACACTCCAGAAGAATTCACCTGGTGGTTTAAGCACAAGCAGGAGTTGACGTAATTTGAGGCAGGTTTTCTTGTCAACCCTGGTACCTATATTTGCTGTAGGCAGATGATCAAAGCCAAGTAACTAGTTTTAGTTTATTTATCCACATCGCTAGTGATTCACACAGATACAATGGAGATTGTAACAATCCAGCGCTTCTTAATTATTTGTGTCTTCAGACTATCTGTTCCATCAAACAACTTGACTGGATCTAATCGTAGTTGATTTCTTTTGAGAATGAAGAATGCCTTCTCTCGTTTCGGCATGTGAGGAACTAGAGTGTGCTCCCTTATTGACTGAGGCTGTGCCAGAAGCCAAAACAGCTGAACACATGGAAGCAGCAGCTTTTGGACATCAGAAATGATAGCGTTAGAAACATTAAGAAGATCAAATTCTGTAGACCTATTTCTTTTTGTCCTTTGAAGTGGAACTACCCACTTCATTCTCATGAAGGACTCTCTGATATTTTAATGTTTGTTTGCCTATACATTTTCTTTCTCTTCCTGAAAACAATTGAAAAAAAATTAGCTTTGGTGTAACTGCCAAACCTGAGCTACCTTTAAAACAATGAAACATACTGGGACGCAATGTAAGCCAAAAGAAAAGCATATTCAGTTGAAATTATAGTCACGTGCCTTTTGAACTTCAGTTGAATTGAATGGGTGAAGTTTTCAGTGAGGATAGAGCTGCAAACCCCACATTGACATTCAAAAGGTAGGCAACTAGTCTCGCTCCAGCGCTGTGTAGTTATTATCATCTGAGGGTTTTTTGCACCAAATACAACCAGGGTATGGAGCATCCAGAAGTTAAAACTGTAAGCAGAGTCAAAGATTCACAATCCAGCTGAAAATGCACAACTTGAATAGCATTAAGATGAGGTATGTGGGAGGATTCTAACATACAGTTAATCTTTATTTTTCAGTGTTTGTTGCTGATTTGCTGATTTATATTCCTGCAGTTATTTTATATTGTTTTTCCTTGAAAGAAACATCTACTAAAAAGAAGGCAAGTATCTGGGGTGTGTATAAATTAAAAAAACAAAGAAAACATACTGTTAAAACAGGGTAAAAATGTAACAGTATCAGAGTTAATTAATGTATAGAACACCATGATGGCTTCAATTGATGTAAAACTGATGACAATCGGTATATGTCCTATTAAAGGCTTTTCAGTTAAAAAGATTTTTTTTAAAAAAGCTATTATCTTACAGCAATTATTTTAACGTTTTCAATAACAATAACAAGATGCTTTGATGCTGTGAACTCCTGAATTATTTCTTTCTGAATTTATTACTTGGGTAGTAAACCTGAGATTTGTGCTGTGACATGGGGGAATCTGGGAACTGCTTTGTCTTGCACACTCCTTACAGTAGAACCGATACACTTTGGAATAATAAGTCTGATTTTTGGAGCGGTTCCAAGGGTTGAGATGGGTACAGGTGAGCTTTGAGCTGGTTGGCAAAGGGCAGGCTGGTCTCCAGTCAATATTATCTTATTTATGGAAAATCTGTATCTTTTTTTACTCCTCAAAATATGACTGATGGATTACTTGAAGATTCCTACCTATAGGATGCACCGTTTTTGTACTGGAGAAGTAGTATAAGTTCCTTGTCTAATGTCTAACTTAGAGGGGAAAATAATTATTTCTCTTTTTTTTTGATCCTTCTTTCCAGGTTTCTAGTGCTCTCTGCATCCTGCTTTATCCAGGCCTCATTCTTATTGACCATGGACACTTCCAGTATCCTTGTTCTGCAGTGAAATGAATTTCCATTTACACTTTAGTTCCTCTGGAGATGGCAGAGGAGCGTGTCAAGTGCAGCTGTGTCAGATGTCCAGGTCTATAGCGTGCCAGTCTGTCTTGCCTTTGTGATTACCTGAGACTGGATTCACTTCACGCCTCACCATTTAAAAGCAAGGTGTCTGATGCGAGTTAGGCCGTCAGAGCGAACTAGCCAATATTGGTGGCAAACACCTTCACGGGTGGGTCTCTTTTAATAAGATTTCAGGTTTTTATACTTGTTTTGCACATCAACAAGCTGTTGCTTGACTTCTCCAGGCTGTGCTGCTCAGTGCTGTTGAGCCAAAAGGACACATTTCTGGAGTTGTGATATATGTGGATATTTAAATATTCCAAGGAGATACTGAATCTCATCAGCACCTACTAAATCAAGTTTACTAATTTGTGATTTTCTTCCAAGAGTGCATGGTGAACTTGGAAGATGATATATCTTAGAAAGCAGATTTGGAAGGAAAAAAAAAAATTCATCATACTATTGGATATTTGAGTTACAGTTCAGGAATTCTGAAATTCTATTTTTCACCTAAGTCTTTAAAGATGTGGATCGTCTGGAGATGTCAATTACAACAACAGGGATGGGAATGAACACAATTCAGTTTAGGTGAGAGAAGCTGGTGGCCAGGAAAGGCACAGGGTTATGGTTTTCTAATATGCGAAAGGTGTATGAAGAGGAAGGCAATAATCTGTTCTGTGGGTCTTGTGTTGGAAGGGCAAGAAGTAATGGCCCTGAGTTACTGTAGCGAATGTTTGTTTTCTTTAAATATATGGAAGAAATCTCTCAAACTTTAATTACAGTGAAATGCTGGAGTAGATTGTCTGTGGATGTTGTGGAATCTGCAGCATCAAGGTCTTTAAGAAGAGGTTCAGCAGACCTCACGTCAGGACTGACACGGGTGTAGCAGACACTTGAAGCAGACAGGTGATGTTCTGCGTGGTCTCCTGTGCTCTCTCCCAGCTCTGTGACTCTTTGGTGAATAACGTCACTATCTGTGACCAGCTCCCCAGGAGTCAGTAGATTTATTTAACCTTAACTGCGGCTGCACATCTCTGTGAGATCACAATCTTTTGGTGCAACTACCAGCTGATGTGATCTCAAATATACGTGGTGGGTTTGAGTGGGAAATTCGAGCAGGCTGAAAACAAAGTAGGCATCTGAATGCCTTCTCACAGCTATTCATATCGACAAGGAGAAAACAAAATATTGTGGCATTTCTGACAATATGAGTATCTCTTATTTGGTTTCTCTCATTGTGTAAAAATAACAGTGAAAGACAAAGCTAATTTTTTGTTGCAACTTAATAGTAAGTGTAGCTTAATCTCTTCAAACTCTACTGAGCTCAGGTACCTGTTCTTAAAGTCATAAGGAAGCAATGTTGGTTTTAGTAACTATTATTCATTGTTTGTACAGTATTAGCAGCCAAGGGAACCCCTCATGGATGAGGGTGCATTGTGAGTATAATATAATCAGAAAAAACCTCAAGAGGTCTTGAACTAAATAATATATAAATTAAATACTGACATATTTGAATATTCTACGCATACCTTTTGGGAGCTGGGAGGAAAGACTTTTGAAAGCTTTATCCTTAATCATGTAAATACCAAGAAAAAATATTTACCCTGATGCATCTTACCACATACAGTCACCAAAAACTTGGTTGACTGAGTATATATTACGTGTGTGTGTGTGTTAATTATACTATTTGTCCTCACTTTTGCCTGCGCAAGCTTTGAACCAAGCCTTGGAAATATAAAAACTACACTTTAAATAGAAGTAAAATTATTTCTGTCTCTGAACATCATGGTCACAACTGGCAACGTGTTTTTAAAACTAACTTGGAAAAGCTTATTTTGCACGGTATCTTATGCTTGTCCCTCAGGGCGTTCGTTACTGACTTCCAGTGCCAAGATGTGTATCTTGTCCTTGACGTAAAAAAACATATACAACTCAGTGAGCCTGGGCTTTGCCTTGTGGGGTGTTCTCTGTTTGTCTTATGACTGGGACCTTTTGGGGTCAGTGGCATTTTGCTTGGCCTTAAATTATAAGCAAATGGAACTCTACCATTCTCTGCCCTTTTTCTGCTATTTACTTGGAAAATGCTTCAAGAAGGGACTGAAAGGAAAGGGGTAAGTGATTTTAAACCATTTTATCTTTCTCAGGAATATGTCCAGGCAGCCTGGCGTTGAGAATGTGGTTCTTACTTGCATGTGGGCATTTCTGAATTAATTTCTAGTGGAAGATACTTGCCTTGCTGTAATATATTTCTTGGCAGAAAATTAAATATTTCCTGTTGGGATCTATGTTAAGTATTTCCACTGAACAAATAGCAAAATCTGTTAAGGTGTCCTTTCTTGGGTCTCTTCGTTCTGTAAGCTAAATTATATGTGGGCTGCTGCATGATTAGGGTGACAGCTCTGTGGTTCTCAGGGAGCTGTTATCACTAATCTGGGGATGATGAACTTTTTCTGTGGTGCTGGTAGCTCTTGTTTAGATTTGTTACCTTCCATTCTATATCTTTTTTCTTAAAAAAAGGTTGATGCTATAAACTAATAACTGACTTTTGTTACCAGTAGCTGGATTTATCTTTTCTGATGTGAGCTTTTCCTCTTGATTGCAGATTAGTATTATTAATTAAAATAGCAGGGACAGTGGTGGTTTCCTTTGCTGTCTGCTGGCTCCCGTTCTGTACCGACATGGCACAAATCATGCAAGTACTCAGAAGACTCTTTCCCATTGACCGAGGCTTGTTCGAGGCATGCATGTTTTCTTCTCCCCCACCCTGCTCTAAATGTTCTGTATTCTTAGATCCCTTGAGAAACCTTCATCGTGACCTTTAGGGATTTCATGTGGGAGACACACCACAGAACCAGTAATTTGAGATGGCTTCTTCAGCACTCGTTTCTTGCCAGTTATTTAATCCAGTATTTAACCCCAGCTCAGCTGGCATCTTCCAGGATATTATACGAGTAGACAACACTTATCCCATCATCAAACCCATACTTCAATCCATACATTTTTCCATTGAAATAGATTCCATAGTAATTGACAGTGTCAGAAGATGTAACCTTAAAAGTTAACAGCTTCAGCCTCTGTCTTTCGTTCTGCTTGGCTTTTTTTCCAACAGGATTCATTATTTAAAATAAAAATAAAAAAACAGTGGTTTGGCTACAGCCTAGAACTTTCCTTTTGACCCACCTTGTGGAAAGTTGCATTGGAAGTACAATATTTTCCAAAAGTTTTAGGCTGGTTTTAATTTTATTTTTCCTCAGGCTCTCAACATTTGCTGCAAGGTGCTGGGTGCCGTAGCCTGAATCCAGTAAAGTAATTACTTATTTACCTACCGCTGCCCCCACTGGAGTCTCACCCAGAAAGGAAAGGGTACTCATTTCCCAAGTAACAGGGAGTTGGTGTTTTGCTTAATTAGGGCCTGAGTCTTAATATTATGCTTTTCAAAGCAAATTCTCAACTTCAAGTTTAACCAATAAAATGAAACTTTGAATTCTCAGGTTTTGATGTCACGGGGATTTAAGCAAATACTGACATAGTTTGATTCATCTTAAAATTTCTTTTAATATAAATAATATCACAACTGGCCCTATTTTCTTCAAAAGTTAATGCTGATGTGCCAAAGGCAGCATTTTATTGAGGCAGCTGTACGGAAATCTTCTCAGTGTATTCTTGAGTAGTTTATTAAAAAACAAACAAGTCGCCAAAAACCCAAACCAAACAATCCTCTACCACTCCTCCCCACCTCCCAGAAAAAAAAACCCAACCTGAAACCAATTCAATGACCCTATTCCTTCGGAGCTGTCTGGGATTTATAAATAAGGTTTTGGTCACCACTTTTTTTTGTTTTTTTATCCAGTATGAAGTTTAAAAATGAAACCTGTAAATGACAATAACCCATGAGTCTGAAAGAGCGTAAGGATTTTAGTCTAATATTAGCCCGAATATTTTCAGAGTTGATGAGGGGAGTGACTTGCTGGATGCTAATCTAGATAAAATGAGAAATTGTCCACGTAAGCACCGCGCAGTAAATTTATACCGGGGCTGTGAGTAACAGGTTCTTTGAATCGGTTCCCATTTAGAGAAGCGGTAACAAATGCTGATGGTTGTAAAATCGCATTGGCTGTTCAGTCGGCGTCGTGTGCGTTTGCTGGTGCTGCCAAACCCTCCGCTCCCCCCGTAATCCTCAGCAGATTTGAAGTGCATTTTCCGTATGGCTGGTGAGCACGTGAGGCCGAGGGCTCAGTTGTTGGTGCTGGTAACTCTTCTGCCGTTGTGTCCACACAGCTGTGATTCAAGCAGCTGTTTGGGGATGAGTTTCACGAGCCCGATAGCTGTAGTTACAAATTTAATTTTGAAAGCGATCCTAGCACAACTGCTAATGTCTTTAGGCTTCTTGATTTATTAGAGGGTTAACTCTGTGATTGCTGGCAAGCAGTAAGCACAGCTAAATACCTTCAGGTACGTAATGAAATGTGACAATACACAGAATGTCCTCACGTTTGGGGAAAAAAAAGATCCATACGTGGGACTGCTTAATCAGGGACAGATAGGTTCAGAGCCTTATTTTCACAAAATGCATGATCTCACGAGTTAAGTAGTAGTTTCTTGTGCTGAAGAGCTATTTCTCAGTTACTTTAAGAACACGTTTAAATTGAGTCTCTTGAAACTTTCCATTTTTGAAGATCAGAATAATTTAAAGTACATCTAAGAATATGATGTATCTCTGCAAGTGTCTTTTTGCAGTATCACGGTGAAAGCTCAACAGTCCCTCACCTCCTAAGCCCCATTGTTGTCACAAACATAAATTTAAATGAAATGAAAGAAATTATCCCTAATCACCTTTTTTTTTTCTTCCTCTTCCAGGATAAAGTAGCCAATATTTGGTGCAGTCTAAGTGTCCTTATAAAGATAAAGAACATTGTATCGCCTCAAACTCAACTAAAACTCAGGTAAGACATAACTGAAGTTGGTTTAGGTAGAGGGTTTTTTTGTTATTTTTTGCAAAATGAGTAATTGTTGTCAAAGAATTCTGAAAATTGGTGTTTAAAATCTTGAAAAAATGTTTTTTCTCCTATAGTGGACTTTTATCTCAAGTGATAAGGGTTTCCCTAAGTACTGTCAGGAATATTCATAACTGAAAAATTTCCTTCTTGTTTATGTAGTGATTTAAGCTACTCGGTTGGTTAAAACTGAGTTAAAACTTTTATGCTTTTCCCCGTCAAAGAATTGCCTCTTTTAGTGCCCTTAGAAGTCGGAGTTCACAGTTCTGCTTTTTGACGAATTCAGGTCTAGGTCTGCCGAGTCTGAAATATTAATGGAAATGCTTTATTCATAGAATCATCCAGGTTGGAAGAGACCCTTGGGATCATCGAGTCCAACCATCTACCCTACTCTCAAAGTTCTCCCCTACACCATATCCCCCAACACCACGTCTAAACGACTCTTAAACACATCCAGGGATGGTGACTCGACCACCTCCCTGGGCAGCCTGTTCCAATGCCCGACCACTCTTTCTGTGAAAAATTCTTTCCTAATGTTCAGTCTAAACCTACCCTGTTGGAGCTTGAAGCCATTCCCTCTCGTTCTGTCATTAATTACCTGTGCGAAGAGACCAGCACCAACCTCTCTACAGTGTCCTTTCAAGTAGTTGTAGAGAGTGATGAGGTCTCCCCTCAGTCTCCTCTTCCTCATACTAAACAGTCCCAGTTTGGAGAGTTCCTTCTCCAAAAACTTCTGTCAGAGGAGACCCCTCAGTGCTCTTGTGAGCGAGTCTCTTGAGGGATTTTGTACTTAGGAATTCAATTGTAATTTCCCAAACTTCCATAGTTTTCAAAAGTGATTATGTGATGCCAAGGATGTAGTTTCTTAGGTATTAAAACTGTTTTTCTTACAAAATTCTTCAGTTTTGCTGTAACGTTCCTGAGCCTGCTTCCTACTTGTATAAAACTGACTGTCCAGCCTTCTCTGCGAGGCTTTAAATTTGCTTTGGTAAGTGTCTGGTTTTAATTGCTCCTGGTTTTATGTCCATCGCTGCCATATGACCAACAGTTCTCACAGTCGCTGCAATGGGCCCGTACTGCTAAAATAATCCTGTTTCTGCTGAAGAGGGGGGTTAAAAAGTGTTTTGCTGTCACGTGTCCAGGGGGTCTGACCTGTATTTTAAATCCAGACTTTTCCTTAGCCTCAATTTTCTTCATTTAAGGCTGTATTTTTCTTATCTTCCTCTGACGAGTCTTTAGAAAATTCTGTACACATTAAAGCCTCATATAGAGTTGAAATTTGTCCTCTTTTTAGCTTCCAAAGTGCTAGTTTTCCTTAATGCATTGGCTGCAAAATTCAATAAAAAAGTCCCAAGATGGACACTGTAAGCTCATTAGTGATTTGAAAAGAAAATGATACTATTTTCCCAAATGTTTACCTTTTTTTAGCCATTATATCATTGAATTTAAGCACATTAACATGGCTTACATGCAAAAATCAGCTTTCCTTGAAATCAAAATTATCTGGAGCTGGTCCTAAGGCTTGAGGAGTTACAAGCTAATTTTTATTTTTAATTTTATGTGAGTACTGTTTGACAGTATATCCCAATATTGTCTAAGTCTAACTTTTCTCCTTTCTAAGGATTGATTTATGTTTTACAGTGTGTTTGTATTTGGTGGGGGGAAAGAGTTTGTTTACTTTGTATTGGTTGTTCATGATGATGATAAAATTTATGTTAAAAACGCAAGTAGCTCTCTCCAGTGCTTCTGTGTGTGAATATGGCGTGCACTTGGTGGGGACGCTCTTGTCAGTAAAGCCAAGCAAGAGTGAGGGCTCTTTGCAGGAAGTGTTTTCTGCCTAATTCTGGGTAAACTATCAAACAATGTGGGGTGTTTTTTGTATGTAGAGGTGGTCGCAGGAGCAACTCCGGGTGTTTGTAAATTGCACTGGAGTAAATGTAGCAGTTAATTAGAAAAATCAGATCGTTTAGCTCAGACATTCATGTAAAGTCTGTGCCGGCAGAGAAACTAAACCGGTGCTTTGCATTGCAGTCACATACACTAATATCCCTCTGATTTCCTTTTCTAAGGTTAGTTGTGCATTGTCATTTTTCCTGTTCTCCTTTCAAGTTCATGAAAAATCTATTCTTCTAGTGTCAGTGTAAGTAAATTATTTTTCTGTGGATTTATTTTGATCTTTTCTTCGTCTTGTTATTGCATGCTGCTTTCTCGCTTACAAATATATCTGATTTTAAAAAACTCTACACACTTGGTTTTCTGAATAGCTTGTAAATGAAAGTATACAAATGTGGCCGTGCCGGTCTCTCTGGGGCAGTGCTCTGACTGGGTTTCCTGGAGCGGGATGTGGCAGAGAGGAGAGCTGTTTGCCCAGGGACAGGCTGCTGTGGGGATCATAGAATGGTTTGGGTCGGAAGGGACCTTAAAGATTGAGTTCCAACCCCCCTGCCATGGCCAGGGACACCTCCCACCAGACCAGGTTGCTCCAAGCCCCATCCAACCTGGCCTTGAACCCCTCCAGGGATGGGATGGTTCAGGCAGGGAAATCACTTAATTGCCCAGCCAGGCTGGAGCGCGGTGGCAAGTTGAACTGGGCGACTGATACCTCACTAAAACAACGGTAAAGGGGCCCCTCTCTCCCTTTGTCCCTAAGGTGTGGTTTTCCCATCCCTTGAGCGATGCCCTGCCCAGGGCAGAGTGTTTCAGTGGGGTGCAGGGGGGAGCAGGGCACCCCAGCAGAGGCTGCAGCTCTTGGGGCGCTGCCTGTACCTGGATGCTCTGAGCTGGTGCCCGCGGGGAGCGGGCAGAGCTCTGCCCAGAGCAGTGGGAGCGCAGCATCCCTGTGAAAGGCTGAGGGGGTGAATTGCTGGCATCTCAGCGTTTGCATATCTGTTTTTCCTCTTCTCGTTTTAGCCCAGTCTGCTTAATTATAAATGAAATCCCTTTTATGGCTACGTGGTTTTTACTTGTATCAACTTTCAGGTGAGTTGGACCTTGTTAACATTATTTTAAAACCATGCTCTTCCCCAATTCTACTAAATATTGAATGTATTCTTTTCCATCTTTTTACATTCTCCAAAATATAACGTGGAACGTGCGCTCACTCCTGCGGGTAATTGTGTTTTAACAGTATGTTGCCCCTTCTGCTGAAGGACGGGCTGCTGCTGCCCTACGCTGTGACGACGCTGGCGTTCCTCTCCGTCTGCGCGGCTTCCTTCTCCATATTTGAGAAGACTTCAGCAGAGGACCTGCAGCTGAAACCCTTCTCCCTTTCCCTCAAGGGCTATGTTTCTTGGTTTAAGTATTTTCCCAAGATTGTCAGGAGTCTGGTAAGCAATTTTAATTCCTATAACTCTTAGTTGCAGATCTTCATGGTACAGAAGTACTTGCATAAACCAGTTTTATGTCTGTAACTGTGTATAAAGCCCGGAACAGGGAAAGCCGCACTGTCTCAGCATAGAGGAGTGCTATAATTTTCCTGCGGTGTCATCTCTGTATAGATTGAAGAACACAGAGCACCCAAGTAATGAAGCTTGCTCGTTTGAGGTGTTAAATCACCGCTCGCTAATACGTCATTCCTTATCTTACAGTTCCTTCTTTCCGTAACCCTGATGGGCCTCCTGTCTCTGGCCAGCGCCGCGGTGTCCCCTCCACAGAGGTTACCCGACTTATTCCCCGTATCCGTGTCCGTTATTTCTTGTTTACACTTTTTATTATTTTGGGTGTATTTTAACGTTGTTATACTCTGGGACTCGAAGAATAGTAGAAGTCAGAAGAAAATCAGTTAATCAAGGACTAAACTGTGAAAGGACGGAGTATTTTGAGAGAGCGGTGTCTGGTGTTGCAGGTGAAGCTGTTTGTGATGTCATACAATTCCTGTAACCTCATGAAAATCAGGAAAACACATTATTTGTATTTAAACACAAAACAATCAGACTGTTTTAAAGGAGGAGAATTTTGAAGAGCTCTTGGAAATGTGATTTAGTGTGTTTTCTTCAGAAGTGTAATACTTTTGTTACCATTTGTAAACTTACCTATACCTAATAAAGGACCAAATTTTGAATTAATGCTGAAATACCCCAGTTTGTATTAGCAAAAAAATGGGTTTGTTAGCGTGAAGTTGACACCTTTCCCAGCATAAAAAGAGCATAAGCGAGTAGAGCAGAGCAGGCTGAGTAGAAACTCGTGACTGGTAGCTCCGAAGTTGTGTTGCTGAGCTGTTTTACGACACACAGTGATGCGTTGTCAGGGGTTGTTCTGTTCTTCGCTGCAGGTCAGGGGCTGTGACTTGGTTTTAACGCTCTTGGCTTACAACTCGCAACTGTTTCTAACAGGACTGAAAAGCCGAAAAAAATCTTGGTTCTACTGAAGTGATAGCGGTGCAGGCACTAAGCTCCTCAAAATAAAACCCAAACAATAAAACCCAGTCCTTATCGCACGGTGATGTGTGGATGTGAACGGAACTAAACTCCGCAGTTTCTCCCTCTGCATAGTACAGCCCCCACCGCCAGCAGTTCAGAGAACACAAATTGATTGAATAATTATATATATAACAAAGCGTGGAGTAAGAAAATAAATCATAAAGCAAGTCACAGTAGTAAAGTTTAATTAGGAACCGGTCTATCCTTAATTCTGTTCCGATACCATATATAATAAAAAAAGCCAAGCCATCTTTGTTTAAAGCTTGTCCCCGTCCCTCCCCGCGCTGTCACATACCTCCCTCTCACTGACATTAGCACATTGTGGGGCTGTCCCTGCAGCGTCGCTCCGGGAGTGTGTGAATCAGCTGTTCTGGGAACTTCCAACTGTGTGAGTTATGATACTGCAGATGAAGTGGCCACGGGCCTCGGTGTATTTATTCCCTTTTTTCCAGCTTTATTTGTTGTGGAAAAAGTAACCACAGCCAACGTTATACCTCTGGCAGCGCAGACAAAATAAAGGTGGCGTGTTTGAATAGTAACTGGAAGGTTACTGGGGTGAGTACAGTTCAGCGGTTTACCTACACTGGAACAGTTTGCTATAAAGCAACAAAACTTAAATATTTTCACAAGTATTTAGACTTTTTCTGAGGGTGTGACTCTAACCGTGGCATGCAAGACCTCTGCCCACAGCCTGGCCTTTCCTTGTAGCCGCGTAGGCCCGAGGGGCACTGATGCGTATCAGGAGGCAGAAATAGGAATCTTTGTCTCCAGGGGCTGCAGAAGCTGAGAACTGCAGTGTTCCCTCCAGGCAGGGCTGGGTGAGAGACTGCTGAAGTCCAGGCAGCTTGGGGAACATCTACTTCCCACGAAATAATGCCCAAAAGAGCAAATTAAGGTGGAGGGAAGCAGAACGACTTCACGTTCTAATTAGCCTGTTCTCTTGTGTTGATCAGGCTGTGGTGGTGCCATCCTTCCCCCCCGTATAAAAACATTAGTTTTGAGTGTATCTCTTTTCTTTGTCCTTGAGGTGGCCTCCAGGGGTGATAAACTGCGAGTCACCCGATCCACCTTGTGGGGAACTGGAAATGGTTCTTAACAGAGCCAGCTGTTTCTGAAAGGCAAAAGCCTGGAACACCAAGAGGTCAGAGAAACAGTAACTGCTTAAATAGCTAAGGCATGTACGAGGAGTATTTCCAGCAGAAGCTTAGTCTATAACTCTGTATTTCCCTAAAAAATGATTAAACACCAAATTTCATGGTGTTTAATAATTGCTGTGGTGTGACTTACTACTGTAAATCTTTGCGTCCATCACCACCTTTGCTGTTATTTTAATTACAAGTTTTAATTTGTTCTTTTAAGACTAAGCAGAACAGCTTGATTTAGCCTGGACATACCCTTCAGCTACTGGCTCTTTTCAGATCAATAATTATTTAATTTCCAGCTACCGAGGTTACAATCAGGTTCTATAAACTACTGCGGGTTCAGGAAACCCCCCCTTCTCATACAAAACTTCTACAACCACCAAAAAAACCAACAGCATGGAAAGTTTAAATGAGAGTAGTGTAGAAATTAAAGAGAGTAACTGACAGAATTCCCTTCAAACAATTGCTACCTGTACAGGTAGTGAAGTGGAAAAAACACTTTTATTAATGAAAAGCTCCCAAAGAATAGCGTATACACGTTTAACCACAAACTGGAACACAGTTATCATTTTTGTTCCTGGAATTTTAGTTGTAAAAAATCAGTTTATCTGTTCAACAGTGCCTTGCGGTGGTAGAAGGCCATTCAGGTGTGTGCATTTATGTTGAACTTTCTCTCTTTAGAAAAAAAAAATACTAAATCATTCTATGGCCCTTTTTCAACCTGAGAGAGGCCGGAGCTTGGGTATCGGTGCGAGACGAGGGTATTTTGAGGATAACGAACAAGAGAAGAAAGTGTTTTAATAACAGCAGCTCACCCCATAGATCATTAAATACCAAACGTAAACTAAAACGTTGACCTAAAAGGCAAATGTTATTAGAGCCCTGTGTTTTAACACCGTGGGCTTGAAGCCGATGGCTGCATAGACTGTGTCTTAGGGTGACTTTAAAGGAAGCATTTTGCAGGTGACAAATAGGTCCCCAACGGTGGCAGCCACAAACAGGGACACTGTTGTTTGTAAACCACTTACCCATGGCCAGCCCAGAGTAATTCCTTGCACGCTGGAGCCTCCTCTGTCTTTTGAGCCCGATTGCCATTAGATAAAAGTATTAAGGCAAGCTGTCACCAAACTCTATGCATTCATTTAAATCAGGTTGTGCCAGCTTTTTGGGGTGATGGCGAATTGATGAAATGAGTGTGCACCCCCAGGCTGGAAGGAACCATTGCCCACCAGGGGCTGGGCATCCAAAGTTCATCTTTGAGCACAGTTTCTTCTCACCCAGTTCTTGGAGGAAGGGTTATATTTCCCCCGTTTTTTTTTTAAATTAATTTTTAAAACCCACAAGGCAGCGTAGTTACATATTTGCAGTAAGAACGTACAGAAAATACAGATTATTTTCCCCGCAGCAGCAAATGTAAATCAGCAGTTTGTCCACGCGCTTGCATAAAGCCCCCACGCTGTATTATTTGCCTTGAGATTATCTGCTTGTGCACATTGTTAAGTTTAAATAGATGCCAGAAATTTTATCTAGATGTGCACCTGCCCAGTGCAATGAGCCGTCCCGAACTGGTATTTGCTGGGGAGATAGGTTTACAGTCATTTCTTCTCTCCTTTTAAGTCCACTCAAGCAGATGTAGAACTCTGGGTAGATGTGGAATGCATTTTCCACATAATGCCTGCGTGGAGATAAGGAATGACATGAATAAATAGCAATTAGACAAGAGCGTCATCGCTCGTATGAGCTGGTCAGAATTGTCTGTCTGTCCTGTGTCCCGTACTATCCTCATGGCGTTAAAAAACCACAGCCAGACACAGCCTGAGGCGATGCAGAGGAACAGGCGGCCTCCCTTCAACTGCAGTAACATTGTAAGATGTTTTAAGGAAATGCTGTAGTTTTTATCTGTAGAAAAAGCTGAGCAATAATTGCTAAAAGATCATTTAGCTATCATCACAACTGGGTATTTTTTAAACAATAAGAAAGCAAAGGGCTTTGCAGTGTTGGTCACGCTTGGGAAGGGATGGAGAGACCCAGAGAAAAGGCAAGTGTGGCTTTTTTTGGCCATCGGGTGGTCGCGGACCAGCTGCCACTGTCTGATGGGCTCTGAGCTAACCCTGAACTGAAGCCTTGTAGCTGTTTGCAGTCGGTACGAGTTTAGCTGAAGCTGATGACCCAGTGTGAGTCTTAACCTGGTTGTTGTGCCATAGACCGGTCACTCTCTGCCTTCCGTAGGACTCAGAAATTACGCTGAATGGTGAAAATAAGCTGCTAAACAGGACGCTCTGCTGCCCGGCACTGGTTCCCTCCCTCAGTGACGCTGGTCCCAGCCTTTGGTGCAGCAGCTGGTTTGGAAGGAGTTAGGAGCAGGAAGGATCTCTGGCCCAAGCAGCTAAGAAGTAAGAGGGTAAGGTTGGCTTGTGGACAAGCAGGGCTTGAAAGGTCTATTTTGCTACTGGGTTACTTGTGGTTACAAAATAAAAATTAACCCTCATTGAGAAGCCAAATGCATGTGTCTGAGCTCGGTTACACAGCTTATAAAACCTGTAGAGCTGCTTTTCCCTATTCCTCGATTACGAGATTATATTCCTTTAACTTCCCAAAGGAGAGGTGTTCTCACACCACACAGGGGATCGATACAATCTGCTGACTTTAGAGAATTCTTTGTCTCAAGTAGACTTTGTGAAAGATAATGAGTTTCTCATGCACAGGTAACATACGATGACAGGTAAGGTCGATCTCTAACTGGGCTTTCACTTACACCACTGCAACAGAGACCAGTAGCCAAAGGAGGCAGAATTAAACCCCCCATTGAACATGTCTGGAGGTGTCTGTTTGTATATTGGTTTATGCTTGCTGTGCTGGGAACGCTAAGAAAGCTGATGTGGATTGATGAGCAGGGAGCCCGGCCTGTCGGAGGTGCTCGTGCGGAGATGGCAGAGGAGATGCTCCTGGGGAAGGGGGTGGCTGGAAGGGAGCAGCTTCAGCTGGCCCATCTGCCCTGCAGCCCGCGGTCCTCTCCTGGAAAAACTCTGATGAGGAGAAATGCTGTTGGATGTTTCGGAGTGGGACAAGTTTCTGCAGAGTCAACAGGTTGTTTGGCTTAAACCAGTAACAAGGAATATCGCATGCAAAGTAGCGACTGTTTTCCCATCGGGTCTTGACCGCAGGCCTACATACTGTATGTATGTAAATGCTTTAAAATTCACTAAGTATCTCAGTCCTTACGATTATTCTGCCCGTCCGTGGGGGCTGCAGAAGCCGGGCAGCAGAGCGAGGGGCCGCTTACCTCAGTCAAGGAGCGACTTCAGGAAGGCAGCACTCCCGGCAGTCTGAACGTACACTGCGGGGCAGGAAAATCGGTTTTGAGAAACAGAACGACGGTGTTTACACAATTTATGAAAATCCCCTCCCAAATACGAGTTAAATAGGTTACTGCAGTGGTTAGCAGAACCCCAGCTACTGCACGGCAAAAGGAGAGGCAACCACACCTGAGCCCCCTCCTCAAGGAGGGCAGGGGCCGGGGGAAGGGCTGAGCAGATGGTTGGAAGAAGCAGAGGAAAAGTGAGCAAGAGTAGAAAGGAACTCCGGGAATGAGAACATACAGGGGAAGGGTCTGGAAGCAGGTGCATCCGAGTGCCAAGATTTCCACATGGCTTCCTGCAGCAGATGATCAGCTCTGGTCTCAGAACCCTTAGTGTCTGCTGATGGTTCATACTGCATTTTGATCCCACCACCACAAAAGGGTGAAGATAGAATTCAAAATTATCATAGAATCACAGAACGGTTGGGGTGGAAGGGACCTTAAAGATCATCAAGTGCCAACCCCCTGCCCTGGGCAGGGACACCTCCCACCAGACCAGGTTGCTCCAAGCCCCCTCCAGCCTGGCCTTGAACCCTCCAGGGATGGGGCAGCCACAGCTTCTCTGGGCAACCTGGGCCAGGCTCTCACCACCCTCACAGCAAAGAACTTCTTCCCCACATCTCATCTCCATCTCCCCTCTTTCAGTGTCAAACCCTTCCCCCTCCTCCTAGGGCTCCCCTCCCTCATCCAGAGTCCCTCCCCAGCTTTCCTGGAGCCCCTTGAGGGACTGGAAGGGGCTCCAAGGTCTCCCCGGAGCCTTCTCTTCTCCAGGCTGAACGCCCCCAACTCTCTCAGCCTGTCCTCATCTATAAAGCAATTATTTTCTTTATATTAAATATACTGAGACCAAACAGATATTTGCAGTGGCTTATAGCTAAAAAGACTCCTACTGCGAGGAAAGGGGCTGCACGTAAACCTAGACAGAGAGAGGCGTCAAAGCCACCGAAGACCTGGGGGGTGGTGGGGAAGATTCTCCTTGATTCTCACTTGGAATGCTGGGATTCCTTGGGTCTCCCACGCTCCCTGTAGGTGATGTGACCTGGGAGACCTGCCCGTGGATCTAACATGAGGTGCCAGTGACCTTCCCTAGAGCTGATCCAGACCAAGCCAGAAATTCTCTCCTAGGCTAGCTCTTAATGAGGTTACTCTATAAAAATGGCACCCAATTCAACTTTGCCTCAGGTACAAGGTTTCAGCATTATAACTAATAAACACCAGTTTACACAGATTATCATCAAAAACCTACTATTGCTTAAAATCGGAAACTGTCCAGTCTCGTATGGCAAGTAACAGAAAGAGACTGATATTTAATTACAAGTTGCTGTTCTTTGGTTTCTTTGTGCTAAATGCAGCTTCTGAATTCAGTCTTTATGAACCTTTTCCTCACCGCTTGCAGCATTCTGACTGTCCAGCACTTAAAGAACCCAACAAGCCAAAGCTCCCGTGCCAAAATCTGCCCTTCACGCCGAGAAGCCGTCTATAAAAAACATAAACTGCCCAGATTCATGTAAAACATCCTTAACTCAGCTTTCTTCCCAAACATACACCGTGACAGCACATTTGGGCAAAACAGACCTATTTATAGTAATATTTCTACAGACGGCATTAAGATATTCAAATAATATGATTTACTATTCATGTGTTCCAAAACTTACAATGCTTATAGCAGTTTAAGCTTTTTTGGGTTTTGATTTTTTTTTTTAACGTATGAACTACTGAAGATAATGAGTTGCTCTTAAAAACCCCAACAAAACAGGCAAAAAAACCCCCTAACGACCCTTCTCTCTCCTGATATATTTATAAGCAGAACTCCTAAGTAAGCAAAACTCCGTAAAACCAAGGAGAACGTTATCGAAGCTTCCGTATGAAACTCTGTTGCGAGCAGAGCAGCCAGGAAAGGAGGGCTCAGCGGAGGGGACCAGGCAGGTGCCCGGGCTGGGCTGGTGGGAGCCTCGCTGCCCTTCGCCGCGGTGTCTCCCGGCCCATAAAAGCATTAAAAGGGCAGAATCTTCCCGAGTTTCTTTTCCTCTCCTACTTCCACCGCCGTTCTTTCGCAAGTTTGACTGCTCTAAAACATTTACAGATCTAAAAAGCAGGGAGAAAAAAAATGTTCACCTGTCAGGTGATATAAAACCAATCTTCTACTAAATGTGCCAGAATAATTTTTCTCCACCTCAACCACAGTTAAAGCCTTCAGTCTATTCATTACTGTCTTTTTATAGTATTTTTATTTAATAAAACCTATTAAGACTACCATACAAATCTCTTTACTTATGCTTTTATCTTTTAACTGATCAATTTTTATATTGCTGACATCCCTTCTTCACCATTTGCTCATTTAAAAATTCATAGTATATGAGCTATGTCTCTGGAGAAAACGTCTATAAAATTTGTTACAGCTGGCAAATGTGTATGAGTCAGTGATAGCACATGACTAAATGCTTCACAGAAAATAAAATTTGTTTCTGTAGTAAGCAGAACTGTTTAAATGTTATTTATTTTTATGTTTCAAAGAAAATATATTGTGAAGTGCTGCATTGATTTAATACGCAACAATGTCTGTGTACACGCTGTACAAGGAAAATTTATGAAACCTTTGCACAACTCCTTTAATTGAATTTTCCAAATCTCTCACCACACACAAATAATCAATATCTTCTGCAGAGAAAACCAGTCAGAATTATTACAGTCTTTCTTTTCAATTTTGTTGTCATCAGCACATACAGAGCACCTGGATATTTGTAACGTCTGGATAGCAAGTTATTTACACCTCTTAAACATATAATTGCGACTAAGTGAGTCCAAACTAATGTTTCTTTTCTTTTTTATTTAAAATAATTATATTCATGGGAGAAAGCAGTATTTATTCTCACATAGGAGTCGCTACGTGTAGCTGTTGAAAGAACTACAATTCTTTTTAATTTTTCATTAAGCTTAATACTCTAAAGTCTAGATCTACTAGAATTAAAAATTAATAGCTATTGCGTCTGTAAAAACGTACGTAGGAAAATAAGAGTATAAACACAGGTGTGAAATTCATGAATAAACGTGGCTGACACCTAAATATAAAATGCAGGTTGACAGTTCTATATGTATATACGTCTGAGGCCTATAGTCATACGTCTCATGTGCATTTCTGTATCTGCCACAAAAGTTAATAGCTTAATATTTCATCTACATAGCAGAGGGTGGTAAATCATGGGAGAGGTTTGCAATTTGCCCCCTTCCTTCCATCCAAAAAGCTTATCATGTCAGTGACCTCAGACCCAGACGCTTCTCAAATCTCAGGTTGTATTTGAAAATACGCAATTCTTAAGGTGCGGGCCCAATCCAACAGATCCCATCACCCGCCGGGAAAGAGCGCGGCATTTGGGTGGGGGGTGTCAAACAGGAACCCGGCCAACAGCTCCTTTACCTCCCAGTAGACAAGGTTACTCACTTGTCTGAAGAAAATCACTGGCATTGCAGGTTCTGGGGACCGGGCTAAGGGGGTTTTGTTACCTCTTCTAGACTGTGAAGGGATTTGCGTGGTTACCAACTAAAAGAAGACCCCGCCTGCACAGGGTGAGAGAAGACGCGCGGTCAAATTGAGCCTGAGCAGCAACAGCTTTTAATCCAGACGGTACAAATCCAAAGGCGACACGCTCCTCCTGCAGCTGCGCTTTGGGGCAACCTCAGAAATAGTTCTGATTGTCAGTGCAGGGGGATTTCTCTGGGTCTCTGCACCAGAACATTCAAAATAACTTACAAATAAGCAAAACAGTGTGTGTGCGCGCACAAGGACTCGGTGCAACTCACCTCCCCGTCAGCACTGAAACAGTCTGAATTCGCCTAACGCAGCCCCGTTGACAAGAGTTCACACCAAGGTATAACTTAAAAACATAACTGAGATTAACTCTTACCCACGTCTACTTGTAGACAAGTCCTTACGAGCAGAAACAGAGATAGATCTTCCCCCACAGAAGAGCAGATGGACAAGGCCAGGCTTTCACAGCCTTTCTGAGCTGCAGGACTTAAGTGAAAGAGCGCCGATGACCTTCATCTCTCTTCCAAACACAGGGACATTAACTCGGACCAAACCCACCAAGCCTGGCCTTTAGCGTTAAGAACTGAAGTAAGCGTATAATTTGTAAACACGAGCTCTAAGTCTCCATCTAATAATAATCTATTTGGGAAAAAATGCCCTTCAGCATCACCTTTGTTGCTTTTAGAGATGACGTACACCACAAAAAGGCCGCTGGAGAGATCTTGTCAAACCTTTGCTGGAAAGAAGCCTAGGATGTAACCGAGAGGACCTTGGTAGAACTAAGGAACTGCTGCTTGTGTCAGCAACAGCAGCTTTTTCCAAACAGATTAAAACCACGCAAGAACTGAACCTCAGAAAAGTACCACAAATGCCTAGAAGTGGGGCTTGCACTGACAAGAGGAGATTGTCCGCCCTTACAGGCAGCTCATGGAGAGGTTCTTGGGAAGAGGCCTACGCATTTGTTTATCTAACAAGATCTAAAAGGTCTTTCCCAATACCTAGGTCCATCCCCTGCATCCATCTCATCACTTCCCTGGAAAGTGAGTATTTGCTGTAAGCAAAGGCAATCGTGGTATTTGTTCCCTTTGCTCTCAAGGAATGGAAGCTCTGGAAAGAAACTCAGTTTCAAAATAAATTTACTTATGAATTCATTAAGGTCACTTAATAAATTTCTGCTTAGCCAGTTCATGAGCCTTACTTTTCCTAAAAAAAGTATAATGATGTTTTTTTCCCTGCAAGTGGATACAAAGTTGGGCTGAGAAAAACCTCTGTTTTTTAGGTAAGTGTTTTTACAGTCAGAAAAATCCAGATGTATATTCCTCAGGAGCGTATCTGTGAAGTCTGACACAATCCCTTTTCCCCCAGAAATCCCAAAAGAGGAGGAAGGGGAAGAATAGATGGGAGACAGACACTCAAGTATGTCTAAAGATCAACAAACGTATTCTATTTTATTTGAGAGTGAGGTAGGAATAGATTGTAAACCCGATTTACCCTCGCTGACAGCAACCCACCTGCAGCCCAGACCCAAGCTCTTTAGTTGGTTGTATGCAGAGACCCAGTCCAAACTCAAACTGACATGAATTGGGATAAACAGTGGAATATTGTATTCTTATCATTTTATCTCTTTTGAGAAGGAAATCTGCTTATTAAGGAGGCACCTATATTTCACAGTGTTTTGGAAATGGTGTTCTATGTTTCATCATATTTCGAAACATGGTGCATGGGAACTCAGTATTACTCGGTCCGTGATCTCTCCAGCTTTGCTTTCATTAGTAATTTCAAGTGGCATTAAATGAAAATGTATCTAATTAGCCCTGACCTAGTCTCTTGGAGAGCCACCACAACTGCTGCAAACAGTGCAAACTTCAGTCACTTGCATTAAAACCAATATGAAAAGTTAGGAATGTTTGGAACTAAACTTAACTAGGGGTGATCATATTTGGCAGGATGAACGACGACGCAGAAAAGAAAGTATTTCTTATTTCATTACAAGATAGAGTCTGAAAATAGTTTTCCTTAACACTGCAAGTATTTGATCTTCTATAACAGTCTCTTGTTTCTTACTTACAGAGTCATGGATATGGTTTCTGCCGTGCTTTTCTTGTTGGGAAGCAAAGTATTAGTATAATTTGTAATAAGCAGCTTAAGCAACTTTCCCATTTAGAGTGTTACCTTCACTCCTTGAAACTCTGAACCTATTGAATTGTCCTTTAAAATACGCGTATCTCAACCTACACATTTATTCACAATAAAGCATATTTGGGGCTGCAACGCACTGACTAGATTTCATCTCTTGGCAGTTGCTTTACAGTTTGCTTACATTCTATTCAAAAACATTTTGTTTACTGTAAATGCTAGTCATGGACAAACAAAGATGCCATTTTTTATGCTGGTCACACAAAATGATATACGGAGTGCTACATAATGCTGCCCATTGAGCAAGGAATGTTTTGTATTAAGTTGTTTTAAGTAGAGGTTGTTTATGTAAAGTAAATAAATTTCATGCCTCACCATGTGATGATAATGTGACGTTCCGTCTGCATCAAGCCACAGAACAGTCATAAGCATAACTAATTAAAAATAATTATGGAAAACCACATCCAACACTAAAAGGCAAAGTAAAACATCTCCGAATGCTTCCCTTTTATCACATACTTCTTTGCCTCTACTACTACTGTATTTTCAAGAGAGCAAAATTGAATTTATGCTTTACTAAAGCAAAATTGACACTGAAACTTCATCAAAATTGGTCAACTTAAACTCATAATTCTGTTTTCCATCCTCCTTTCACAAAATGTCTCATTTCTCATCTAACAAGTCCGCATATACGTTTAGCATTAGGGGCTAGTTTCTAGAGCAAAGATGGAACTATACATGTATATACTGGTGGGCATCAAAAAGCAGTGCACAAAGGAAGCAGTGACTGTTTCAATCTGCAATGGCCCAAGGGGTTCACCATTCTCAGAGCCAGACAGGGGCTGTGATCGTCTGAGCACAGGGAGCTGTAAATCAGAAATAGCAGATTGCACAAATGAACCAAATTCCCTAAAAACTCATGTCACTCCTTTTCGTTCTGCGATAACCTGCTGGAGACGAGGAAATTAAAGTTTAAGATCAATTTTCTTTCCTTTAAGAGAATTCCCCGCAGCAGAAAGAATTTGTCCATCCCTGGAGGGGTTCAAGGCCAGGCTGGATGGGGCTTGGAGCAACCTGGTCTGGTGGGAGGTGTCCCTACCCAGGGCAGGGAGGTTGGAACTGGATGATCTTTAAGGTCCCTTCCAACTCTAACCACTCCATGATTCTATGATTCTAATTTAGGCCTGTGGAAGAACAGTAGAGATGCCATCACCCATTTTGATTCCGGTTTTCCTCTACTTTAAGACAGAATGCATGAAGATAACAGAATTATCAGAATATCAGTAGTGAATGTTGATTTTACTGGGGGTGAGAGGAAAATATAAATCTTGTGTGTGTCCCCCCGCCACCTTCCCAGCTAGGCAAGGCACTAAAGTGGGTCACGCTATATTAAATGCCACCAACTTCAAATATTTTCTCAGCACCATTTATTAAGAAACCTAATAGTTGGGATTTCACAGTCCCCTGGAGTGTGCTAAATATCTCACAATACATATAAGGTGAAAAAGGTTTTGCTGCAAAGGTTGTATATGCTACTTGGTCTATACTCTGAAAATGCAGGGGGAGGGAGGAGAGTGAGGAAGGAGGAGGAACACTGAAATATGTAAAAGGTGTGTAAACTCTCTAGGACGTGACTGCACTTATTTCTAGACCATGCCTCAAGTGCAAGACCCTTAATGATTTCTTCTCCTTGCACGCCTTGATGGAGAAATACCCAATACAATGAAAGTAGATGAAAAAAATTAAACTTACACTTGAGTAGTGCAAAAGTTCAGGCTAGCCTGCACGCTTAGAAGAGATCTATTTATTATCATCATTTTCTCATACTAAAGGTAACCCAACTTATTTCAAGAAGGGATCAACTAAAAGGAATCATCTAAATATCTGTTACAGAGGAGTTATAAGAAGTTTCTTACCTCGGGCAGGAAGTTTTCTATTGTTTCTTTTCAGCAGCTGCAGTTCTTCTGCTTGACTCACTAGTCAAATAAATAAATGGGAAATCAATAAAATGTTGCCCCAGAGATTTCAAAGACAGTAATACCTATGCCACCTTTTTTACTTTCAAAGCATTTGCATTTTTCTTCAAAAACAAACCCCCCTCCTTATCTATGTATTGTAGTAAAAAAAAATATTAACAAAACATTTTCAAAATGAACAGAATTTTGTGAAGTTGTGCTCACAAGCCTCATACCACATTTTGTTCCCATTTTTGCTGACATGGTGCTTTGTTCCTAATTCAGAGATGGAGGGAGAAAGATGATTCCCACTTCGAAGGCAGCAAGAAGCTAACAAAGAGTGGACATAACAGAAAATCACAGAATCACAGAATATTTTTGGTTGGAAGGGACCTTTGAGATCATCGAGTCCAACCAACAAAAAAAAAAAAAAACAAAAAACCAACCAACCAACCAAAAAAACCCAGAACACCAAAACCAAACCAAAACAAACACCCACAACCACACCCCACCCCACCCACAAACAGACACAAACCAACAGTCTCGGGCACTAGAGCATGCCCTGAAGTGCCACATCTACACGTTCCTTAAATCCCTCCAGGGATGGCGACTCCACCACCTCCCTGGGCAGGCTGTTCCAGTGCCTGACCACCCTCTCAGTAAAGTAATTCTTCCTAATATCTAATCTAAACCTCCCCTGCCCCAACTTCAGACCATCTCCTCTGGTCCTGTCATTATTCCCTTGGGAGAAGAGGCCAACACCCACCTCTCTACAACCTCCTTTCAGGGAGTTGTAGAGGACAATGAGGTCTTCCCTCAGCCTCCTCTTCTCCAAACTAAACATGCCCAGTTCCCTCAGCCTCTCCTCGTATGACTTGTTCTCCAGACCCCTCACCAGCTTGGTGGCTCTCCTCTGGACACGCTCCAGCAGCTCAATGTCCTTCCTGTAGTGAGGGGCCCAGAACTGAACACAGCACTCGAGGTGAGGCCTCACCAGTGCCCAGTCCAGAGGCACCATCACTGCCCTGCTCCTGCTGGCCACGCTATTCCTGACACAGGTCAGGATGCTGTTGGCTTTCTTGGCCACCTGGGCACACTGCTGGCTCATGTTAAGCCGGCTGTCCACCAACACCCCCAGGTCCTTTTCTGCTGGGCAGCTTTCCAGCCACTCTTCCCCAAGCCTGTAGCGTTGCCTGAAAATGTCAACAATCGGTCTGAAATCTCATTTACAGCCTTCTCCTGGATACACGGTTTTACTGCCCTATCCACAGTGTAGGGTAGTAATGTAAACACTGATTATTTTCAGGAAACTTCATTTTGTATAAGAAAGCAGCTGGTTACATGCATTACAGTGGGAACCAGTACAGTGCATACACATGCAAAATGAAAACTGAACGAGCGTTGGAATACAAGTCAGGAAAGAAACGGTAAGTTAAACAACAGTGGCTGCTGGAACTCTCTGGTGCATAAATTCCATTGCTGGGGCGCATCCACCTTAGAATGAGTCTCAGAGCTCTTTGGTGAGAAAAATTCTCCAGCACCAGTGGCTTTACTGTCCACCCGTCTCCAACTGCAAACAAATTAACAGTCCCAGTCACCCTACGTTTTGCTTTCCTACAGCTAGTTCCAGGGATTTTATACTCTGCTGAAAACAGAGCAACCAGACAGGTTGTGGAATAATGTATAGCGGGAAAACACCACATTTGCTGCACGTTAAGAAACTTTTTTATCACCTTTGCAAGCTTGTCCAGAGACAGGACACAGGGACTATGTATATGCATATATTATTCATATTCCCTGGTCAACTGGAAACTAGATTATCAGAGGGTGGTATGAAAAGCCTCAAGAATAATGTTATAGATGCAAAACTTGAGGAGAAGTAGTGCTAAATGCTTAAACACACATCTGTACCACAAACATGTCATGTGGGTAGAGATAAAAGGTGTTGCTATTATTTAAACAAATGAATGAACTCGTCTGAAGCATAAAGATTGTGTCCCCTTTGGTGGCCACAGTTACTTTTCACCACTTTAAACTCTTAAAGGAATGACCCGGTAAGGGAAATCTTTATTTCATCTCCCTGAAAGCAAATAGCTTTTTTTTTTTTTTTTTTTGCAATTATCCCTAAACCAAGTTTTTTTGCATTAGAATATTTCCCCATCACATACTCCCCTTCTAGTTGCAGACACAGTTGGGAAGAGAAGTATGAGTATGCTTTTTGCTGCTAAGGATTCACATGCCCCAAGAACCTCCAACTTGGGCAGGTATAAATGAAAATCTTTGGCTTTCTGGGTTGTTTTGGAAAAGTATTACAGATGTGCCATCTGTAAAGTGCCCTTATCCCAACACCATAAGCATCTGGTATGTCCATCATTCAAAGACACATGAATAGCAATTTTTAAAGCCTGGAAACCTACGTTTGGCCTAATCCTCCTAACAGGCAAACAAACAAAACAACTTCCTTGCAAGAAGAGAAGAAAGGCAATGCAATCAAAGTGCAAAAGTTTAGCCTAATCACTAGCTAACTACCCACTAAGTATCTAACTATTTACATAAGAAAAGGTGTTGCTCTTGCAGGTTTTCCCTCCCCACCAGTGACTTCGAGTTAGAAGAGCGGCCGTTGGGGCTGCATTTCTTTTACGCCCCTGGTTGGATGCACAAGGATATTTAAGGTGCATTTGTCCCGACCAAAAGAACTCATAGGTTGGAGTCCTGGGGTATAACAGAGAGAGATTAAATTGTTATAAAGGGGATAAATAACATTGAAAATCCTCCTTACTTAGCGCTTGGGTTTTCTGCAGTTCAGCACTCAGGTCGCAAGACAAGTCAGAGACACCAATAATATTTTCAAGCTCTTTACTGCCCTCTAAAGCCTGGAAAAAAATATAATTAAAGACACTGTTAAATCTCCTTCCAAACTACTTACTTCGGCGTCTACAAGTTATTAAAAACATCTGAAAGGATGAACTTTTGGTAGTTTTTCATAAGCTGTATGACATGCGTGAGACTGCAGCTCACAGAAAGTCTAAGGGACTAAGAAGTTTCAGGGGGTAAGAACATACGCCACTTTTGTAAAACGGCATTCAGGTGCCTTTGAAAGTGTTACTTAAAATCTCTCGTTATTTACGCTTCATTGGTAAGTCTTCAGCTGTTTAAACAGATTAACACTTGATCCCCAGAAAAGCAATCTTGGCACATGTACAAACTGGCTATAATATGTTAGTAAAATGGAAATCTACAAGCATTTAAGGTTCTATTGAACACACTCCTCAGCATTTCATGGTAGATCTAAAACCATACACTATCTTCCTCAGGAGAAATAGAAAGGATTTTTCAATAGAGTTTTCTAAATCATCATTTCAATTAAAAAAATTTAAATTAGTATGTCTTTTTTTTTGTAAATAAAACATTGTCAGAGCACTTACGCAAGTAAAATAAATCAATAAAATACTTTGAGAACACTGAATTATTTCTCAGATACTGATATACAGCAGCCAACCTTGTGCTAAATTTATTCCAGAAACAAAATGTGAATAAACCAGAAAAGCAATTTGCATTTTAGCATGTATTAAATAGACTATTAAATGACGATACGTTAGTGGTAAATTAAATAGCACAATCACTTCAACACAAAGGGATATTAAGAACATAAAAATCTGCAGTAGTAATTCATACTTCAAGTTATAAATAATAGTTGAGAACTACTTCATATGCTTTTATTCACGTACAAAATGAGGAGTGATACAAATTAAAAATGGTGTGTTTGGAAAAGCAACTCCTCTAGTTTAAAAAACCCCCAAACTTCTAAATTCTGGGATTTTTTTTGCATTTTCTGGATTTCCAAGTCAAACCTGCTGAGTTTCAAGCATTTAATTTGCTTCCCTATTTCTTAAAACTCAAACGTTGCATATAAGATTTGCATTTTTATTCCAAACCCTATATTAAAAGTAGATTAAAAAAATAAATCAGTGTAAACCAGACCTGTAGGCTTGTCAGATTTGCTCTTTTATTCAGAATTCTGACCAACGAACTTTTCACTTTGGACTGCAATTCCATGAACCTGCATAAAAAGTTAAAATAAAACAATTTCAATCAGCCACATCACTACTTGGTGAAAAGCAGTGTTTACAAGGTTTCCCAGAGTTTCTGCATATTGTAATCAGGATGGATCTCGATAAGCTGTGAACAGATGGGCTGTGCAACCACATTGTGTCATATAACACCGAATATATCTTACCTTTGGTTAGGATTTATATGCGGAACTGACAAAAACAAAATCCTAATTTTAAGGATAGGAACTCAGGTTTAGCAATATCAGAGGATTTTCTTATGATGGTGCTGGAAAACAGTGGTAAAACCAGGAATTTAACTCATTTGGGAGTGGGTTAAGCCCAACAGGGACAACATCGCATGCTATTTGTTCAGCTTTGTTGTACTGTCTCCCCTTTTAAGCCACAAATATATTTTATTACCAGCTTTCCGAGTTAAACGGGTTTTGCAATAAAAATTAAAATAATATACAATCAGATTAGAGCTAAGTAGCAGACTTTAATGCATGATTACGGATTTGCAGTGAATATGTATTGAAAAAATTCCTGCTATGGATGTTTAGGCTATTTTCTCTTTGAACCATTTAAACATGCAAATCAATTGGAGACAACAGAGAAATAATCTATTTACTGCTTCCTCCCACAGAAAGGAGAATCACCCTAATAGGAAACCCCAAATTAAGAAACAATATGAGAAAAACTTATCACTGTTGCGTTTCAACACAGGAGCAGAAGGCTATGCAGAAAAGAAAATGCTAATGTCAGTGTATTGTACAATATATTTTCCACTGGTAAAAATAAAGTGTATGGAAATTCACATAAACATTACTGTGTAGGTGTTAGTTTATAAATGTGTTTTACTGGCATGTCACTAACTGCTAGTCTTCTGCAAATCTTGCAATTTTTAAAAAAACATACTGAATTATCGAATGCAAACATTTACATGTCAATGAAGACTATGATTACTCAAATTGTTCTGCAATTCATGGTTACTACCACTAAGAAACGAGCCTATACGTGTTGACCAAGGGATTTACTGAACCACAAAACCTCTCTAATTAATCAATTTACAGCTTTCCATCGGTATAACTGAAGGCATCCATTACAAGAAAAAAACCTGGCCAACAAAGGAGTATGTGGGCAGCGGAGGTTTGCATTACACCAACAGGTGAGCTCTTGGTGATAAACTGGGGTTATAGGAAACACACTGCAGATTTTGGAGTGAAAGTGTGCCAGACCTACAGACAGGAGAATTTACATTAAAATTTGATTTGTATGCACAGGCACCGGGCCTGAATGAAATACAGGACAGTCACGTTACACAGAATGATTAAAAATACAAGTGTAATGTTGTAGAGGAGAGAAGAAGAGATGTGGTATAGCCATGTCGATGGTGAGCTGTGAATTAGATTTTCTCAGATAGACATCAAAGCTGTATGTCAAAATTCCACCAGAGGAGAAGCTGAAGCATCAACTAAAAAGGCAGAACAACACAACAGGATAATAAGATTTCAAGAACAAAAACGTAGACAGTGTTGAAGAAGAATAAGAATAAAGAATTTTTTTAAAAAAAATTGCTAATAAGAGATCACAAGACTCTCTGCTGAATGCACTTTCAGTTGAGTAAAAAGGATGGAAATGGATAGGGATTATATAGGATAATATTGTGTTAGCGGCAAGAAGTATGAACATGCTCATTGAGGAAGGAAACTTTCACATTTTTAGCTAGACTAAAGCTTAAACTCTAAGTAGTGCTACTGAGTATATACAACTTCCATAGTAAAAAAACTTCTAACTTCCAGGACTTCTGAACTCGTCAACTTCCCATATAAATGAAAAGCATCCCCGATACAACCCAACTTACAGAGATTCACAGCTTTTCACTTTTTCACCAAGTTCTATCAGAGATGAAGCAAATACCTTCTTTCTCTAACTCTTAGGGATGGATTTGTTTGCTTTGGCCGAAATACATATTTAGCCTGACATCTCACTGTTTGCGCAGAAAATTTTGGTTCACTTTTCAGCTGAGGTTTGGCAATGCTATAAACAATTAAATATGTTTTTCGTAACAAAGGATAAAGCAATACTAACAAAATGAGACACTGCCAGCCTTACTTCTAACGCATTGTATCAATTCTCCTCCCTCACATTTATCAAGTTTAAGAAAGCAGTTTATCAGACTTCACCTGGAACATTTATTTAAGTGCTTCACTAACTGTGGACTGCCCAAAGACCATTAACGTTAGGAAACTTAGAGCTTAAAATAAGATTGTGCCAGAAAAGACAAGAATTTGAAAAGATTTTGCAAAGCAAACATGAAGTTTCACCATGACTATCTGTGGCTAGTTTTTAATAAAGGCAAAACATACCTTCCTTTCATTAGTTTAATTAGGATACCTCATTGTGTATTGTGACTATGAGCATGACTCCTGTAATTGGCAGTGTTGTATGCCCCGCACTACCAGTGTGGACAGTTGTATTGCAACCCCTGCCATTAATCTGTACCTATAACTGTAAACCTGCCATTCAGTGCCTTTGAATATCCAATCTTGTGGAATCAGAAGTATTAAAAATAATCGCTATTAATTGAAGTCTGTATGAAATATTATTCTTTCACAAGTAAAAATCACGGCACTGTGCCCACAGTGCGCTAAATACACTTACGCATTCTCCTCTGTTTGAGGCTGCCCTCTTCTGGATAATACGCTTTCTGAATCGTTCTCCTCAGCTTCATCTCCTAGGAGGTTCACAAGAAAAGAAACAATGAAGATGAGAATAAGATGTTGAGCATTTGAAACACATGAAAAAGGTGCTAATATGAACCTTGACTGTTCAATGATCTTTTAGGAAGAGGAAAAAAACCAAAGCTTCCTCACAAAGCAGGACAGATTCCCTTGTAATGAAACACTCCAAGTTCACCATAATTTACTCTTGTGTAGTTTGACCTCTCATCAATTCACATTACATTTATATTTGTGGAAACGTTGGGATTATAGTATTAATAACTGGAGTTAGTATAATTCTGACACATAGTCACTGTGTTCTACTTGGAAGCTTTTTATCCTATTAACTGCTTAAATACAGCATTTTACCACAAAGCATTGTCATGAAAACACTGTAAAGACTGAGCAATGAAACCTCCATTTTCCTTTAATAAAAAAATGCCCAGCCCCCAATTCCATCTTGTAAACAACTACAAAGAGATACTGCAAATTACTTCCAAAGGCTCTGACATGCTATGTTGACAATATAATATTCTAGCTCGTCGTATGATAAATCATATGCCAGTTGCCATTATTCTGCGTGGCCAGTCATATTTCTACCTTTCAGCGCACTGATATTTTGAGCAGTTGCGTGTTTCTGTGGGGAAACAGGAATAGGATATTACCACAAAAGTCCATTCCCATGGATTTGTTAATAAAAAACAGGCTCCCGTGGTGTTGGTAAACTAGTGGCCTGCCTTTCTGTCACTGTAGGTTGGGCGTAGTAATTTTCATGCTGTTGTTTTCTTACATGTTGGTCACAGACAAGCAGAATATAGATTATACTCCGACACCTCACTTACAGGTGGTATGCGTAATCTATTAAAACACTGCAACACTTAAGTGTTTTTTCAGAAGGAGAAAAGAAATTGTGGGTTTAAAAGGACAATCTGAAACCTGTGATATAAGAGGAAGTCTTATACACCATCATCTTGTACCTAGATGAATACAGGAAAAAAAGAAGATGGCATTACGGAATAATTATCTGTCTAAATGTCAGCAATGATCATGTGATCTGCCTTTTTATAGGCAAAAAGAATGTTCCCCTATGTCCACACTTAATATCAGTATGGATGTATAGTACACGTTCACCTTTCCCGTCGACATCCTAACATACAGGCATTTTAATGCAAGACGTTTTGCCCCCTTTTTCCTTTCACCTCAGAGATAAGGCATGCAATGCAAACGCAGAGACGCTGAAAAAGTTTTAAAACTTACAGCAGATTTAAATGTTTGTGCATTATCATGTGTTGTGTCACCAAAAAGCATCGACTAAAGCTAAAGGAAAGAGGTCATTAAAGCAGGTAATTACAAACATATAGGGATATTCAAGACAACGTATCTAAAGAGCCATAGCATTTTTAATTTTGCATCTGACTGCTATCATTGTATATAATTTTAAAAGCTTTTTGCAAAGGTAAGTGTTAAAGAGCAGGTGGATATCCAGCCAAGCTGAGGCATGGTTTCATATTCTGCAGACAGCCACAAAATTAAAATCTGCATTTAAAATCTCTGATCTGACGGGGAACACCTATTGGCAACTCTTCTCATTGAGAAGTTTCTTTATGCAGGATGAAGAGATTCACATTTACCATCAGGAGAAGAAATATAGACACGCTTTTCCTTTCACCCAGGAAGTACCATCAGATCCTGTGACTGGTATAGGAGTTAATACACACAAACACAAAATTTCCTTCTTATTGCTGAAAGAGAAACTGCCATAGAAATCTGACCTGGGAACACTTTGAAAATACCTTCCTCTCTGTAGAAAAGTAGAGCAGATATATGTATTTGACATGTAAATTTATTTCCTAACAAACTAAGAATGCTGCGCACTGGAAGAGTTACTTTTCACAGCAAGAAGAAAGTTGGAAATCAGTGGTGTTAGATTGCTACCTAACTTAGTTTAAACTCCAAGGAGAAAATTCAACGCATAACCAGGGGTATCTGTGGGAATACTTAGGACGATGTTTTAAGCAACTTTGATGAAGAGGAAAATAATCCTGAAGAGAAACTGTTGAAAATCTTTTAAGAATGCAGTGGTCAATGGCTGATTAAATGTCACTGAAGATTTCTAGATGCGAAGTAAGTAGGAGTGTGGAGATACTCACTGTGCTGAGTAGTCATCTTTTTAGGAATTAAGAAGAAGCCATTAGTTTTGAGAGGAGGAATTGTTCACAAGACAGGGCAGTCACCGCGGCAAAGATCCTTATTTTCTGGTAGACAAAGGTTTACTCCCCCCACCCCAAACCGGGAAGTACATAAACCAGGCCTTTCATTGCAAATCTCAATGTAGTTCTCAAAAGGCCACAAAATTAAACACACATCAACTGTATGTATCTTAAATTTTGTGAAAGCAAGGGTGTTCTAAAATGCAGGTCCTTTCAATAAACCAGGTTTGCACAACTAGTTGAGACATGCTATCACTCACTGAAAGAATGGGAAGAAATTAGTTTAATTAATCCCCCAAAGGCTTCTTCGAATGTCAACGGTTGAAAGAGTCACTTTTGTAGTAGTTCCACGGTCAAACACCCAATCCCAAAGCATAGCACTGGTGGAGAAGAGTAGCTATTCCAGGGACAACTGGCATCAGCAGAGAACTTGGTAGGAAAGCTGTGAATATTCCGACTGGCAGTGAGAACTTGTGAAAAACTCGACTGGGTTAAAACCATTTGACAAACAGGTAACAAGGACACAAGGCCAGGTCATAATGAAGACTGGCAGCATGATAAAGAATTAGGATATAGCTGCTTCTGGTTAGTTTCTTTAGTTTCCCTTTTTTTTTTTTTTTAGTACATCAAAATGCCCGATACTTCCAATTTTCTTCCCAAAATTTCACATTCCTTTTAAAAAAATAAAATCCTTTTCTTCCTGGAGGAAAAAAATCCACTTTTGCAGATCCAACATGAGAACATGGGGTGCAATAGCTAGTGCAAAAATCTGCAGACATCTAGATAAATTTCAAACAGTGGTTATTCTATCCTGCTCAGAATATTTCTACTCATCATAATTCATGAATGTTAGTGAGGCCTCAATTACTGCACATAAATTCCAAAATATATGGGGCATAAAAAGCTCTTTAACCCAACAAAAAGGCATAACAAGAACTGATGGCTGAAAATTAAAGCCAGACAAATTCAAAATCAGATAGGAGAATTTTTTTTTAATGCAATAGCAAAGGTAATTGAACAAGGAACTTGCTAACAAGGGAAGTGATGGATTTTTTTTATTATTATTTTTTAAATAATTTGAATCTTCAAATCAAGACTTAACCATCTTTCTAGGATTTGTACTGCAAGGAAATAAAAGGTCTTGGGCTCTATATGGGAAAGATGACAAGAAAGTCGCTTTGTATTTTTTTTTTTTTTAATATAAAGAAGTCATATCAGATGACCTAATGGTTCCTTAATACTTGAAAAGACCACAACCTATATAGCTATAAAAGCAGGTTAGTCTACTGAAAACATACTTCTTGAACAGTCATAGTTTGTCTGCATCAAAAACCGTGACTGTGTAACTAACTGGACATATATCTTAATCTGAACTGGAAATAATATAATTATAAAAAGCCATACTTTCTGAGAGAAAATTACATTCAGTGTTATGGTAAATTAATTAAAAATTAATTGAATTATTGATAAAAATGCCACTGAGGGTTCTTTTTTTTTCACTGAGCCAGTCAAACATTTTTAATATTGATCAACAGAAAGCAAAACTTGTTTCACAAACAGCTGTTTCATAAACACCCCCAAGATTTGTACTGAAAAGATTCAAGCTTTAAAAATCAACATCAGCTTTTCCAAAAGAGATTAACATTCTTTAAGAAGAAAAAGAAATCAAACATACCACATGACACATAAGTTGCTAAATCAACCCAATAACCAGAAAAATGTTGTGGTTAGAAAGACAGAACATTCAACTAACCATTTGATGAGTGATTTCTGAGATTTTGTGCATTATGACTCGCAGGAGATGAAAACGGACTCATTTGGCATGTTCCTGTTGTCGGTGAGTAAGACTTCAGATTTTCCTTTCTGGTCTTCAAAGGTGTTGCCTCAGATGGCTAAAACATAGCAGAAGACGAAGAATCTAAATGAATATTGGCTAAAGATAAAGAACTACCTGTGTCCATCAAAACCTACAACAGTTGTAAACTTCCCTTCTGCAAATTAAATATATGCTGGCCCCTACCTTTCCTATCAGTAGAGTCAAATATTGCATCCCAAACCAAAGCCTCTCTCAACATTTACTATCCAGTAATAGATTTTTCTAAGTAATTTCTAACTTTATCTGCTCACGTTTATGGAAAGCCCATGTTATATTTTGTGGTGGGTTGACCTTCGCTGGCTGCCAGGTGCCCACCAAGCCGCTCTATCGCTCCCTCCCCTCAGTCACATTAGTTTTACTTGAAAGAATAAGAAGTCCTTCAAACAGTAGCCCCACAGTTTTCATAAACAAAAAGTATGTGGTTTCCAGAGATTCAGTAATTCTGGCATGAACACCTGTTTTTTTTTAAAGCAGTCAAAACCTGGTATTATTTTTCCTATAGTATTGAAAATTTAAGACATGAACTATAAGCAACTATTTTTAGGTTTTAATTCTATCAAAAGATAGCTATTTCTAGTGATTTTCTGAACAAGTGTTAAAAAAACCCAAACGAGTCCCTTAAATCCAAAATTTTGTCTCTGGATTACGATTTCAGTATGTCTAATGATATAAAAGGAGTTATTTAATGATGCTAAAGGAATTGCGCAGAGAAGATTTCTGAAGAACTAGTCTGCAATTCTGAAATATTAAGTGGGGTTATCTGGGACACAGTTCACTCTCTAGATTAGATGCTGAATTGCAACTCTGAGAAACTGAGATTTCACTGCCCTGCTAATATACAGAATAGAAAACCAAACGTTTGCACATAAAGGGCTTCAGCTCTAGTAGCAGCTTGATTCCAACTGAGAAGTCTACCAGTCTTAAACACAAGACCAGCCACCTCTAAAGAGGAGAATACAAGTAGTGCACAGCTGATTTCGCTGTATGAACATCTGCCACGCAAAGAATAAAGGGACATTTTGGGCAAAACCACTTTTTCCAGTCCCTTTCAAAATTTTCTCAAGGGCTTAAAGAAAGGTTGTCTAAATGCAGTGAAACAGACACTTTTTTTTTTTTTTACCGTTTAATGATTTCCCCCCCCCCGAAACAAAGCAAATCCCACAGAAAGACAGAATAAAAGATTTCTTCTTTTTTTATTTGTTACAATCCTGGGTCTTTGAGTTTGGGGAGCAAATTTACTTATCTCTATTTTTGCAACCGTAGCAAGCAGAGGACTGACTCATCCACTTCCCAACCAACCAGCCTTTTCTACCAACTTGAGCCTCATTGCATCCGTGAAACCGAATATCTATCATTTGTCTTCATGTCACTCATAACCGTCACTCAAAACCGTCACTCAATTTCATACAGTATTTCTTCATTGGAAGCTTTATTGTACATGATTATTCTGTAATCTCTTTAATTTACCTCTCATTTATTATTCAACTTATTAATATTAGAAAAAATATAATAGGTAAGCATATTACACGGTTTCAATACCATGAATGAAATATAAGGTGAGGGTCTGGGGTTTATATTCATTAAAGAATGCATGGTACTTAAGCCAAGTTGGGAAAAAAAAAAAATTAAAAAAGCACCAACAACCTGATATTTGCACTTTGGTAACTGACATTTCCACTGCAATTTCAAATTAATAACTCATTTATTCCCTTTCCATACTTTCCATATCTTGTCCTGCTTCGCTGGAGTAAGACCCTCATCCTATTCCTTTTCAAATCAGATTAAACAATGAACATACAAATCTTCCAGCCCAGTAAGGATTCCTCAGCGCACGCATCTCCTGGGTGCTGTGGGAAAAGGGCTACTGGGGACATGGTGAGAGCAAAGGCAGCCCGAATTTGGAGTAAGGCAGCCCGAATTTGGAGTGTGGTACAGAACAGAAAGACAACTCTGAGAAGGCTTGAACCTTTTTCTAGGTCCCACAAATATCCCCTGCAAAATTTAACTGCAGCAATTTTAGATTTAGGTGGCAAAAGCAGTAACCAGGTAACACGCGAAAGCCACAAGTCGTATCAGGATGTAAGTCTTCTCAGATCACAAAGCTACATACACAAAGGTGACTTAAAGCCTCTACAATCCAGCAGGAATCCAGGACCTGGGTAAAGGGTACATTTCATTACTGAGTAAAATAATGATAGAAGACATTAATGTTTACATAATTAATCTTAAATTGCTGAGGCACTACAAGGAAACTGCTTCAAAAAGGTATGAATTTACAGAGGAACTAGGAATACAAGTTGTACCTAGAAGTATAACAGACAATTAGGTAACCCTCAGAAGTTTTCTTCTCAATTCTAGGCAGTCAGCAGTTGATTTAAGTGTCCTGAAGCACAAAACTCCTATTTTTCACGCCTACATAGATATTCATACTTCTGTTACTTGTATGAATGAGTGGTTTTAGCACAGCTTCTACTCCCTTCTCAACTTCACCAAAATTTCAGGATAAGTTCTAGAAGTTTACGTGTCATATAAGTGTCTATTATTGGCTTTCAGTTTTCCACACTGAAATATTATTAAATTCCTCTTGATTATTTAAAAGTATAAAGAATGCTCAATATTGCCTCTAAAAAGAATACAGCATATTCTTACATCCTTTTCCTGCTCTTCACTACTGAACTCCTATTAAGACATCCTGATCTTTTAATCTCCTTCATTTGAAGGCGTTTCTTGTGCCCCTTGTACCACAGCCTGTGTTCACACTCACTCTCTTCCACAGAATGAGAGAGGTTCAAAGTATAATTTCTGCAATTATACTTTAAAATAGAGTGACAGTACATTCAATTCTAATTCAGGTGAAGACAAAATACTGATTTACACAATGGCATTATACTTCCAGTGTTGCTTGCCATTCTGTTTCTGATACATCTTACTGCACTTTTACACAAAGCTGTGGTTTTGATGTTTTTCTTCTCCTACTCTCTGCCTTGAGTGGTTACTCTTAATTTAGAACATAACGGTGTTAGTACTGGTCATTGGTAACACAACTTGCACCGTATTTCAAAAGATTTAACTTGCTGCCCACTTACCTGGCTTTCTTACAGCTCCTGGATATTACTCTGTCTTGTTTTAGCCTCAAGTACCCTAAATTTCACACCAGCTGCTTATACTCTCTCTTTGCAGTCTATCAGTATTTAAACAATACCTGATGGAAATCTTCAGTCTAATGGCTAATATTTTGCCACATTCAAGCAGGTTAAAGAAACATTTCAAATCGTCTTTAAATGAAATATTAATTAAAGTATCAATGCCCCCTTAGGCATTTAAATGCCATCAAATCTCTTTTGTAACAGGGAGAATCTCCAATCTACTTACACTTTCAGGATATTTTCCCTGCTTGAACAGCAGTCACCTCAGCCACCATATTTGTGGATATGAACCAAGACTTCTTTGAGTAGCTGCCTGGGAAAAGTTACTGTAGTACTTGAATTTCTCTTCCAGGAAGAAGAGAGAGTCTTAGTTCAGCTATGCAATTTTTCAGTGATACCACACTAACACTACAAAATGTAAAAATACGCATTTCTGATCTGGGTAGTTCAGGCACGCTTTGGGTAGTGTGACCAGTAGGTGGAATGAGGGCCTCTGGAAAAACAGCAGAGCTAAAACAGATACTTCACACAAACCACCTGTGTTTATTACCTTACATTCCTTTCCACCTTCTATAACATTATTTAATTATGGTACACTTTAATTCTTTGACATGTATCTGTTAGAGGCATCGTATGAACTAAAAATCATTGTGTAAACCTACATTACCCAGATTCCAGTAAAAGTTTTTATCATTCAGATGGGCTTTTTATTAAGCTTTTTGCTGTACAAGATCCTGAATGCAGGTAACCATCAAGTAACTCTTTCGTTTTATCTGATGGGGAGGGAAGGAAGAGCTTTAAGGCAGAAAAAGAATTGCATGTAATTTCAGCTGGACCACTCATCTACAAAAACGTTACTACAGCCCAAGAAACAGATGCAAAATTACAGTCACAGCTGCATTCTGAGCAGAACAAGTTGGGTAATGGTACACTAAGCTGCTAATTAAATTGCTAATGATTTTTTTTAGTGCCACTGCGGTACTTTGCCACCTTTGCTTAAATTTAAAAAAAAAAAAAAGTATCTAGAAAATTTTTAAAATTGCAAATTTCTATTTTGCTAAATACCAGTGAGACCTCCAAATATGTGCTGCATATAAACAAATCTCTTCAAAATGACACAGGAGTGGAGATTTATTGGGAGCTCATCTGCTGACCAAGCTATTTCTCTCTATATACTTTTCCAAAATTTTCCTTCCTTTAAACGCTGCCATCGTCACAAGCTCTTCTGTATCGATGTCTGCAGCAACACCCACTGTTGGTAGGAGCAGATAATAAACTGACATATGTCATGACATGCTGGTACCGGGAGTATGCTATAGCTGCATTTACAAAAAATAATAGCAACAGTACAATTTTATTTTTATTGTGATAACCGTGGTGAAATTTATTGCAGTGTTAGTACTTTATTGTTTCATTATGCCAGATTAGCTGAGGGAGGTAATTAGATCCTTGACATGAAAATGCCTTTAGTGTTTTCATTTCAATTTTGCAGCTTATAATATGCAGATTACAGCATTATCATAATTCCATATTGTTAGATGTACAATTACACGGCAGAACATTTGCTTCCAGGATAATGGAGCTAATTTCTAATAAGTATTTTCACCAAGGATCTTAACTCATTCAGCTCTTGGGTAAATAGAGATGGCAATAAAAATATGCCTATTTCTCCATTCTTTCCATGTGATTCATGTAGATGTACATTACTTAAAAGCCAGGCAGTTATATGACAAATGGAATACAATAGATTTTATACTAATATTTTCAGCAGTAATTTTGTGCCTTGTTAAGATTTTTCTAGACAACATCCAATCTGTAACAATGCAAATGCAACTCTAATGAAATATCATGTTTATATACACACGTGTGTGCATATAGATATATATACACACACAGATACATATATATATATATACAGTCCAGACAATTCCATACACCAAAAAATACTTACATTATCTTTTGTGCCCAAATTTAATGCTCTCTTAACTCTGAAAGAGAAAAATATGGTCAAGTTTTATGGTCACCTAGACATAAAGATTGCCAGTAGTAAGGTCTATAACCTGTAATTTTAAAGACATTTTCCTTTTTTGTGTTTCATTTTTTTTTTATACTACACAAGAAAACTGATCTCACCCAAAGCAAATACATTAGCTGATTAAAATACCGTGTAACAAAAACATTGGTTGTTTAGAATGATAAAATGTTTGCATAAGAAAATCCAATTCTCCATTTTATACTAGAGATAAAAATACACAGTGAAGTAAAAATAGCCCTGTACATTTGTCTCTTTCTCAAAGACTATAAACAATGAAAAAATGCAAAAGCATTAATATTTACATACCTTCTGAGCAAGGGTTGAAATTATTTTGTCATTAGTAGAAATAATGTATTAGGCATTTAAAACACAGGTACAGCCAAGGTGAAAAAAGTAGTTCTTCCCATCATTTTAGCTCTTAACATGATTCAGTGCTACCAGACTATGACTTAACTGGGGAACAGATGCGCTATGTCTTTACAGGTCCCCAAACCATAAGAAACTATTTTCTAGTCTTCTTCACTATACTGATTCAGGAACATGCCAAGCTCTCTCTGCAAAATCTGCTCTGCTGAACTGGATGCCCAGCTGTTAATGGCAACGCTAGAAGAGGAAAGCTGAATATTTATAATACTTTATATCGTACAGCTGTCTTCTAAAGAGCAGTCATCAAAATTTTATTGAATGCAGACTAAATGCTCAAAGGAAAGAAAGGTCAACATAAATTAAGACTATTTTTCCCAGAGACAACTGAAACTTTTTAAGCATGTTCCTAAACCTTAACAAGAGTTTAAAGCATTATATAAAACAACGAGGAAAAAAAATTTAAAATCTTTGTAAGAACAGTCCCCAAGGAACACATATATTATATCAAATTAAAAAAGATTCAGAAAATGCATCATATTTCAAGAATTTAGTTCAGTTTTCATCTTGGAAAAGAATGCTTTGACTTGGAAGGAATTAAGATGACCTCATTCCAAACATGTTATTTTTAAATTTATGTTACTATTCTGAAACTGTAAATTAAAGTATTGGAAAAATAGAATGAAAACACATCTTTGAAATATAACTCAGGTAACGGTCTTATTGAATACTGTTTTACAACTATCTCTATTACAAAAAGGGAAAGAGAAGTATTCTATCTTAAAAAAGCCAAGTAAACAGGCAACATTTAAATTAAAAAAGTGTGTGAAATTCTTGCCAAAGGGCAGTCAAAGCTGTAACAGTTTGATGGAATTCTTTACAATGTATTTCTTTTTTAAATAGAAACCCATATTGCTTAAGGAATGCAGACTCCATTACATCTTCCACCCCAGTGGCAGCAGAGAAACATTATATTTATTAATACATCTACTCTGAAAGGATGCTCTAGGGGACAATGCATTTGCATGTTATACTAAGGCATGTTATGATGGAAGTTTTTATGATGGACTTCAAAAGAAGCTGGAAGCCAAAGTAAAGCAGAATCTGGACTCAACATCGCTGTAGGATGAAGATATACGAGAAACTACATGAAACTCCCACTAAATTATAAACATTTAGAAAATTTCTTAGAGAGAAAGTTGTGGACTGGTCAAGACAATGTCCTTTAAAGTCTGTCAAGTACTGTGTACTGTGATAGAGTTGCAGCCAGCCCAAATTTCTCTCTGCTGGCCTGCAAAAACCCTTCAAACACCCTGAGCTACGGTGATGAAGAGGCAACGTCGTTCCAGGCAAGCCCTTCAACGATGGAAGGAGCTGCATGGATAAAATCTTGGCTTCAGGAGGTCAACTCTGCCTTGCTTTTCCCACTCCATCCTACCCAGCAGCCTGGTTTGCTTGTGGGCTCGTTTTAGTGATTGTCTTTCTGATGCCATAATATGAGAAGGTAAATCTCTGGCAACTGTGATTCACTCAAAATAAGTTAAAATTTGTACTCTTAGTCTGCATGCAGTCCCTGTCTAGGACCACAGAAACAAAATTCATCCAGACTTCTAACACGAAGACCCCATTGGTCAAACTGTCTTATCTCAGATCTTTCAAAAGATGAACAAGGAGAAAAACCAATACGTGCAACTAGGTGCAAACAAAATTCCTAAGTATTTTAGGAACCACTGCGGAGGAAGAGCACCAGCTTTAGTTTGGTTTATCTTTTTTTTATATGGCATGAAAGCCTTGCTTTGGCTATGGTGTAGAGTCAAACGTCAGTGTGAACAAGAAAAGGACATAGAAAGATGCAGCATACGTGATGATAGTACACAACAGCTTATTTGCCCGAGTTTCCTACCCTTGAATTTGTTCAAAATTCCCTGACAAAGCTTATTTTAACTTTCTCAACTATGTAGAGTATGATGGCGCATGTTTATAGGTAGCTGTAAAAACCTGCAATGATTATTTTCCCCTAGATATTTATCAGATTGAAGAATAGTTCTATCATGTATTGTTCATCTATCATTTCAGGTCATATTTTCAGTTCTTTGCTAGTACTGGGAGACCTTTACTTACTTGAACAGCGCTTTGATGAAGCCACTTATCTGCTTAACAGTGACAGTCTAGATATGCAATCTAATTTGCTATAAAGAAACAGATTTTTAAATATTATTTTTAATTCCACATACACTTAACGTCCCTTCAAAATTAATTTGTGAATGAATGCAATGGTAGCAGTCACATACAGAACCAGGGACTTCACTATATTCTTCCATTAAAAATACTCTAGGGATTATTGTCATGCATTTTGAAGCCATTTCAGTTAGCTTCCTCTTAAGTTACTGCTTTACTGGGGAAAAAACCCAACAACCCACCACAAAAAACACATCTATGCTATTTACATTTTGCTTCATCTTCAAAACGTGCCAGGAGAAATGTCTTATTAATTGAAAAAGCAGAAATATGCAATCATTTTCTATGTTCAGTTTAAATGGTAGTTAAACTCAGCGTGCAACCAGTGAGAAACAGACCAGAAAAATCAAAGCTTGTATATTGCTAAATTTCCCTTGTATTACTACTGTCTGGCACGATTACTTCAACTTCCAGTGGTCAAGAGAAAAACTGGTGGAAGTTGGAACCTGTGTTAGCTCTAACACGTTATCTTTGAAACCACATGATGAGCTGTAAACTGGGACGATATCCCAAGCCTATATACAGGCAGCGTAAGTCTTATGGCCTCACCTTACTGCCGTTGAAGCTAGCAACATCCTACACATTTTCTTTATCGTTCTTCAGAAGCTCACGATTAGCAAAGATACACAAGAATCTATCATCAGACTATCATCAGACTTACATGACTAAATGGGATAAATAAGAAAAGGAGACACTACAAAGAGATACAGCCTGATGGAAAATGGACACGGAATGTGTCATGGCCTGCCATACCTTCCCACAGCAGCCTGCAGCACAAACCCCCAGTGTCGAACTCGACACAACCCATCTGTGAAACGGCTCCTGTGCCTCTCCCACCCCCTACCACACAGCCTCACAAGCTTTATCCATGGGGTGTGTGGAGATAAACAATCCCCTCAGCTGGGGAAGCTGGGAACAGATATAGAATCTTAGAATGGTTTGGGTTGGATCCTTCGGTACCTTGGTTGGGACCTTAAAGATCACCTCCTTCCAACCCCCTCTGCAGGGACACCTCCCACCAGACCAGGTTGCTCCAAGCCCCCTCCAACCTGGCCTTGAACCCCTCCAGGGATGGGGCAGCCACAGCTTCTCTGGGCAACCTGGGCCAGGCTCTCACCACCCTCACAGCAAAGAAGTTCTTCCCCACATCTCATCTCCATCTCCCCTCTTTCAGTGTGAAACCCTTCCCCCTCCTCCTACGGCTCCCCTCCCTCATCCAGAGTCCCTCCCCAGCTTTCCTGGACCCCCTTGAGGGACTGGAAGGGGCTCCAAGGTCTCCCCGGAGCCTTCTCTTCTCCAGGGTGAACCCCCCCAACTCTCTCAGCCTGTCATCACAGCAGAGGGGCTCCAGCCCTCCCAGCATCTCCGTGGCCTCCTCTGGCCCCACTCCAACAGGTCCATGTCCTTCCTGCGCTGAGGGCCCCAGAGCTGGAGGCAGCACCTCAGGAACACGTAACATATATATATATAAAGTATTACCCGTGGCGAGGGGCATCGCCCACACAAACTCTGCCTGGACAAGGCCCGCCCCCGAGGAACGACCATCTTAACTATTTCCCGGTCCCATCCAACAACTGGAAAACAGAGCTAGAAACGTAACCCACCCTTCCCCTGGCAGCCGCCTGCTCCTCCCCTCTCCGGGACAACCCGAGGAGCTCGTTTCTCCTCAGGGAACGAGCTCCCCGCCATAGAGCGGCCGGCAGGCTGCCGGGGAGAAGCGCTCCGCCTCACCGCGTCCCGCACGGGCCCTGGCTCCACCGCCCGCCCCGCTCCAGCGGCTCCCGGCGGGGAGGGGGGGGAGGAGGAGAAGGAGGAGAGCGGCGCCCAGAGCCGAGCTCGGCCGCCCCTACCCGATACCTACGACATTACGGCGCTTGGAGCCGCTCCCGCCGCCTTTTTGCAGAGCTCCCGCCTCCCGCCGCCGCCGTGCACCGGCCAAACGCCGCCGGCTGGAAACGGCGCCTAGAGGGCGGGACGCGGGCTCCGGCTCGGGCGGGCCGGGGGCCGGCTCCCCAGGCCCTGCTCCTGGTGCTGTGTGGCGGTAGGAGCCGGGCCGGCGGCGGCCTTTTCCCCCTCGGGAAGGTTTGTGCTGGGCTAGGAGGTGAGGCGAGGCGAAAGCCGGCCCCTCAGGGCGGCTGGGGACGCTGAGTGGGGCGGGAGAGTTGATTTCCCCACCTGAGAGGACGGGGGAAAGGCATGGTAAGGTCTTTTGCGCGATGGTGGGTGGTAAATTTTGCTCAAGAAGGTGCCTGCGCCCACCGGAGAGGGAGGCAATGAAGTTCATGTGGTAAAAGTTTCCTCATTTCAGGTGAGCGAGGCCTGAGCGCTTGGGTTTGGAAGGTTAAGAAGGTACAGAGCGAAGTTTCCCCCATTTTTTGCCGTGGACGGAGGTGAACCGTGGCCTCGGAAAGGTCAGTATTGCCAAGAAGGGTATGACTTAATTCCTGGTTGGAAGATGGTTTTTAATTGTTAGAATCATCGACTAGAATTGAAAGTAATAGTTAGGCTGTGTTGTCCTCCCTCTGGAGCTGAGGCCGGATTGCTCCCTTCTGTCTATTTTGTCTAAAATGTCATTTGTCCAGTAAAAACGTAACCAGCTAAAGCCAGGGGGCTGCTGGCAGTGCTGCTGCCGAGCCATTGCTCACCGGATCTCTGAGCGATGTATCGGCAGCCCTTCTTGGCAGAGCCGTGGCCCACGTAAGAAATATCTCGGTAATGGGAAGTCTAAGGAGTATAAACGAGAGTTCACATTTTATAAACTAGTTACTGGAAAATTAACATTTATTCTTCTTTTCCTCCTTGACTTTAACCCACTTCCATTTTGTGTGTGTAACACTGGCGCTTAATTATAGTGACACCCGTTTGCAGTAACCAGACTGTATCACAGTGTCCCTATGGGGTCCTTCTAATGCCAGTGTAATATTAAAGTGTCAGGCAGGCGGCCTGTGTATTATAAATAGGGTACTTCATCCATGATAAGCGATTATTATCTTTCTTTCCCAAGTGTAAAAGACCTATATAACTCAAGAAGGTGCGAGTGATTTAGGCCTCCTGAGTAAAAATCCAATGAGTCCTGAAGGGGACCCTATGATGTCGTTGTCTTGTTGCTGAACTTGAGATATTCAATTTATTATATTGGAATATATTTTCTGAAGTCAACATTGGATAAAATAATATGAGAGGCTGTTAGACCAACAGTACAACACGATTTAGTGTCCCTCTGTGATGGCCTTCTAAAAACCTTAATCACCCTTGGTAAAAGCAGAAAGCTGCTGTTAAAGTTTAGTGGCCATTGGTGAGCAAACAGAATTAGTTACTGCTTGAAACATTTAAATAATTTAGCAAAAATGCATTTCATATTTTTCATTGTTTTACAATTATATGGATAGTGTATGTAAAAGATTTAAGTTACACAGTTTTATGCACATTCTTAGCTTCAGACTTTTTATTTCTATTAATTATATTTAGATAACTCTTAAAAGCGCAATTCGGTGTATTTAACTTCACGTACTCAAAGGATTAAGGGTTAAAATTTTGACAAATTTTACTATTGGCCTCATGTTTAATCAAGTTATAACTGTAAAAACAGAAAACAAGAACCCATTCTGGTATGGGAACCAGAAAAAAGCATGTAATCAATTTAATAATTAATATATCACTTTTTTAGCATGGAATGTTATATGGTGTTTATGACATTACACAGTGTCTCTGCTGAGGCTGTGTAAAGCTACCCCATTTTCTGGCTAAAGCAGCCTTGGAAAGATGAAAGTCAACTTTTAGGTTGAGGGAGGAAATCCTGACAAATAAGGAGTTCAGCATAAGCACGCTCACATGTAGTTTTCACTGGAGGACAAAGGGAGCTTTTCCTCTGCTGTTAACACCAAGAAATAAAATAGAGAATCTGACATGACAGTCAGTCACAGAGCACCCTCCGATGAGATAAGCGCTGCATCCATTCTTGGTAATATTTGTTATTGTTGTTTGGTGAAAAAGTCTTTTAAGTAATTCTGTGCCTCTCAGACCTGTGGCTGTGTTTCAACTGGAGTGTTTTTAGGAAAAAAAAAAAAAGCCACTTTTGCTACTGCTGGTGAACTGTAGCAACAACGAGAGTGGCACTGGGAGCAAAACAGTGGTAGGTATGGTATGTTCATTAATTTCCCATTGTGAAAAATCATGTTAGGGATAGACAATGGTCGTAAAGTCATCAGAGCCAACAAGTGTGCCTCTGTACAAACTCTCCCGTTATTTCTGTCATTTGGAGAATTTAGATAACATGGCAAGACTAGAAATTCTAGTAGAAACGTGTAGTAAGGACAAGTCCTAGTGGTTTACTTCTAAACGTGGATAGCAATGGTTATATCACAGATAACTTGAAAATTTGTTTTTATGCTTTCAAATAACATGGCTATATAATCATTGTGATATAAAATGTCTGAAATTAAAATACAATAAAGAATAAATTGTGGGTAGTACTTAGAGCTCAATCTCTTTTTGTTTGCAGATCTCATGGTGCCTACCTACAAGCATAGATATGTATTCCCATCCCAGATTTAGAGAACGGAAAACGTATGACCTAGCTGTTAGGATAATTTGTGTAGTCCGTGTTTGAGAAGATAAAGCAGAGACGTTATTAAACAGGCAAGAAAGTAATGAATTCTAACTGTAATTGTATTCTTTACAGAATGGCCGGCAGTCCTGAGAATAACGCTTCCCTCTCTGTTCAGAAAGTCACACACTCTGAAAGTTCCCAAGCAAAGAAGTCCCAGCATGCAGAAGAAGCCATCTTTTACATGAACTGCCGAGCAGCTTACCTAACGGTTTTGAAAAGCAGTTTAGAAAATATTAAATCAAAGGAACAACTCAGTTTAGGTAATGATTAGATATTTTTTGCTCGTAACTGTTGTGTGTGATGATTGTGGTGGGTAGTTTACAAACAGCAGTCAGCAATTCGGTCGCGAGAGTATCCCAGTGCATAAACTCGGTAACAGTTTTAAGGAATTTACAGCAGTTTTAGATACGGTTCAGGTTTCAAGTGTTGGTGGCTGTATCTTTGAAGACATTTTCATCATTTACCTGTTATATGTCACACAGTGATTTTTCAAAGTTTATAGAAACTACTGTTCCTCAAAGTTTTTCGTTTTCCTCAAATCCTTAATGTTTGTTGCCGGGTGTTGGATGACTCGTGGAAGTGGGAATAGTACACAGAGCTTTTCATCTGTAAATCACCAGTATGAATGGGCAAAAGTCAATACCAGTTGACAGTTTACAGGGGACCTAAGTGAGCTGTTTAACACCACCAAATTTGATGGTAGCACTGTTGCTTACTTGAGGTGCGCCTAGGTACTGCCTTTTGATTGTGACATTTCTGCAATAAATTTTTTCCTCCTACAATTCATTAAGTGAGTTGGTCTCAGTTCAGTTTTTAGTGGGCAATTGCCCTGGCACAGAAGATCTCTGTGATAACTGGTATTATTAGCAAGCACGTTCTTTCATGTTATCCAGGCTTTCTGAGCTGTAATAAACATGCCTTTATAACATCCTAATGATAGTTTTGGATAATCTGGATTTTAGGATAGGAGTGGTGTGAACAAATGTAATCTCTTTTATATATGCTTTGGCTTTCATCTTTATCCATATGCCACTTCACTAGATGGCAAGTGTTTGGGCATTTTGGTTTCAAAATCATCTCAGAAAGGGCAATTAGTGGCTCAGGCTCCCAGTCTTTTCAGAGATATTTAAGGATGACTTTTAAAATTTGTAAGCATTGAGAGTTGTTATAGGCTTACATTGCATCTTAAGTAAATTCTGGCATTTATCAAATGAGTGGTGCCAGTGTTTAATCGTCTCTTGCTACATGTTTGGCTAATATTGTAAACTGTGAAATACTCACTTAGAGATTGGCCCTGCAAAATTGTATTCCTAGGAGTTTTACGTATTCATGGTAAGTAGCTTCATTTCCTATGTTGTAATATTACTTAAGGTATTCAGCAGAATCAGTCTGTAAAGAAGTATAAATAAAAGGTGCAGCCTAATTGAACTTTCAAAAATACAAACTTGGGAGGCAGGTAGGGTGTGGCAAGTGCTGACATCCCAGGATATATAAAAATACAGAATTGCCGTATGCTTGAAGGATACTCTGTTAAATGTAAGGGAATACTGTGCTGTATCGACATTCCAGGGAACTCGGCTGTCCCCATAAACAAACACACAGAGTAACTGCCCTTCCTTGGCTGACCTTGATGTGGAAATCCTTAACAATTGCTATGTGCCCAAGCGTTGCATGGATAAAGATGTGAGCTTTGCTGTATTCTCCTGACTCGCTTGTAGAGGTGACAGGGCAGAAATCTTTATTTCATCCTTGGCATTCAATCGAAGATTAGCAACAAAGGTGTCTGGTTTTGTTTGTTTGTTTTTATGGTGACACAGTTGCCTACTGAGATTTGTAACGATGCCACCATCTCATTTCACAGATGCTCCCGAACTGCTCTCAGCCAGGATAGACTTGGTCATTGGTCAGCTGGCTAAAAACCAAACTGCCAATCTAGGTAGAGATAAAGGATCTCTCGTGTTTCCCTAAAAAACTTGATTATATGGGAAGATATAAAAGCATCCCTCCAGCTTCAGATAGACTGTGCATTTGAATTGAATTTCAATTTAACGTAATACCTTCTTCACACTGGAAACTGATGAAAGGATGTCTTCAGTAAAGGCTTTTAAGAGGCTAACTAGATCCAGCAAATTCATTTTGTAGAATGCCAGGTGTAGGAGCAGTGGGACTGGTGGCATATATGGCATTGGCTGTTGGCCTTAACAACTTCGGTATCTGTTGGTATCATTTTTTCTTTATGTTTGAAATTCACGTTGCGTAATTTGAATTAAGTTCAAATGTTGATAAGTTCAAATGTATAGATGTGATATGAAAGATTGTTGAAGATAAATTCTACACCTGATCTCAATTCTCGGCAAAGTAAATGGAGAGTCTTATGTATATCTCAGCAGAAAAGGGATCTAATAATGTGCAAGCTTACAAATAATAGGTTCTTGATATTAAGACAGGGGGTATAGACACTGTGCTGAAATTTACACTTGTCTCTTGAGGAGCTTGTCTTTGAATTAATGGACATTTTGGTTAATTAGTGGTTTGAACTCATTAACTTTCTTTAAGGGAGACATCCCATTGAGTTTAGTAGAACAGTGCACACGAATAAGTGGAAGCTGCAGATCAGAGCCTTTAAGCAAAATCATTCCTGTCATATTCCTTGTGTTATAAAGTCACAGGCTGCTCTTTGCTTTTTTCCTTCTTCTGTAGAAGAAAGTGGATGCAATTCTCAACAGTGCAGCGTATGTCATCTCTGTGCTGGATCAGAGTTCGCGAGGGATGATGTAGGATGCCAGGCACTGCCTGTTTGATGACCCCTTTCAAAAGAATATGCGAGTGAGCTCATCTGCCCCTCGGGCTGCTTGAACCTCGCTGCTACAAACCACAGAATCCAAGGCCAGGGAAGGTCACAGTCAGTCTGTATCAGTAGAGTACAGGATTGAGACTATAAGCAGAACTGTCCTTCAGACCTGCTTTTCGCTTGGATTGATTTGGCTTTAACAGAAAAAAAAAAGTCTGAATATGGAAAGTGATTAAAGGATGTTTTGAGAAAACTCCTTTACTGACAGCTGGAATATACAGTTAATAGTATGTTTTATTGTTCAGTACTTCAACAGGCCGGAAGAAATCCATCTCAGAAGACAGTTAATAAATATTGGACTTCACAAACGACTACACTGAATTTTGATGATTTTTGTACCATTTTAAAAAAAGAAAAACCAGCTACAAAAACTGAACTGCTGGAAGCATTTGGAAAAATAGACACAGATAACACTGGATATATTTTACATGATGAACTTTATAAAATTCTTACAACAGTGAGTATCAGTAGAAAATTAATTATCCATCTTTAACCATTAGTAGGAATTTTTGGAAACAATTCTGAATGTGTAAACAAAAATTCCTGATCAAAAGAATGAATAACCAATTCACGTTTTTTTTTTTTTTGCAATTTTGTCTAGTTTTCTGTGGTTATCTATGATATTTCTTCCATTTTTTTCCCCTTACAGTCTTGCAGTTGATAACCTGTCAGTCTCTTTCAGCAATTGCACCTTGAAGGTGGAAGCTGGCAGAGAAGATATTTTTAATGCTTTCAAAGAGTGTTTTCTTGAAATCCTATCTATACTGCAGTGGAGTAACAGAAAGGGAAGCACATGTCTCTGCATTGGTTAAATTAGAGAACAGGGGGATTTACACTACAGAGTCCCTCTGCAGCCTTTCAGGGTTATGAACTTTTATTAAGACAGTTGATGTATCTTTGCTGTCCTCTCCTCACAAGTTGTCTACGTGTGTTCAGATGCAAAGTTAAAAAATAACATTTATCCAAGTTATACATAAAATACTAAGGTCAGTGGTTTAGTTTTATCCCAGCTATGATGATCTTAGTTCATTGGGGTCTTAAGATAAGTTGTGCTAGGGTAGGTTAATACTTTGGTTAGAGATTATGCATTATCAGCCCAAAGCATGCAAGTGTCATAAGGCTTACCTGTACATGTCATTATTATGGCTTAAAAGAATGACATTAAAAAATATGTGGAACTGGATTCCCCAGAAGATTCCCCAGTTTATGGAAGATTTTCTGTAATTGACGTAAGTATCATTCACAGTAGGGTTCCAGAAGACACCACAAAACTGTATAAACTGGTGCAATTCATCTGTTCCGTATTTCGTAGCATTGTAGGGACATAGTTTTTTAAGATGTTGACTTCTATTTTGATGATTCAAATCAAAGTCCATTTAAATGTATTGCAAGATAAGATTCCCTGAAAGGATATAAAGATAAACTTTCTTTGTGTTTTTATTAAATGTGTGCTGTAGGTGAACAGCATTCTTGATTAGGAACCCAAACTAAGTTGTTTTTATTGCAGAGAGGTGAAAAAATGATGCAGGATGAAGTGAGTGCCATTATTAAACAAGCAGATTTTAACTGCGGTGGCAAACTTGACTACAACAAGGTATTATTTGTTCTTGTGTTTTTGGCTTAATGTTACTGACAGTATTGGCATTATCAAACGCAATACATACCACCCCCGTGTGTTGATGACCTTACCCAAGCCCCCCCGAACTGCCTATTTACCGCAGCGTGGGCTGGTATATACTTCTGTTTCCCACATTTTATCTCACACAGCACTGTCCCTGCAATTATCCTTGAAACGGTCACTTGCTGCAAGTGAACTTAATGTATTGGGCAGAGCCTAATAGGAAGCATGAAACCTAACGGCATGTGTGAAGAGTCAAGGAATAGCAGGATAAAGATGACAACTGACAGCAAACTTAGCCAATCAGTGAGAGATACTGTGTCTCTGACAGTTCATAATTTCTTATTGTACATGTCAAACATCTAATTTTCAAGATGCAACATCTTATCGGCTTTTTTGGCATCATCTCTAAGCAATGACTAAGTTTTGAACTGAATAAACGGTCCACAAAGATTTGTACGTAAATATAGTTTCGTAGGAGAAAAACAACCCCCATTAAATATATACATAAAAAAAAAAATCAGTCTTCAAATATCTAGAAAGAAATATAAATGACCTCTTGGGTTGGAAGTCACACTTAATTTTCATTCAATATTGGACCTCCCTGTTGAATCATGGCTCCATTTTTACTGTGCCGGTTGTGCAGTTGCCCTGGTTCATGAAAATGAAAATTAATATTGTGCTTTAAGAGAAAATGCATTACATCTGTTGACCTGTCCCTTCCTTACGAATGTTACATTTTAATCCTTAAAATTGTGAGAATGAATGTTTCGCTTAACAGCTTACTTTTCTTTATTTAAAGTTTTGTGACTTATACTTGACAACCAGTGAGCAGTGCTGCAAGACTGCGCGAGAGAAACTGGAAGTTGATAGTCGGTTGAGGCAGCAGCAGTTTGGAAATCAAACTGAAACTTCCTCTGAAGGGATCGCACCGCCAGTGTCCAAACCATCACCAAGAATCTTGAGGAAAACTGATCACAAACTAGCACCAGCAAAAGGTATTTATATTTCACATTGGGAGTTTTTATTCTGTTGGAGTTCATGCTCTTGGTCAATAAACAGTTGAATATTTGCTTAATTTTTCTCTGATTAGTGAGGATGTTCTTGACTAGTATAAATTTCTACTGTGGCAATCGCAAAAATGTCTCAGTAGAATATCTGACCCCCATTTCCAAATGGACTTTGGCTGCCTCTATGACCTGAAGGCCTTAAATTCTTAAGGACGAGTTTCGTTGACTCTCATGTGACACAGTCCAGAGGGAAGAGAGAATATGAATGCTCAGATGTTGCAACAAAGCAAGTTATTTATTTCTTTCCCATATCAGAGGTGAAACCTTAAACATTTATCATAAACATTCTGTTTAAATTATCAAGGCTACTTTTCAAGCACAATCAATATGAGAGTTTAACATTCTTCCTGAAGTTACAAAGATATTTACAAGCCTTCCCAAACTGGAAAAAGACCACAGGCCAACAGACTGCAATGGTACCATGTATGAAATATTGGCACATAGTGAGCACTATTGTAAGCTGCTTCAATTCTAGGTTGTACTGAAGAGGTGCAAAGGTGACAAAACAGTGACAAAGGCTGAGTTTATGTAGCTAAATCAATAATTGTACCAGCAGAGTTGCCCCAACATAAGGAACCTGAAAGTAAAGGCTTGGAAATGATTGCACTGGGCAGCTGTGTATAAGTGATGTGCTGTCTGGCCGGGAAACTATGTTGTCCTGAAAAGAAATAACTTTAAATTAGAAACAGGTTAAACCTTTCCACTTAGGCCATATTCACCTTAATTCCAAGGTAAATGGAATCACGTGGTAAGAATTTCTTGTCCTTCAGGCAGATTTGGATTCCGAGGTTCTGCCATTCATTTGCCCATTAACCTGAGATGCACAGTCAGGGCAGTAAAGAGTTATTAAATGTCATATAATTATAAGGGAAGTCAGCTTATACAATTGAAGTTCTTGTCATTGGATTTTTCTCTGCCTATAAATGTAAGGCTTTATGATAAATAGCACAATAAGTAACTTGAAAGAATGTAATTATAACTAAATACCTATGTTTACAGGCGATAGCAGAACTCCTTCAAGACCATCATCAGCTCAAAGTTGCAAAGCGTCCGTTTCTATCTCTGTCAGCGTGGGTGCTGGTAGCAACAGAAACACAAAGCTAATTGAGCCAGACACAATGAAGGTATCACGTAAGCTACTCCTATTGAAAATTATGCTGTTTTCCTCTAGGCACATATGTTATTGCATTTTAAATAAGAAACCGTTTTTCTCTGATTTTTTGCTTATATTTTATTAATAGTTTGTCAAGGGCAGCTATAAACTACTGAGAGGTTTCTTCATACATATTATTATTAACATTTTTATATACTGTTGGTTTTGCTGACATCTAGTTATTGAAAATAATTTTTCAGGTGTGAAGGTTTAATAGAACAAAGTGTGTTTTTTATAAATGAAACCACTGTTGGATAAAACGTTTAATGACTTTTTGAGAAATTTAAAATTTAATAATTTATTAGGTTGGTGAGAACTTTAAATGCTTAAGTAGTCTGAAAGATTGTGTATCATAAACCTTTATATGAAAGGTAATTGGAAATAAATAACAGATCTGTGAGCATATTCACTTTGTTGAGCATTAATTTGTAAATATATGCTGTAGCCTGAAAATATTGATTTTTAGTTAGACTAATATGTTCCATCAGTATTTTCTTTTAAATAAATCACTCATTCAATACAAATTCCTCTGGGAGAAAGACAACAAAGTCACTTTCCTAAGTCAATATTTGTAGAGTGTTAATATTGATCTTTTTCCTTTGTTTTCCCTTTCTTGACTGAACCTTTACTAGTTTTCTTTCAACAGAAAATAATAGCTGTAGAAATATAAAACATTAACTGGAAACTGCTAGGATACATTAAAAATGTGCACCTTGAGACTCCTGTATAAAAGGGAAAAAATGGTTATGACCACATAGTATAACTGCTGCTGGAAAACTGAACTGATTGTTCTCATGAGCTACATTTTTGTTTCAAATAACAACTCTGTATTTGTTATTGAACTCTGAAGTCCTTTAGATCTTCGACATTGCTATACGGTGACACTTGTTCTATATTAAAATTTAAAAACATAATCTCCGAGGAATTTTTTGCAGTCTGTTTAGGTATCTGGACCTCCATGCAATTTAACCTGCAATTTCACCTTGTTCAAACATGATATGTGGTGTATAAAACCATCGCACAGTTTCCCAATATTGGATTCCTCTTGCTTTGTACAAGCCAGTAAGAACTGACTGAAAAAAAAAAAAAAGCAGATATCGATTGCTATTGATTAGCATCATACAAAAACTGAAAGCAATCAATAAACATGAAAAGGTGTAAGTAGAACTACTATTTTTTTTCAGCCCTAACTATTAAGGACATGATATAAACTCTGTCAAAATCAATGAATTTGGAGCACAAGTCTTAAGAAGAGAGGCTGAGGGAGCTGGGGTTGTTCAGTCTGGGGAAGAGGAGACTGAGGGGAGACCTTATCGCTCTCTACAACTACCTGAAAGGAGGCTGTAGAGAGGCGGGGGTCGGTCTCTTCTCCCAAGTTACAGATGATAGGACAAGGGGTAATGGCCTCAAGTTACGCCAGGGGAAGTTCAGGTTAGATATTAGGAAATATTTCTTTACTGAAAGGGTTGTCAGGCATTGGAATGGGCTGCCCAGGGAGGTGGTTGAGGCACCATCCCTGGAGGTATTCAAGAGAGGAGTTGACATGGTGCTTGGGAATATGGATTAGTGTTGGGTGGTGTGGTGGGGGGTGTGTGTGGGTTTTTTTTTTGTTGTTGTTTTTTTTTTCTTTTTTTTTTTTTTTTTTTTCATTGGTTGGACTAGATGATCTTAAAAGGTCCCTTCCAACCTAGGTGATTCTGTGATTCTGTGAATAAATACACAGCGATTCATTTGGGTGCGGATCAGAATCTAGCACCCAAAATTTCTTCTTATTTATCTTATAGTCAGAAATATTATTTTTCTTTTCTGCAGTTCACCTGTCTTTTTGGGACAGAAAGAAAATATTGCCATAATGAAGTAGGACCAATACCAGCTTTACTTTTCTGTCAGAGGGAAACAGTGGAAGTCAAAACATGGGAAATGTCTAAACGTAAAACCCCTTACAAAACATGGAATGTATTCATAGTACATTCTTCCATGTTCTCCATTCTTCTTTTTGTCAGTGGAGTTTTGTGACATGTTCAAAGCCGTGTAAATAACTTTGGGGAGAAAAAAAATAGACAGTTAACAGAAGTGCTACAGATGTGCATAAACAACATGGAACAGGTTTGTACAAGAGAAAGTGTTGAACCGAAGCCCTGTGCTTTAATCATAGGAACAGTTCCTCTCACAAACATTGCTTTTTATTTGGAATTCTGCATGAGTGTGTGGACAATTTCAGTATTAACTGAAATTGGAATAGCAGTGGAATGTGTTATTTGGGCAGCGGCCAGCACTGGCAGCAGCAGGTAGTGCCTAACATTTCTTGATGATTAATATTTCCAATATAAACGTTTCCCACTATGTTAGCTATTATTTGACAACTCATGTTATGCTTTGAAGTGGCATACTAAAATCAAAACAGAAAATCATCTTTTAGCTTCCCCAGTTTACATACCTGTTCATAATTTGACATGGATAATTTAGAGAATATAGCACCACCTTACGCTCTCTGTAAGAACAGCACTTTAGTATTTGATTCCTAAAGCACTGTCAAACTTTTGTTTACTGTTGCTCACACCTTAATCTTGAGGTATTTTCCCTGCTTACTTGGATTGTTTGATGTCCCTGTTGTAGCAATGTCTATCTAAATGAAAACCTGCAAAAAGTGTGGTCTTTCATCTGAAGTAACAGCTAGAAAATGGAAGGTAAACAAACAGGACAAAGCTACTCCGCATGGACTATCTGTGAGATGATGATTTGAAGGCCACTGCCATAGTGAGAAAGGGGGAATAGAACGTGGCTGTTAAAGTAATTTTTGTATGTGAAAATTGTCAGAGTATCTCTTTTAGTGGTTATAGCACATTTGGGCTGCTGTTTAAACTTACATTGTGCTCTTTTATGTCTCAAAGAACAGCCATGTTGCTTCATTAGCAAGACCTTTTGACTTTGGTCTTTTCAAAATGCCATTAATTTTTCAAACAGTTTTGTAAGGTATTAACTCGTTGGCTCATTCAGTCTCTAAGCTTATCACAGCTGTGTCAAGTTTTAAGGAAAAAATCTCAATTTGCTGTATATAGACTTTAGACGAAGTTAGGAGTCATGCAGGTATTGAAATAAGCAGAGAATGGAATACTACTGGAATGATTTAACAGATTAAACTACGTATTTGAATTCTAGCACTGATTTATGTTGACTGATGTTAATGTCAACTCCCATTATCCACTTGTTTCACTGAGAGAACCCCATTTGTTGCTCAACATTTAACTCTCACCGTTAAGTCTCAGTAACTTTTGTCTCTGTTCACTTCTTTGCCGATTACTCTTTGTGATTGGACCCCTTTTGCTAGAAATCTAGTCTCGTGGATAAAGATCATTATAACATTTTTAGGTGGCCTTGTTAATTAGGTCTATACTGCTACATAAAAGGTGGCCAGGGCCTGATCTCTGACTCTGTGGACCAGGTATCATGGGCAGCTTCACGTCCACAAGGCTTAAGCCCTGCACCCTCTCAGGCAGATTGTGTCCACTTTAAATGGCACTTGGCTTGCTTTTTTTTTTCCTAGAACCCATGTGGTAATTTGGGTTATTTTGGGGTTATTTTCCAATGCCATTCATAATCTTCTGTTTCTGCATCTCAACCAAGACGTTACAGGCTGTGGGGTAGGTCATGGCACGGAGCGTGCAAGGTTATAAAACCTGATGGGATGATGTTGACTGTGTAGATCGCAGGAAGATAAATTGCTTCTTGCTGTCTTTTATTTTGCAGTGTGGATGTAGCTGGTGAGATGAGATCATTGTTCCTCTAACAGCATGCTGTTTCCTCTGCATCTCTGAGGTCAGAGAAGATGGGTGCCCACGAAGGCCCTGGATCCAACATGCTGTCTTAACTGTAAAGTTTATGGGAGGAGAGGGACTGGGATATTAGTTTCCATCAGGGATTGGATGTCCCACTTTAGTTTTAGGTAGCTTAATTGATCTTTGTCCTTTTGATAGTCTGTGCTCAGAGGAAGTGTGTTTACTTTTAAAGTCTCTTAGAACTTCCTTAGCAAAGTCTTAATTTTCTTTAAAAATCTCAAACCTCCACAGAACAGCAGAAAGTGAGTTGCAAAGTATATAGTATTTGTACTTAAAAGTACTCCCTGTTGTCAGCTGTATGCAAATATAATTAGCAGAATTTGACATCTAAAATTGGTATGATGCATTATGCTACCAAAACTATTGGGATACTGAGGATGAAATAATTGTTGCCTTTAGATCAACATCTTGGATGGGATAGGGTAGTCTTACCTTAATAATAAGTATTTTGAGATTAAAATAGTTTCCAGCTATGTAAAATCTGGAATTCTCAGTGTTTATCCAAATTCATGTTTTCAGGATGATATATTTTTGTTCCTTTAGTGTGAAGATTCTTTTCATAGCTGAGTTCGTGCTATTTGGGTGAAACTTATGATAAGAGTGATTCAGAGTCAGAAAATGAAGTGAGAGATAGTATTAGATTCTGCAGGTTTTCTATGCCAATACAGGTGGTTAGTTTTCTCAAAGTACATCTCTCTTTGTTTTGATTAATTTCTAAAAAGTTCTTAGGAAGGAGTATAATGAAGATGAATTTGGTAATGTTTGAATGAGAAAAGTTTAACACAGAGGAGTTGGTCCTGTTCCCGCAGAAATCAGTGGTAACATTGTGGCACAGGACTGGTGGCTCTGAAATCCATAAGTCCCCAAGTAATATATATTCTTAAGAAATATAGAGCTCTGAATGGAGAAATGTAAATTCAGGATCAGAGCTACGTGTATTACCGAGTATGTTACTTGGCATCCTGGGTGTACGGACACTAGTAAAGTCCAGTTCTTGCCTGACACCTTTAGGTCATGGACTGTAAAGTACCATCAACTGAGCATGAATGTGACGTAATGGGAACTGGTTCTTTAAGAGGAGAAATGAAATGTAGCACTGATGAAGACTGTTTAGCTTCATGATAAGCTTGTCTTCTTCTGATGAAGACATTATCTTCCATTGCTAGGAGAGTGACTAGAAATAATGGACTTAATCCAGACCAGGGAAGGCAAATCAAGAACGTCTTGCGTTCCTCAAGGAATACAATATGTTTTTAAGGACTTTATTTTTATTTTGCTGAAGAAGTATCATTGAAGTTACATTTGAAATTGAAAATTGTGACCTGCTGTTTAAAAATAAATAAAAAATTGAAGGATGTAGCTGTTAGAGCATCTCAGCAAAATCATGGATTCTTTAGAAACCATATTATTCACAAACACAGCAGTTTTCAGTTTACGTCACTCCAGTAGCTTTGACAGAAGTCAAGAAGAATCATGCAATTTGACCAGTACTTATGTTTGTGATTTGTCTGAGCAAATAACTCCTCTTTGTTCAGCTAATCAGTTGTGTTCTTTGCTTGACTAGCCTGATGGAACTAATGTAGCAAAATTCCAGCCTTTCAGTGGTAAATCACACAGTTCAGAGAATAACATGAATTCAGTTTGATTCTTCATGGCAATTAAATTTCATTTCCACTATTTAAGCATTGGAGCAATCTGTATGTTTTTCAAGCATTTTCACGAGTGAAGCAGTGTGACTAACTGATCTGCAAAAATTGACTACAAAAAAGGCTATTTGAGAAAATTGATTAAAAAAAAAGATGAGCGCTGTATCTTGTGGTATATTTTTATGCAGGATTTACTAAATCATCAAATTAATTAATATTTCCAAGAAGGTGCTTTTATCTTAATCACAGATGAAGGTGACATCTAATATTTGCTTGGTTTCCAGGAATGGCAGTGTGCACAGTCCAAAGGATGCTTCTACTTAGAAGAAGATGGTGAAATTGTTAGTCACAAGTACAGGTTGCACTTACCTCAAAGGTCTGCAGTATGTATTACCATCAAGCCTTTAAACCTTCGTCAGGTAGAAGGTGAGTGTATTTCTATTTCTTTGGAGAATTTTCCTCTACAAAATTATTTTCTCTCCTCCTGCTGATACGTTTCTCACTTTCAATACTTTGCAATATTTTGTGATATTGCAATATAGCAATATTTTTCTCTGTAGACAGAATCCTATTGAAAATATAACTTCACTTGTCAGACTGTATTTTCTGCTTTATCATTTTGTGCTCACTGCCTGGGCGGTGAAAATCAGGTGAGTCCATTATGTTTCTATTTGTAGTCAGGCAACTTCTTAGGTTATTTTTGGCCTTAGATTTGTGAAGTTTCTTACTACAAAATGGAAATGTTAACCCTGTTTGCAGTATCTCCCTTTAAGGTGTTGATGTATTTTGTGAGCAACAACACCACAAAACTTAGTGAACGTTGCCTGAAAGATCTTGTGTTCTTTGTGAATCTTGTCTGAGAAATTTATATCTTAGTTTGCCCATTTTCATTTTAAGAGTGAAGCCCAGCATTAGGCCACCTGAGATCAGCCTTGTGCTCCGTTTTTTCCAAACACTATTGGCTTTGTTCTCTCTGGTGATTCACGAAGGGGCTTTATCTAGTTGCTACATTGGAATTATTTTTTTTCCCAAGTAGATTATTTCCTCTTTAATCCCATGAAAGAGGAGCCATTAGATCCCAAAGATGTTTTAGAGTCATCTGGACTGGCTGTTGTGCCACAGGCTGGTAATTGATTCTGATTGAGGTTGGTAATAAAAACTTCACTGCCAATAATTGACCGAGAGTAGTCATTTTCCAATTACTACCTATTTGAAATGAGAAGTTGATCAAAAGACTTCTAATGGTGAGGAAAAGTGATCTGATACTAATAGATTTGAGTAACAATGTGTCAGTGTTGTGCTCATGAGTTTTCTTTTTTCACGTGGCACCCTCTTAAACTGTGCCTTAGAATAGTTCTGTTGCAGAATTGTCCAGACGTTCTGTGGAACCAAAAGAGTACTTACTTAAATAAATAAAATTCTATTTTTGCACAATATCATTGTCCTGTATGTAGAAATGTCTTTGTGTTTGGTTGTGAAGGGGAAGGCATAATATTGGTATGTAAAGAAAGGATTCAGGTTAGCAAAGCAATTACTTTTTTATGAGAAATCAAAAATACCTTCAAATTTTTAACGAAGTTGTGCGGTATGTAGCCACTCTGGTAATCTTGACTGCTAACTGTAGAAGAACTAAACCCCTACGTTCATGGTTTTGCTTGGTCTGATTAACTTGAAGACCACTTAATAGCTCATTGATTGATTGCCCTCAGGAGCTGAGCAGCTACAAGAAATCAAAGAGAGTCAAATGGCATCTATTCAACATAGATGCTATTTGAATCTAAGACCAGGCCTCCATTCCAACCCAACCCAAACCAAACAAATCATGCATGATCAGACAAACAAATTATGCATGATGCCACATGGGACGATCTTGCTATTTAAATCTTAGAAATGATTGAAATTTATACTTCTGAGATTTACATCTTCTGGTATCGCTAGCTTTTGCACGTAATCTGGGTTTCCAGTCAAGATGAGTTTAACAGTATTTTACAGAACATCAGATGAGATTATAATACAATTTTGCTAACATCCTTAATTGCAAATATCTAGGAGCCTTAGTATAAAGAAAAGTAATAAATAATAATGTTGTTCTAATGGCAGAAAACAATGAAATTAGCTTCCTCAACTACCAAAGGTTTTAATATTAGAACTATTAAAAGTAATCATTACCTGTAAGACAATCACAAGACTTAGAACAATTTATCTGATCAGCCTAAATAGGAAGGAAGTCCCAATAGCATATAATGGATTCTTTTTTTCCATCTTACATTCACAGGGATCTATATTATAAATACCATGGAAATATCTACTTTGGGGGTCAAAGAAAAACAATTTTATGCCAATACTAAGCATTTGTGTTGGGAATGTTTTTCTTAGGAAAATCTTGTCATTGGTTGTCAGTGGATACAGCTTTGTATATTCTAAAGGAAAATGAAACCCAAGAAAATCTACAGCTTGTGAGCTTTACTGAACAACAAAACAAAGAGGTTAGGTATTTTTGTTGTAATCCTATTTTAATTCTTCTATCTTTAGTGTATGTGTTAATGCTCTGTGGGTGAGTTCCCATGTGTTCAGAAGGAAATCAAACTGTAATTAATCAGACTAGAGGAGAGAAGAAACACTTTTCTGTGCATGTTCCCTTTCAAAACTGATGGAATGTATGCAGGGTAGGATGTAATACTGTCTTAGTTGTGCCCTTTGGATGGGCTGAATTGCAAGCTGCTTGTATAGAAGTTTAATGAAATTCCTGTGAGGACCATATTATCCTGTGGTGTGGTGGCAAGTATTGTTGAGTTTCTGGTTATCTGTACAGATACTCTGTGGAAACTCACTTGTATTCCAATTTCAAAGGTAAAATTTGTTAAAATTTCTTTGGTTTTCTTTCTCTTTGCCATATATATGATTTTGAACTTCATAGTGCACAAAATATTCTTATCCTATGGCAGAAATAAGGGAGGAGAAATGGCAGCATTAAGTTGCTTCCCCCTTCCAAGCCACAGGGAACTCTGTTTCTTAAAGCTTAAGTCACTTGTGACTTTTTACATCGGAGGTTTTTGTTGCTAGTTTGAACAAAGCTACTGAATCAAGGAGGAAATTGAAAACTCAGTGGGTTTTGTCAGCCTGCTTCTGGCTGCTTTTGTTTTAAAGAATGTTACAAAGCTGAAAAATGATAGGATCCAGTAATGACTGTTCTCCTCTCATCTCTGGTCCTGGATGTTTTTCTAACTTTTATTATAACTAAGAGATTCACTAATTTTTGTGGCTCTAAAATGGCATCACGCAGCATCTCACTGTAGACATGTTTTCTTTAAGGAAAGAACTTAGCATTACCAGTGTTTTCAAGTAATTAATCCCTTTTGTATGAATATTAAAAGTAAAAAAGTAATAAAAATACTTCTCATTTAAGAAATAACTTACAAACTTGTCTGTCTTCTTTTAAGAGTAGATGTTTGGATGGAAAGGGGAGCTTGGATCAGGAGTTTACTGGCTACTCCCATTCACAACAGGCTGTAGGTTGAAGAAGGTAAAAACACAAGTTACTGGAGAGGCAAAACTGGTGTATAGAGGTGAAGATGGAGAACTGGTTCTAACCAAAGAGTTCCGGTGAGTCATATTCCCAAACAGGCATGGTAGCTGTTATAAAAGCGTGTGCTCCAAATAACAGCTGGCTTTTTAAAAACTGTATTTTATTAAAGTACTGTTTATACGGAATATTCTCAAATAGACTGAATAGTTATTGACAATACTAAAGTAAAGGAAACAAGTATTTGGAAATAGCTCTTCCTCTTTCATCTTTTAGAGCGGCTTTATTGGATATATTTGAAACAATTGATTTGGATGGAAATGGCCTTCTGAGTTTGGAGGAATACAATTTCTTTGAACTGAGAACTAGTGGTGAGAAATGTGATGAGGAAGCATGGGCTGTGTGCAAGGGTAAGTTCATTAAGGCTATCAATCTACTTGCAAGCTGTTGTTTATAGCATCCTATTATGTATATAATATAGAAGACCTGAGCATTTTGTAGCCTTTACCCCAAACCACATGTAGATACTGTTCTCTTCTCCCTTTATTTTTCTTTTCTTTCCTTTTCCAGTCTCCTGTCCACAGTTTTGCTTCATTCTGGTTTCTGTGCCACTGACCTGCTGAGAAAATTCCTCCCATTGCTAATTGCAAAGTATTGTAGGTGAAAGACTTGATAGCTGCCAAAAACTACAGGTTTTCTAATCATGGATCATATGGTGAATTAAGATGTAACAGGTATTTGTTTAATCAATCTCCTTTCTGCAGATTAAGCTTTCATATCTCAGTGTTGAGAGGGACATTTAATTAGCGTGTATGTGATGCTTTAAAAATGGCGTCTAGAGCTTATGATGATTGTTTAGAAAATTATACATTAGAAAACTATATATTTTCTTCAGATATAAGCAGGTTTTTTTATTAAAAAGCTTTCTTTTGACAATTAATATATAGTGTCAGTTTGCCCATATCGCACTGTATGGCAGCGTGAGATTCTGAGACTTCGTGAATGAGACGAGGAGGCTGACAGACACTTAAGACACTTCCAGCTGTACCTTCATTTTCTATCTGCTGATTCATCTCATCACTGTTCCTGGGCACTGTGCCAGCTCACAGGAGCAGTGTTAGGCCACAAACTTCAATTTTTTGAAGAAAAACGGAATTCTGTGGCATTGCTTTGAGCTTGCGAAGGCCTTGAGAATACACAGATTTATCTTGTAACAGGGTTAGGAGAATGCAACCACTGGTGACTGTAAGGCTGCCCTAATAATACCGTGCATGAAAGCAGTGACTTTCAAAGTGTGGGGATTTTAGATGCAGTGAGTGGACAAACTGGAAATTTAGAAACCATTGTATGAAAACTGGAAGTTTCTATAAGAGGTATAGTTTCTCTGCAACTTATTTCTGAAATGCCAGTATGGCATATAATTATCTATTATAGAATCATAGAATCATCCAGGTTGGAAGAGACCCTTGGGATCATTGAGTCCAACCATCTACCCTACACTACAAAGTTCTCCCCTATACCATATCCCCCAACACCACATCTAAACGTCTCTTAAACACATCCAGGGATGGTGACTCAACCACCTCCCTGGGAAGCCTATTGGCCCATGTCATGATGTTGTCTGTGGTAGGCTAAGACACATTGCCTAATTTGGGCCAAAATACTTTAAATCTGGCAAGTCCTACTGTTTCTCCCCAAAACACTCTAATTAGATATCAGCCTTTTTCCTAAATGATGGAAAGCTCGTACAAAAATACTTTTCTATAAATGAGTTTCTCGGCTCTTTCATCCCTGTATGTGCTTTTCCACACTTGATGACTTTGTCCGTGTTATGGCTCTGTGCACTGGTCTCAACATGAGTTAGGGGGGGGTGGATGCCTGTGTGAAGTTTACAAGAGAGGAAAGAAGAGAATATGGTGAATGTTTTACCAGGTCATTAATCAGTTGAAGGGTTCGGACGAATATCATAAATCTTGACACCAAAGTTCAAGCCATTTATTATAGCATCTGTACTCTCAGATAGATTTATTAAATTGGTAATCCCTTTTTAATAATATATAGTAAAGATTTAGCATTGTTATGAAGATGAGAAAACCATTTTTAAAAACCTCTGACACAAGGACATTTCAATTATGTGTTTGCTGACATTAGAGGGGTCGATCTATGATATTCTATCAAGAGAGGGGTGTTAGGATTACTGGCATTTTATTGCTTTTTAGGAACTAAGTAAATCATTTATATATCAAGGACCTCAAGCACTAAGGGTGCTGGCCCCAGCAGACTTTAATTTCCCATTCCTAATATACCCCATACTGCCAATCTCAGCTACAACAGACACTGCTAGCAAAAAAGAATCAATATGAACTCTGCTTTGAAATCTCACCCTCTTTTGCGTTGTACAAGGGACCAGCTGTTTCTAGTCATTATCTAAAATCCATAGGGACACTGCAAAGAGCGCGTCTCTGGTCAAGGACATTCTTTCCCAAATAATATGGAGAGCCTGAAGCTGCAAAATGACTCCATCTTTTAAACCTTGTTAACATAAGTGGGAGTTTGGCTTTGGAAGGATAAAGGGTGTTTGTAGAGAGAACAGATGTTTAAGTGCTACCTTATATTTCTTTTTAAACAGAGAATTTTGATATGAAGAAGAATGAACTAACAAGACAAGGATTTATGGATTTGAATCTCATGGAAGCCAATGACCGTGAAGGGGATCCTAGTGACCTTTGGGTCACTTTATTGTCTCTGGGCTACAATAAAGCATTAGAAATGACAGAGGTACAGTGGCTGTATCACAAAAATAACTGCTTCACATACAACTTGCTGCATGTGTTTAACTGCAGTACTGTTTCTGTCTGTCATAAATTGATTTCAGTAGGTTACTGATCCAGTCCAAACAGTTAATAGAGGGTTTACACTGTGACTTTGAGTCGTTATGGGTAACCTATTTCTTAGGATAACACTGGCACTGTTGTAAGAGGAAATTTGCTTTTTGCTTTAGAAAAAAGACAGTACTTCATGGGGTTGTAGAGGAAGGAATCTTGGGTTATACCTATTGAAAGAATTCATGCACCTGGCTGGTGGGAAATGATAAGAAGACAGTGATGGTAAACTCTGATCTCTCAGCAAACCTACAAAATGCAGGACTTGCTCTGCTTAAAAAAGTCACTTTCCTGGTCCAAGCTGCAACAGAAGCAGATAAAGAGAAGATAACTTTTTTTCCACATGATTCAGAATTCTTAATTTCTAGACATGGCTATTTCTGTTACTGTTGCCTTTCACAGCAGTGTCTGAAGGTGTGTTATAAAATTTTAATGAAAGAACTTCTGGTGGCACACTGTTTGTTTTACAGGACCAGGGATTATTTCTCTAATGTTTCTGTGTTCTTACAGATTTTTTTTTTCCCCAGAAACTGGTGTTAATAGTTCTCACTAGAGTATACCCTTAGTGAATAGAAAAGAAATTATGAAAAAATAAAGAAAACATTAAATATGCAGATAATTTCATTATTTAACTTTCATTGCCAAGAAAAACTGATTTTTATTTTTTTTAATCATAGTCTGATTATTTCTTAAATTGTTGTTAAACTAAATCAGGTCAGTGTAGTCACCATATAAAGATACATGTGCATGCAACAAATATATACAGAAGCAAAAATACTTGGGGTGGTAGAGAGAGATCAGTTGTCTCTCAGTGAAAATTTGAGATCATGGTGAATGATTTCTTAATGAGTAGCATTTTCTCCTTTTCCTGTGAATAGGGTTTGCAGAACTACAAAAATGTCTTTCTGCATTTCAGACGTAAGAGGGAGCTATTCTCTAAGAAAGAAGATTTTAGGGAGGTTTTTATCAAATAGAAATTTCTTATAGGTATTTTGGACCTTATACTGGCTGTGGTTTGTGGCCATCGTTTTTGCTTTCCAAAGGACAATATAGCTCTCCGAATGCTTTAGTTGTTTGTCTAAAAATGGATATCTACTTAACCCTTTAATTCCTCGATTACAGATGGTTTAAGAGATTGGTATTTCAGGAGCACTGGGCCTCTAACAAATTAAAGACAGAACCGAGAAATCCTAGTGGATTCCAACAGCCATTTGAAAGAAACTGAGGTGCTGTTACTGAGTCTAAGAAAATGCAAATTCCTGGTTGTTACTTGTACTAATCTTAGCCAAGATACTGTAAGAGCAGAGTGCTTAATGCAACATTGCAGATATTTTAAATCTGTATGAAGTGGCCCAAATAGCAAGAGTGTGACAAGTAAAGGAGATGGGTTTATTGCAGACACCGAAATACATCCATACTTCATCTTAATTTCTGAACGTTTTGCTATCCAAGGAAGGGTTTGCCGTGTTGGAGCCAAATGCGCCAACCTGCATATCAAGTGTACTGTGACTGGCAGGAAAAGCATTCATTTGTCCTGAGCTTTCATTTGGTTAAAAAGATTGCCACGGCTCTCACATTTTGAGTATTTAATATTCAGTGACATACTTGTATTTGGATAATTCAGAACATATATGACAGCACTTAGGAGCTGTGGATGAAAATCTGAGGGGAAAAACTGGAGTTAAAGTGATGATAGAACTTCTTTTCTCCATTGCAGGCGTGCCCTTTTGTCATTGACATCTATGCAGAAAAATGCAAACCCAGAATTAAAGCCGTATATCTGGAGGCAGGCAGCTGGCAACTCAACAGGGCTATTTGCAAGTCTGTTGTTAATAAAGGAGAGGCCAAAGTAATGGAGGGCTGTGAAAACATAATCATCTACACCTACAAAGCGGGCAGGAGAATCACTTCTGTTATTGAAAATAAGGTATGGCATGAGACTGGCTTAAGGGACTTTACATTCATGTCTATTATTATTGTTCTTCTTCCCTCCTTGCATAATTTTTGAGAATTATATTTTCTGATACCAAGTTTCTGTATGTAATTCATTTAAAAAAACAATAAAGTGCCTGATACAAAGCTCTTTTTGAGATATGATTCAGACTTCAAAAGAGCTTGGATCAGTGTTCTTGGAAGGGGCAGCTTATTATAGTGAGGCAAGCAGGTTTTACTCTCACATAGAATCTGTTTGCTCGTGTTCACATTCCAATTTTTCAATATTGAAGACATAATATAATAATATTATAATAAATACCATAATAATATAATACCAGAAAACAAATACTAAGAACAGGAAATACAGTTACAGAAAGAGCAGAGACTACAGCATTGGCACTATTTAGTACTTTCAGTGTGTATAAGAAAGTAAAGGAGCAGTGACTTGTGTTGATTGTATTTTATAAGCGCATTATAGGTGAATTGTTAACGGGCTAGTCTTACAGGTCTGCTTACTTACTAATCCAAGCTAAGAATTGTAAATCCAAGCAAAAGTGGTTGGAAGTCGTTAGAAGCAGAAGTTTTAAACCTTTTTGCATAGATCCTAATGAACTTGCTGTTCATTCTCAGTTTCATTTATATTGGGAACCATGAGGAAATAAATTCAGTGTAGTAAGATGCTAAACTTAAGATTCTTTAAATCTTAAAAGACCACAGCAAGAAGTATATTTTTAAAAGGACAAACATGCAAAAGGGGGTGGGTTGGTGGACTAATATTAGGACTGAATGCTGAGGCTCCTTGGAACTACGGGTTTAGATCTGCACTTCGCCCTTTAGGGTGGATATCCTGGAGTTATTTATATGTTTGAGGATATGTCAGAGAGGAAGATGAAGTCTGTACTGAGGCAACTGGGTGCTGTCTGATTAAAATCACTGACCACTGGCATTTATACCAGTTAGGTTTCATAAATACTTCTATTTTGCATCGATGCAAATAGTTGCACTTCCCTGAAAATCTCATTAGAATTTGTAGACCGGAGGCTTTTTTGTATTGTAAATATCTGGAAAGAAGTAATAAAAAAGACAGTTTCATGCATCTGTTGTCTTCTAAGCTTCCCGCAGTGCAAGCAGCCTGATTATATCTTCAGTTATTGTACTGATGATTTCAATGGAAATAATTGTTTCTTTGTTATTTCTGTAATTAAATTAAGGAAATATGTGAGTTCCTGAGGGATTCTGTTTTAGTCTTGCATATGCATTTAATCAGTGGGGAGAGAAAGGTGCCCGTCTTCTAACCCTCCCTAGTCAGGGCATGACCTGGGGAGATTAAAAGACTCAAAATTGACTCATACAGAGCTCAAATTCAGAGAGTAAGCAGTACCAAATCTGTTGTCTGGCCATTTGTGTGCCAAAAGAAATAGTGAGGCATTTCTTACTATCCAAAGCACAGACTTACTATAATATACCCTCTGTGCTAGGTGAATATCTAGGTGACCTTCTTCCTGTTGCCATAAGTATCTTCCTGTACAGGTATTTTTTTCCTTTGCCTTTATCTCACTGCCCTGTAGAACTTCAGCACCGTGATGCAGCAAGAGCAGAATAACAAGCTGCTTAACACTAGATTATCTTTACGCTTCTGCAACAATACCTAATTTCAAGAATTACTGTATTTACACTGTTGTCCACAAACCCTTTGTAGTGTGAGCATCAGAGATAGCTCTTTTTTTTCTTTAATATATTTTTTATGTCAGTCCTTACCAGTCTAATAGCAGCTTCTTTGCTGCATGAGGCTGATTGTGTAAAATAACTGTGTTTCTATTCCATTTCTCAATAGAGAGAGATTGTTAGATTGTTGGACAGCATTGTCTAAGAATCAAACATTTCCCAGCATCTCGGTCAAATCGAGATTTATCTAAAGACAACTGAATGAGGAGGTACAGTAGCATGTCCTTAGGTTTTCTGTCTGAATATTGCCTGGGATAAACTGGTGGTTAAAGAATATTCTGTTACCCAAGCTTTCTGTTTTATATACTGGACTCTTCTTGCATAGCTTTAGCAAGAGAAGCTGTTCTTTAAATTATTATACTTTTATTAATTTCATAGAATCATAGAATGATTAGACTTGGAAAGGACCTTAAAGATCATCCAGTTTCAACCTCCCTGCCCTGGGCAGGGACACCTCCCACCAGACCAGGCTGCTCAAAGCCCTGTCCAGCCTGGCCTTGAACTCCTCCAGGGATGGGGCAGCCATGGCTTCTCTGGGCAACCTGGGCCAGGCTCTCACCACCCTCACAGCAAAGAATTTCTTCCCCAGGTCTCATCTCAATCTCTCCTCTTTCAGTTTAAAACCCTTCCCCCTTGTCCTATTGCTCCCCTCCCTGATCCAGAGTCCCTCCCCAGCTTTCCTGGAGCCCCTTGAGGGACTGGAAGGGGCTCGAAGGTCTCCCTGGAGCCTTCTCTTCTCCAGGCTGAACCCCCCCCCGCCAACTCTCTCAGCCTGTTCTCACAGCAGAGAAGCTCCAGCCTTCCCAGCATCTCCATGACCTCCTCTGGCCCCGCTCCAGCAAGTCCATGTCCTTCTGATGTTGGTGGCCCCAGAGCTGGAGGCAGCACTGCAGGGGGGTCTCCCTAGAGCAGGGCATAGGGGTAGAATCCCCTCCCTCACCCTGCCGGCCTTGCTGCTGAGGATGCAGCCCAGGATGCGGGGGGCTTTCTGGGCTTACAGGGCACATTGCCAGCTTGTGTTGAGCTTCTCATCCACCAATACCCCCAAGTCCTTCTCCTCAGGGCTGCTCTCAATCCTGTCTCTGCCCAACCTGTATTTCTGCTTGGGATTGCCCCAACCCAGGTGCAGGACCTTGCACTTGGCCTGGTTGAACTTCATGACGTTTGCACAGGCCCACCTCTCCAGCCCGTCCAGGTCCCTCTGGATGGCATCCCTTCCCTCAGGTCTGTCGACTGCTCCACACAGCTTGTTGTCATCGGCAAACTTTCTGAGGGTGCCCTCAATCCCTCTGTCTGTGTCTCTGACAAAATGTTAAACAGTGCCAGTCTCAGTACTGACCCTTGAGGAACACCACTTGTCACTGGTTACTGCTTGGACACAGAGCTGTTGACCGCATCCATCCAATTACTTATCCATGAAGTTGTCCATCCGTCAAATCCGTGTCTCTCCAATTTAGAGACAAGGATGTCGTGCAGGACAGCGTCAAGTGCTTTGCACAAGTCCAGGTAGATGACATCAGTTGCTCTTCCCTTAGCCACCGATGCTGTAACCCCGTCGTAGAAGGCCACCAGATTTGTCAGGCATGATTTGCCCTTAGCGAAGCCATGTTGGCTGCCACCAGTCACCTCCTTATTTTCCATGTGCCTTAGCATAGTTTCCAGGAGGATCTGATGCATGATCTTGACGGGCACAGAGGTGAGACTGACCGATGGCCAATTTCGTCAAATGTTCTATTAAACTCTCTATAAACAGAAGTCTTCAGAAATGGCCTGCAGGGGATGTTGCATCCCAAATTGGGCAAGCATCCAGTGACACTTCTCCAGACCACTGTCCTCACCTCTAGTGAGCAGTTCAAGGACTCCATGAGACAGAAATATTTTCATTGTACTTAAAATCTACTGTGAATTTGTCCAGTCACCTCTTGAAACTATGTAAGCTGTTAGAATCTGTAACATTCCCTGGCAAATAGTTTTCTCACTAAGTGGTGTTCCCAAGTTGCGTCTTCATAAGCGCTTGAGTTATTTCAACGAGTCTTAAATTACTTTTGATAATGGATCTGGGCTCCGATGGTGCTGCGGTACATTTGAAGCTGTTACTCTTCAAAGAGAATAGACATCAGCGTCCTTAAAGCGTTTCTATCCTGTAAAATAGCAAAATCGGAGGAAGTAAGAGGGATGTGTAGTTGTTACATAGAGCAGCCACTTAACCATTAAGAGTAATGGGTTCCTTCATGTCTTTCCACCTGCAGTCTGACAACAAAGTGATTATTCACGTCAACAACGAGCAGAGTAGGAACTGCCTGAGTAATCGGGGACTTACAGTTTTTGCTGTAGAAGTGGCACCAAAGTCCATGATGGTAAGATTTTTATTGTTCGGCCCACTTAAAATCTAAGCAAAAAGGAAAAATCATGTGACGTCTGTACAGTTTCCTTCTGCAGGCCTTTTATCGTGATAATGAACATGTGGATAGTGGCATCTTCGTCACCAGTAGAGATGAGATATAGTTCTTGGTGTTTCAAAGCTGGAGCTGGACATGTACTTGATGTGTCCATGTTTCCCTGTGCAAATTGCTATAAAACTCCATAGCTGTTCAGTTTTTCATCCTCTGCCTGTTTGTTGTCCATTCAGTACATGTACCATTTACTAATATTTTTGAATATTCTTTTGCTAAGGCTTTCTTTTATTTTCTTTTTTTTTTTTTTACTTAGCAAATTTTAATCAGAAATATATTGATGTCTGTGAGAAAGAGACCAAGCGTGTGCTAGTCAGAAACAAATATATATATTGCACTCCTTAACGCACAGTGTGGCTTGCAGATGGCTAGTTGTTTTTTTTAAACTTGACTTATGGATCATATTTAGCCACAAGGCAATTTGATCTGCTGGTCCCGGTTCCAAAGCTGGGCAGGCTTTAGGGAAATTTCTAAGGGATGGAATGAGATTGAAAATGTATTCTAAATGCAGATGGTATTTTTCTTTATTCATTTATGAGGAAAATCCATTTTTTTATTATTCGAAAAGTATGGTCTCTTTCTTTCAAAGGAGAGGCTTCCAAACTATTTTATATTTCACAGCTTTCCAGTGTGGATGCGTTCAAGCCCCTACTAAACAGATGCAGTCCCATGACACGGGCAGGGTTGGGGCCTGTTCTGACACTGCTGCTGACACTTTAGCTATCTATACCCTGATCCTGTAAGGTGTTTTACGAATTTTAATTTCGGCTTCATTCAGTATAAATCGTAGGCTCGGTGTCCCTCACTAATATTTTGCTGTCGTGCAATTAAATGAATTACTAAGTTTTGAAAGCAGCTGTCAGTATAGATGATGAATGTTCGTCATTTAATGTCAGTGCTGTAAGTGCTAAACCAGTTCATTTTGCTTACACAGCACTTCAGGTAACAGACACGCAGTTCTCCAATAAATGACTGTTTCATCTCTGTTTTCTCTCTTGTACACAGGTTTCTCAGCACGTGATGCCGCTGAATGAGCAGGAAGAATGGCTTTATAGTTGTGTGCATTCCCTCTTACGTTAAACGTTCCAGTTAGAGAGTCCTTCAGACTAAACCAGGACTTTTTTCTGGTAGTTTCTAGACAATTTATAGTCTTTCCCCTCTCAAAAAGCTGGCATACATTTATGCTTCCCAGAGTTTGATTTGTTAAAGCAAATGAATCACTTATTTCTGGTATCACGCTTCTGCTAATGGCTTTTAAGAAATGTATAGTGATAACTATAGTGATAGTGAACGAGAGGGAATGGCTTCAAGCTCCAACAGGGTAGGTTTAGACTGAACATTAGGAAAGAATTTTTCACAGAAAGAGTGGTCGGGCATTGGAACAGGCTGCCCAGGGAGGTGGTTGAGTCACCATCCCTGGATGTGTTTAAGAGCCGTTTAGCTGTAGTGTTGGGGGATGTGATATAGGGGAGAACTTTGTAGAGTAGGGTAGATGGTTGGACTCGATGATCCCAAGGGTCTCTTCCAACCTAGACGGTTCTATGATTCTAACTTAGAGATGGAATAACTGTAAGTATGTAATATCCTCTGACAGACTATTCCTCATCCGCTGTCTAACCAAATACTTTGACATAAAAACATTGAGAGACAGTAAAAATTAGCACTGTTCAGTAACAAAGCTGACAGTTGTCATGTAATTGTGTTCTATAAAGCCTAGTTTTCCTACATATGCTCTTAATTTCTGTAACATGTAATGTAGTTCCATTACTTGCTGGAACTGTTTCACTGAGAAGAAGTTTGTTTTATTAAATTGGTCTAGTGTGTTCCTAATTAAACACTATTGTGGTTTTGACATGAAAAGTATAAAGGGGAGGGGTTAATGATTTCATATTGCCACCTGATAAAGGATTTTGTTCTTTTTTTTATTAATTTTATTTGCTTTTTATGTCATTTGATGATAATACTCATCTTACACTTGTTCTGAATAATTACTGACTGTTTTTATGCTCTTTTATATAAATAAAGTCTGCCTTTAATATGTGATAAGGAAATAGCATTATTTGAGGAAAATGATGGTTTTATTTTAGGTTCTTGACTGTTAACAGCAATGAATTATTTCCAGGGTCGCTGAAATAAGGAGACTAAAGCCCACCAAATTTAAGCTGCAATAGCAATGACAAGCAACTTTGAGGTACTAAAAATATTCAGCCCATTATGTTTTCCTAGTTCCTCTAAATGTCTGTTAATGCGAGGGGGGGAAAAATGATGACCCTGACCACTGGATGCTTAAAAAGTGTCGGAGTTTAAAATAGACGTTAAATGTCTGTGACCTCATCTGCAAGGGCAGCGAGTAGCGTCTTGGAAAGTTATATTTATCTGCCAGCAACTCCTGGGCTCTGCTGTCGCTCTGCTGTAATCGTACCCTGGGCAAGTAAATGTCAGCTACAAAATGAGAGCTCTGCCAGAGGCCGGCTGTGATTTACGCCCTGCAGCAACTGGTGCTGGGGCAGCTTTACTGGTGACCGCTTAGTTTTCCTCTTTTTTTGGTCTTAGCAGGTACAGCAGATACCGCTTTCATCGTCAGAATTGTCTAAAAGAAGTAGAAGTTGTGGTAAGAAGCCCCACAAACATTTGGTGATTTCTAGCGAACGAGACTGAGCTGTGTTAACGCTCCCTGGGGCGAGGTGTGGATAGGTCAGAGGTTCCCGGCTGCCTCTCCAAGGAGGAGCTGGGAAATGATGGGACACTGTACAGGAGACAGTAAAAGCGAGCACTCCGTTATTTGCATTTCTTTTGTTTATGAAATCAGTCTCGTTAGATGCGGCGGGAATCCCTGAGCTACCCTTTCTGCGTTTTAGGAGAGGAATGGTTAAAACTGCAAGAAGTGCTTTGCTGAGAAATCACTGCACCTGAAAAGACTTGGTTTTGCTACAAGTAGGGTCTAGTTAAACGTGACACGGCGAGGCAGAGAGGAACCTTTTTTCTTTTCTGATCCTCTTGCTGCTAGAATGAGTTTAGTTACTATTATTAAGTAGGAAGATAGGCTGGCTCTCCAGGGTGGGATCTACCTTTCCTGCTCAGGAGGAGATGAGAATAGGGATCTCAGTTGTGTCTGCAGAGTCTTTCCGAGTTTGCCCTAAGTCCGGGTACCACCAAGGTAGAAAAACATTCCAGCATCTGCTTTTGAGGCTGAACACAGGTAAAAGCCTCTCCTCTTCTAAGGGGAGATATTTGGGAAAAAAAGTGCCTGTTAACAGCTGTAATTTGAATTTCTGGAATGTTATCTTTCCTTTGAGAACTAGAGCTGTAATAACAAAATGCAGCTTTTTGGTGGCTTTTGCTAACGCTCTGTTCCCTGACTGCCCTTCTGGGGGCATCGGGTGGCTCCCCTCCCGGTGTGGGGTGGCCAGTCGAGGCCCGGGGTGCCAGGGCCTGTGGTGGTCTCGGGGGACACGGGTCCCTGTTGTGGAGGTGCTCGGTGCCGTGCAGCCCCCGCCGGGACCGAGCCCCTCAATCTTCCTCTTCCCCCCCCTCCCCCCGCAGTTGCTGGCATCGCCATCCTCCTGGCGCAGAGACCCGCCGCCCCGCAGGAAGGCTGCGTCCTCTCTCCCTCTCCTTCCAGGTACGGGGCTGGGAAACGGGGGGCGGGAGGGATCCCCCACACCCTCTCCGGTGCTGCCGGCGCCTTTAAGGGGCGGGCGGCGGGGCGGGCGCGGTGGCGGGGCCGGCTCCGGTTCCCCCCCCCCGGGGCCTCGGCCGCCCGGAACTCGCAGCCTTGGCCGGCCATGGTGCAGATCGTGACGGTGAAGACCAAGCCTTACGGCGACCAGAAACCCGGTACCAGCGGGCTACGCAAACGGGTGACGGTCTTCCAGAGCAATGCCCACTACACCGAAAACTTCATCCAGAGCATCCTGGCCACCGTGCCGGCGGGCGAGCGGCAGGAGGCCACGCTGGTGGTGGGGGGAGACGGCCGCTTCTACATGAGGGACGCCATCCAGCTCATCGTCCGCATCGCCGCCGCCAACGGGGTAGGAATGCTCGGGGGGAGCTGGAGGTCGCTGGTGCTTTGCGTGGCCGTGGCGTGGAAGTAAAGCCGTGAATGACACAGGAGCTGACGCAGCTCAGCTTGTGTTTCACGTAGTAAAAAAAAAAAAATACCCGGTGGTTTTACCTTCCTTTGATACGTGCAGGAGCCATCAGGCTTCTGCGAGTGCGGAGGTGGGATGCGAGTGCAGCTTTCCTCTTTACTGCTTTTTTTCCTTGCTTGGGGCGATAGTTGTGTTTTCCAGCTCCCAGCACAAACCGGTGGCATGACGTGCTGGTGGTGAGGTGTGCTGGGTGGGGAGCGACAGTGCCTTCCACCACAGTGGTGTCTCGCTGCTGGAGACTTCATCCCTCTTGATTCCTCTTGGCCCTGTCATTTGGTCAGCCCCAGAGGAGTCCAGCAGGGAATGTGGTGTTGGTAGGGATGGCTGTACTGAAGCTGAATTTGAAAAGGGAGGCTTTCCCCTCCATTTGGTCTTTTCCAAATGAAAAACATACTCTTCTCCTGGGACACCTGATTCCTCCTCGCCTACAGCAAGCTTTCTTCCTCACAGACTAAGGAGAGAGCTGGGAATGCTTAGTGGATTGGGTCACACATTACAGTAAAACCTTAAGAATTACCTATTTTGACTTCCCAGTGGCAATCAGGTGCCTCGATGCCTTTAAATGTCCAACTTCTTAAGAAAAAAAAATATTAATTTGAGATTGCTGACTTCTTATGGCATAAAGAAGCAAATAACTGTTTCTTTTTAAGCCACGTAGGAATTTATCTTCGGTGATTTGTGGTAGCTGGTCAATTTTCAGTCCCTGTCCCAGCATCCCTTAACAGCACTGGCCTTGCTGTGGTGGATAGTGCAGCCTTCCCTGATGGGAAAAGCAACAGACACTGGTTTATTTATTTTTTCTAAGAAGGGGTTGGAGTTGAAAGTTACAGCGTTCCTGCCTGACTGCAAGCACAGACAGCACCTTAGATCCCTGTGAATAAACAGATTGGGAGACTTGTTCCCTGGGATAAAGCCGTAGCTTGTGCAGGTTTCTGGTTGTGCACATGGGGCCTGGTGGGATGTGGCAGCCTTCCAGGCACCGAGGAGTTCTCCGTCATCTGTGTCTCAGCTGAATTCCAGAAGCGAGCAGGGGCCCGAAGGTAGACCATGCTGGGTACTGATTAGGTATTTTCTTTGGAGGGTGATGAATCACTGCTCGAATCTTCCACCCCTGATGGTGCAGACACTTGTGTACATGCAGCATCACAACACTGAACTCTCTGCCAGAGCTGCAGAAGCAGGTCCCAAGGGGTGTGCTTGCTAATGGACATTTGCCATGCAGAGTTTTGTCCACGTGAGTTCAAAGTGGTAGGATGGAATTGGCTGTAAAGTCAGAAAAATGTGCCTAGAAAGGCAAGAAATGAAACAGGGAGGTAGAGGAAGAAAACAGGTGGAAGAGTGTGGGTTAAGAGCCAAGACGCTAGTACATGAAGTGAAAAGTTTTACTTTAAGAGCTTTTCCTTTTGAATCGTTAATTTATAAAACAAGATAATGGCAGAGACAAAACGTTAGACTATTTCAAGCAAAAATTTGGTGATATTATAGCATTACCAGTGATCTTCTGACACAGGTTCTCTATACCTTTGCACTGCAAAGTTGTAGATCTAAGTATATCACTTAAAAAAAGGAGGAAAAAGGCCTCATAAGGAAGCATTGAAGAGAAGAGCAAAATATCCCCCAAACTCTTTAATAAATGAACAGCAGGTAAATCCTGAATAAGTAACCAGAAGGAGGTACAGTGAAGTGATTTGCAGGATACAAAGCCATTGAAAACTTGATATATAGTTGCTGGCTACGTTTGAGTGGCACTGGCCTAAATAAGACAGTGCAAGTATTGCACTGGCAAATTTAAGAATGGCAGAATTATCAGGTCCGAAGAAATGAGGTGACCTAAAAGTAAAAAGTTTCTTTAGCAAATGCAAAATGCTAAGTTTGTAATGAATTTCTATGTATCTGCTTTCCTTTCTTTGAATGGTTAGGGGATGCTTGCTTCATAGTTTTTCTCTGTAATTGCAAGTCCTGGTTTCCTGATAGTGTAGTTGAGCAAGAGGCTGTGAAAATCCGGTTTCTTCATAATAAATGTGAAGTAACCGGAAGTCACCTACCCTTCGAAGAGAAGGGTGAACTGCTTCTGTTAACCAGTAAGAAAATAAACTGCAGAACAGGGAGCACGTGGTAACTTGTTCCTGGAGACTGGTTTTGTCTCAGTGCTGGGGTTCTTTGGAGGGATCTCTTGATTCCAGCAGCCAGGTCTCAGAGAAAGACTCTGACATCTCATATTGAGAAATACTGGGTAATATAGAGGGAACTCCAGAGGTGGCTGCGCTGCCCTTTCTGGACACCTGAGCCAACAGTGCTGTTTTGTCTGTAGAAAAAATGATTATTACAATGCATGTAAGAGGGACTGGTGTATGGGTATAGTAAGAATGCGGTAAAAATGCAAACAAGAAGTTTTAGCTTTTTCTGGTTGCTCAGTTGCCAAGGTATGTTATAGCAGGCTGCATTCACCCGGATAAAGTCAGCCAGCCCGCCACCTGCCCCAGAGCAAGGGCTGGAAAACTGTATTCTGGTCCTGTGGAGTAAGAGGTGTTTGGATTAATGATTTAAAATCATGTGATTTTAAGGTCTGGGTGAGTGGCTTTCTCAAGCCGCAGGAGAAACCTGAGAACCACAGTTTCTTATTGTTAGTTTTACAACATAAAAGGATGCTAAAGTGAGTTTTAGTTTTGTCTCCATCTAGAATGGTTAATATATAACTAAGTACTCGTATTTGAATAGCAACAACTCAATTTGTAGTTGTGTGATTAAGGAGTGTTTATCCTATTTATAACTTTGCATTTATACAAGTAAACTAAAACAGGGATTGTTGGTTTTGCCATTCTCAGTTGGCACCCATTGTAGCCTCCCTGCTTTGTTTTGGTCTGTTGTGCCAGGTTTCCTTGATGTTATTCCCACGTAGTTGGCGAGTCTGACTCTTCAATTACATGGATAAAAGCTTAAAAGCTCCTGTTGGAGCATCACCTGTCAGGGTGAAATTGTGGCTGTACAATAGCTTTCTGTCAAAAGCATGCAAAAATTACAGAATTGAAGCTATAAATCTAGATGTGATGGTATAGCTAGCAGCAGGTTGATCCGCTAACGCTGTCACCTGCTATTCAACAAATTTACTGTGCCCCTGGTTCCTTCTTAAATAAACAGATTTCAAAGTGCTGCAAAGTAGTTGCATTAAAGCAAATTGCTGGAAGGTGTTTTGAATGCCAGGCAGTGCTTTGCATGTTAAATACTAGCCCGGTTTTGTTTTACTGCTGCAGGACAAACAGTGCTTTTATTAGAAATACTGCTCTCTACCCGAGAAAGTTTGGTTTCCTGGCTTGGCTGCTCCAAAGCTTTTCCCCCACTCAATTATCCCAGGGAAAACAAGTGTTTAAACCCTGTTGCATTGCTCAGCAGCTCTTTATTTGCCACTGCTCTGCTTTTATAGCTCTACTCCCTTTTTCTTTGTGCTGTTCTGCCATAGTCTCCAGACCAGTTCCCATTCTGACAGTGCCGCTGAGCCCATAATAAGTGGTACGATGTGGTGCAGGCCTGGAGAGCCACGTTCTGGTCCCGGCTCGAGTGTGGCCACGTTCCTGGCCTCAGCATCCCAGCTGCGGAAGGGGCATAGTGGGACCAGCACGTTTGTGATTTTTTTGCGCCTACTGTTTGTTATTACCCACCCCTATTTCAGTCTCACTTGTTTTTCTTGTCTATCTTTTAAGAAGCCTGTTACCAGCATCTCTTCTGCTTGATCCTGGCTCCGCACAGCACTGCGCAGTCAGCCTTGGCCTTGTTGATTTACAGACCTTCATCCATTCAGCAATTGGCATCGTTATCCTGAAGAGCAGACTCCCCCCGTCCTCAGGGTCAGATCTTCCCTTTAAGTAAAAGCTCCTGATATTAAAACCGTCAAACTAAAGTGATCATAAAGAAAGTTCTTCCAAAAAGCAGTCCCCGTGTACCAGAATTAGATGCAGTGATGGTAGATCCTACAGGCCGTTAAGAAAAGTCTCAATTTCTGGTCTTATGTTACTGTTTTTCTCAGAAGCAGAAGGGGAAACTGAGATCTGATAATGAAGTAAGGAAATAGATACCAATTGTGCCATGAGCATTCCCGTGCGGATATATCCTGCCTTCAGATCACAGTGGGTGTCAGAAGACAACTCTGCATGCAGCAGCTCTTACAGCTTGGAGACTGCTTTTGCGCTAATTGGCTTATATTAGTTTACAACTTAAGGTTATTAAGGTGGTGGTCCGGTTGTCCAGTTTCGGTGCCTTTTAGAATTTTAAACTCTACAATAATGAGACTCCAGCTCAAGGGAAGAGCTAAGGTGCTTTGGAGCTAATCTCTGCAAATCCAGCAGAGAGCGAGCTGAAATTCATACTAACAGGGGTTTAGCCGTAATCTCCTGGGACAATGACTCTGTATAACCAGAAACCTCAGCTCTGGCTGTGCTGATAGAGCAGCAGGACAGAGTCTAACGCTTTCTCTGCGTCAAGGCAAAGTGTGGAGTAGGTGAGCTGGACTGTATAATAGGTGCTACCCATATGTCTTAGGCCAAGACTGAGCTGCACCAGGGTCAAGAAATGTGCTGTGGTGGGTCCTTTCCATCCTATTGTGGTTCTCTCTGAGCGAATCAATTAATGCTTCAAATGATGAACTAGAACATACTATAGAATCATAGAATGTTTTGGGTTGGAAGGGACCTTAAAGATCCTCTGGTTCCAACCCCCTGCCCTGGGCAGGGACACCTCCCATTAGAAGAGGTTGCTCAACGCCCTGTCCAACCTGGCCTTGAACCCCTCCAGGGATGGGGCAGCCACAGCTTCTCTGGGCAACCTGGGCCAGGCTCTCACCACCCTCACAGCAAAGAAGTTCTTCCCCACATCTCATCTCCATCTCCCCTCTTTCAGTTTAAAACCATTACCCCTCGTCCTATCGCTCCACTCCCTCATAAAGGGTCCCTCCCTATCTCTCCTATAAGTTAGAAGTAAAGAGAAATAACATAGGATATCAGTAAAAAGTGCAGAGAAGGATGCGTAGGCAGACGTAATAAAATGTGAATGTAATATGTACATTTATAATCATAATACAAGTTGTAGAGTAACATACTAAGCAGATCTCATGAGTAGACCACAAAGGCAGTATCATCCAGTTAGCCAGAGAAAGAAATGTCATGCCTAGAGGTTTAAAAAGGGTTGTTGTAAGTGAAACGCAGGAAATAAAGTCACCAGGAATGTAAGTCCTGGTCTGGGGTCCCCCCCCTCAGAGAGGATGCTCTCTGCTTGGGAGAAGCTCCAGCAGGAACGACCTGAGGTCAGGCAGATGGGGCCAGTGAGGAAGGAATGAAAGAGTCGTCTTGGCCTAGAGCTGGGGAATGGTGCTGGCAGTCTGCAAACCTCTGCAGTGGTGCTGCAGGGAGAGAGGTAACAGCTTGTTCTCTGGCCTGCTGGGGACAGGGAAAGAATTAATATTGCAACAGCAAAGGTTTAGGTTAGACATTAGACAGCATTTTGGAAGCTTAAGGCTAATGAAAGGAGTACGTTGCCTGGGGAAGTCATTGAGTCTCTGCCTGGGAAAACCCCTAATGAGAATGGTTTGGGTAGGGTTGACCCTGCCTAGGGCAGGTCTCGGTGACCTCTCCGCAGCCCTTCCAGCCCTTTTTCCTCCTGTACTTAAGCTGCTTTTTATTCCTGGGCCCACAGATGAAGCTTTTCTAGCACATCCTAGCGATTCTGTGAGAAAATCATCGTCTATGTCTACTCCTGTCCCCTTCTTTCTGCTCTGTTTCCGGCCATGTATAGCCACCTCCCTGTCACGTGTACATACTGTGGGTTACTAGCTTGCTTGGTGCTGTACACCTCAGATCTCTGTCCCTCATCCTGCAGGATTTAACCAGATGTATCTCTGCTCCTCACGCTAGCATCTAGCTGAGCCAAGACAGTGCCCTCCCCTCTACGAGGTTGTCTGGATTTCTTGGGTCCAGGTGCTGGTTTCTTTGAGGACCCGGGGATGGGAACTTTCTCCCAGTAGGCTGGTGCCAGGAATCCTGGAGCTTTCCTGGGTCTGCTCGAGGTAAACCAGCTGGAATCCCTCTTCCCTCCCCCGGTGCAGGGGCAGGACAGCAGATACCAGGGCAGTCCAAGGTAACACACAGATTTGGGTGTGCTTTGAAGAGCTGACCTTTGGACAGAAAGTTTCTCAATCTTGGTTGCTGGTGTGTACTTCTCTCCTGGCAAAGCGAGGATCAGCCCCTACTGGTGTGACAAACCTGGAGCCCATCACGGTATCCGTAGCAGCCCTGCAGACGGTGGCTTCATCCCTAGCCCTGCAGAGCCCTTTGCTTATCTATTAATTTTAACGAGGGTGCGTGTAGGTACAGAGCAGTGTGTCTTAATTCTGGAGTGACTCGTATGTACGTGGTTGCATCTACGTGCACTTGTGCTGTCAAGATGCTGCCAGATATTTTGCCTTTCTGGAATCCCTACAGCAACTTAAAAACCTAGATTTTTAATTAATTCTTATGGAAACAAAGAGTTTTGCAGTTGGAGCAGCACTCTTGTGTGACAAATAGGCTTGCACTTGATCTGTTTACTTTACTCTGGATCCATTTGTCTTGGCATTGCCAAATGTCACGCACAGCAGTGGCTGCCTGGACCGGAGTCGTACGCGGGCAGAAAGTGCATGTTTTTGGCAGCTGAGCAGCAGGGCTGTTCAGGGCTGTTGGCACCCTCTTACGGCGAGCGTGGAGGCAGCAGGGCAGGGATGAGAGCTTTTCTGTGGGCAGGAGCTAAGGAAATGCGTTTTCTTTTTTGAAGGAGAGTCACAAAATAAGTGCAAAATACCTGATTTGACTCCGTTTGTTCGCTGGAGTTTCATGCAGTGTTACTTTTTGATGAATCACAGAAAAGGAGCCCACTGAATGGGGAGAGAGAAATGTGAGAGAGGAATGGGAAGTTGAACTGAGAGGAGAGGGGCTGCTCATGGAGGAGAGGACATCATGGACCTCGGAGAAGCCTAACCCAAGGGTGTTTACAGGGGATGAGAAGATAGAATTACTGTTCAGTCTGGCTTTTGTGCAGTGGGTTTTCCCTCCCTCAACTGTTTTGCTTGCCTGAATGTCAAAATACAAGATTGTGGCTCAGAGGAAGGCTGTGCTGAGGTTGGGACAGCCCGGCTGCCCCCTCCCGGGCTTGGGGAGGGCTCCAGACAGCCACGGTCCCGATGGGTGGGATGAGGGAAGATGGCAAACCTCACGCAGGTGGAAAGAGGATGGGACAGGGACCAGCACTATGGAGCCAAGGGAGGAGCTGCATGCTCTGCAGTGTTCTACGAAAGTTTATCTGCTCTCAAAATAGTCTTGTTTGTCTTTTTATCATTAACCAAAGTCAACAGTTCACAGTTTTAACTCTGTTCTTGAATGTCTGCAAGACAGTAAAAGGGGACCTAAGCTGGCAAATGTCCCTGCCTGCAGCAGGTTGGCTGTTTGGAGGGGAAACACCCTCACCAGCCTCTGACTGAGGAATGAGAGACCTAGGAAATACAACCACAAGGAAGAGTTAAGGAGATTGGGGTTGTGTACTGTAGCAAAGAGAGGGCACTCACAGTCTGTATGCTAAAGGATTTTTTTAATATGTGAGAAGTTGTCAGAAGAGGATTATGATCAGTTTGTTTTCTGTGTCAGCTCAGGAGGACTTAAACCACGGCAAGGAAGATGTACAGCAGAACGTAGGAAAACATTTCTAACTCAAGGCTAATTGCAGCTCACCTGGAGAAAAAGATTTCAAGAACAAGTTGTATCTACTTTTTGGAGGATGCCCTAGGTGTGTTTGATCCTGCAGCAGTTCTGGGGAGGGAGCAGATGACCTGCTGAATTCCTTTCCAGCCTGTAGGTGATCTGGGATGATCCCAGTCATCTAAGCAAAGCCTCCCAGATCCCAGTCTGTGCTCTAGTCCTTAAGGTGGTCAGGATCCACCTTTGATGAGCTTTTTCCGCCTCTGAATCGTCTGGCAATTGTGCGATCACCAGCCCCTCTACCAGTCCTGGTTGGCCAATTACTGGTGATTTAGTTTATCCGAAATAGTGATGCACGTGTTGCAGGAAAGCCCTGGGACCAGGTGGGCACCCCAAAGGCGGGTTTGGTGTTTATGCCCTTTTTGTCTCTATGCTTTATATGCAGTATTTCATATTCTGCTTGATAGAATGTGTTTTGTTTTATGTATGTACGCAGTAATGACCAGTACCATCCTCCCCAGCTTAATTTAGTTTGATTTCTCTGTCCAGTACATGTGCACTTAATTACATGCACAAATTCCTAACCCTGCACAGGCCTTTTCGCTGCCGGTAAGTCCATGTGAATCTCCTCCATTCAGCCTCCGGAGCTGGTAGGTGGCCTGTGCCCTCCTCCTGTCACTTAATGCCATGGCATTTCGCAGGGCAGTAAGTTTATCTCTCTGGGAATAAGAACGAAGGAGCTTACTTAGGCCTTTTCCTGCCAGGGGGATGGACTGGTGGGAGGCTCCCCATAGCTCATTTTGGGAGCTGGATTTTATTTTCTGTGCCACTAGAGGGAAACCTGCGCCTTTGCATGAAAATAAAGGGTGTCTGGCTGCAGGATGCTGAGATAGCATGGATGGATAAAACAGAAGCCAGTTGTTTTTAGCTGCATAACCCAGGCGATCTCGCTGCTTGGTGTAAAATGCGCGTTGTCCTGGTTCTGCAGTGCCCGTGCTTCAGTAGGGTTTGGTGGGGAAAAGAGAGGAATTAAGGAATCAGATTCTGAACCTTGAAATGTCCCGGCTTTTGCCTGAGCCATCGCTCGCCCCTTGGGCCAGCCCGGGTAGGCAGCTGCATGGGGCAGCAGCCTTTGGGGTTCCTGCTGATGGCTGAAATAGCTTTGCTTTCTGGGAGAGCAAGCCTCAATTAAATTCTCCTTCTTTGGGAATGAAATCCCTTCCCTAGGGAGTAGAGACGAGAGCTCGCCTGGCTCCTCGGCTCCCTCGCAGGACCTGGCTGATGCCTTTGCAGAAGGCCAGGTAGAGCCTTTGTCTCCAAAGGTGTCTTTCTGCCTTCAATTATGAGGTTTCCCCTCAGTCTCATTCAAATTATCCAGCTTGATTTTAATGTACTGATGAATATAATCCCTTGGGAGAAAATCTGTTAGTTTTTGGAGCAATGACAGAATCGGCACCTCAGAAAACAGTCCTGTGAGTGCCTTCATAAATGGTCACAATTCAGCTGTGAACGCATCTCCTTCACCCCTCCTGCTTTTTAATAACAGGACAAAGCGAGTCATTGTGAAGTGTATGTTCTTTAATTGCTCCAGTATTATCTACAAATTGTTTCCAGCAGCTCGGACAGAGGACACCGAGTGTTATTGAAGAGGTTTGGAGGAAACTCTGTTTTCAGGAAGATGATGCTTCGTAAAAGTTTCTTGGTATCTGAGTCTCTTCTGTATGTGTTTTAAACTGCTCCAAAATCAGCTTCATCAGATGCAGTGTTCCAAAACGTGATAGTTTTTTGTGTTTTAAATAACTCTGGATGAGACTGGTGTGGGTATTCAGTTGAAACCATCGCTCTTGAGGCTTTTTAGCTCGTCTGGGTTTTTCTTGGTCGAACAGAGGCTGGACACCATCCCTGTTTCTGAGAGGGAGCCCACGGCGGAGTCAGGCTGTCAAAGCAGGAGTCGTACGAGCGAACTGTAGATAACAGATCTGTCGCCTTCCATTTTAAGAGTGACCTTTAACTTGCCAGACTTTGCAAAATAACTCTGGCAGAGCCGCTGCCGTGCCCGCGGGAGCCTTACCTCCCGGGGAGCAGCGTGAGGGCCGGCCCCGGCCAGCGGCCTGGCTGTGCCACCCAGATCTTGCTTGGCCAGCGAAAACGCTGGGCTGGGTGCCCGGGCAGCACGTCGGCCGGTGCATCTGAGCAGAGGGCTGAGCTCCTCGCCCCTGCCCCAAGGGACAACTGGATGGATTGAGGGTGCTGGGCTCCAGTGGTTGAGAGCGTGGAACAGCGAGTAGCTGTGCCTGTGGAGAACAGAAGATGATATATAAGACAAAAATCCCCTTTTCCCAGCTGTTTCAGTGAGGGGTGGCAGCGTGGAATTGTGTGTTCTCCATGACATTGATCCTCCGCAACAAGTGCAAGAAAGCAGCTTCAGTTACAGAAACCACATTCAGCTTAAGGTTCCAGGAGCTATTTTTGGGTCCTCAACAGCTTCACTGAACTTCTGCCTAATAGGTGGGCCATTGCTGGTGTCAAGATTGATTTTTGTATTTTAGCATAATTTACTTTTTAAATGCATTTGTATGAAAAGAGAACATGGAAGACGCTCCTCTGCCTCTGGTGACCATTCCAACAGCTCCTTACAATGATCAGAAACCAGGAACCAGTGGATTACGGAAGAAGACCTTTTATTTCGAATCCAAGATGAACTATTTGCAGAATTTTATCCAGAGTATATTTTTTTCCATAGACCTAAGAGATCGACAAGGCTCTTCTATGGTAGTTGGAGGTGATGGGAGATACCTTAATAAGTCTGCAGTGGAACTGATAGTCCAAATGGCTGCTGCCAACGGGGTTGGTAAACGTTAAATGACTAAATGCCTGTAGTTGTGTAGCTGATAAATGCAGAAAACCATAACAAATTAGTCACTGTGAGGTTTAATTTCCCCATAGATTTTATTCAACTGCTAATAGTTAACTTTATAATGGAAAATTGGATTGGTAGTACTGAAAATGTCATTTATTCACTTTAAAGGGATGCAGTTGGATAGAAGTATGTGGGGAATGCACATGCAGCAAAGAAAATGAATACTGCTTGGTTTTCGTGTGTGCTCGTTTTGTGTTCTGACGTGCCACACGCTGTTGGCACCCGTGGCTTTCGTAGTCTCTCCAGCAGGTCGTAAAACCCTGATACTGTTGAGAAGCGAAGTGACTGGTAGAGCCGTATCTCGCTGTTCAATGGCAGAAGCTCTTTCAGCGTCGCTCTGAGCTGCTCAGCAAATGCAAAGGCGAAACGTGGTTGTGTGTTTCTCACCAGGTAGAAGTTGTGGCTGTGTGATAAATACTCTGGGAGCGTTTGAAAATTGAGATAAGAAGAGAATTGGAGAGTAGCGACCTTTACCGTGATCTCCGATTGTGCTGGAAATCTGTAGTTTGGAAGCAGAGCAGGTTTGTCTGTTTGCAGGAGAGCACAGTTTGTGCACTGCAAGGCTCTCGGGCACCAGGGTTTTGTCTGTGTTTCCTTCTGCTTTTTAAGAAGAAAAAAGACTTTGCTGTCTCTCTGGGATCTCTTAGCGCAGAGAGAACTTTATGCTGAGACCTGGCTTTTAGGAATTTGTTTGACAGAAAAACTTATCTGATCACAAAAGGGTCAATGGGAGAATAGGAGAGAACTTTTTTTTTCTTTTTGTTTTTGTTTATTTTTAAATCAATGTATTTTCCATCTTGGGGAAAAAATCCTTTGGCATTGCAAATAAATATATTCCTCTGAAGAATGGAGTGAGCAGAAGAGCTGGAAAAGATGTACGAAGAGCCAGGGCTGCAGCTTGGACTGCTTGACACTGGGACAGGTTTTGTCCTGGTAAAGGTGAGATTAGACTTATCTTCAGCAGTTCTTGTGCATTTCTTTCCAGCAGGCTGGACCAGGTCTGGCTAAAATCTAGTTTTGCTGCGGGTTTTGATATTTTTCATTGATCGATTGTTTTTATGCAGTCTGGCTAATACCTGTGACTGTCAGTATTGTGCTCATCTTGCTTTATAGAATGGAAGGGATGAGTCCAAGGATGTTTTCAAATATAAAAAACCACGTGTTTTGAGGATGTGAAAATCTCTTTGTGGCAGAGACAGATCCCGTTACTTCTACAAATGTGGGATCAGCAGGATTTCCAAATTGTGCCAAGCCCACTCGCTATGTTGTAGCATCACGTTGCAGGTTTTAAATGATTATTTATTTAAAGGAAGTGACCAAGGTAGTTTGTCCACTTAACCTGGCTTGTATAAATAGAAGTGTCTCTATTCAGAGGCAGAAATTGTGGCACAGTGTATAGCACTGGTGCGTCTTGTGACACATCTCTTTTACAGAAGGAGGACCGGAAGGGTGTGCTAATGACACGATGGAGCTGTAGGCACCAGCTTCCTTGGCCTGGAAAACACTTTTCTGGTGTGAAAGCATCAGCCTGTGTTACCTGGGGGAAGGAGGGAGGCCACAAGAGGTCTCCTTTTTCATCCATGTGCATCTTAGTGGGGCTTTCAGTAAAACCAGGGTGGAAGTGTTGCCTGGATTGCTTCGAAGTGCTGTAACCCAGGATCGCCGCACAAAGTGGGTCTGTTTTGAGCAGTCTGTGAAAGGTGTTTCTGCATCGTTATGTCCTTAGATTTTTCTCATAAGAAATTCCAGAGAATTAAAAAAGGTTTAAGTGTAAGTTGCTCAGCATGCTGCTACACCAAGCAACCTTTTCCAGTGGTTACTGCAAAGGACTTAGCATTGGATGGGTGGGGAATGACAGCTGAAAACCTCGGAAAGCCAAGGAGGGCCCCAAATCAGAGGGCATCCCTTCAGCTGCGTGCGAGGCCAGGCAGAGCACCAAACACATGTTTGTGGCCGAACATGACCCTCCAAGGGAAGCTGGGAAACAAAAAGATGATGTTTTAGAGAGGAGCTTCCTGGAGACTGCATTAATTCTCGGTGAAGCTGAGGGAGAAGGACTTGGAGGGTGGAATAAAACACGAGACAAGGTGTGCTGGCTTGGGCTGAGAATGGGGAAAAGAGCAAAGCCCACATAGATTGGGCTACTTCAAATTAAATGTATGGCGTAATAAACTAGTGTGATCAGCCTGGTAGACAGGCACTGTGAGGGCTGTAATACATCCAGTTGAAAGAAGGGCGCTCGCTTTGGGTTTATAAACTGCTGTTTCACATTTATGCTCGTCGTTTGCTAGAGGTACAGCTCTTTTAGCAGCGCCGTGCTCGCCCGGCCGCTGTGTGACAGCTGCAGCATGCAATAACCGATCGGCAGCGAAGCTGGGGCTTAGCACCAGGCAGTGCCGCGGGAGAGGAATCGCAGTCATCCAGTGCCCTTGGCTTAGCACCCAATGTGGACCTTTGGTCTGGGAAGGCTGCCTTTTGTTTGCTGGTTTATCTGGTGTTTGAATGAAATTCCTTCTCTTCTCTCAGTCGTTCACAGGGCCTAATCTCCTCGGTTGATGGAGAGTAGTCTGGTATTTTTTTTAAATCTCTGTCACCTCATTTGGGGGCTGTGGTAAGGAGCGTGTTCTTCCAGAAAAATTTTCATCTTCTGTTTTATTACCTGAACTCCAGCAGCCGGATCCCGATTACCTTCTATTGCTTAGCGCAGTGGTCTGGATTTAATCTCAGTGATATTACTAAATTTATGGGGAGGAGGTGTGTTACCCACTGCGAGTAAGAGAATCTGCAGCTGGTCCCATGGGAGCAGTGATGATGTTTGATTTTTTTGTTTTGTTTTGTTTTGGCTTCTCTCAGCCCCATTGTGTCTTTTGAAAGCAAAGTTTGAGTTGTTGGGTTTTTTTTTTTTTTCCCTTTGGTTGTTGTTGAGATGCCTCCGGAAAGCTCAGCTCTTCACTGCAAGCTGCCATTTCCAGTTGAGCTGCAGCATTCGTTAAAGGAAAACGCTAAAAAGGCACAACAGAGCGCGGGGTCAGATGCTGACCTCCATGGTACACAGCGGAGAGTTTCGGCAGCCTCCCGGGAGCAAGCTGTGTGCTTGCAGAGAAGCAGCACCTCTGCCACCAGCACACCTGGGGGCTCTGGTTTACCTGTCACCAGCATTTGGGGTTTTGGCAGTTTTTTACTGGTTTTAGGATTTTGGGACTCAACGGTGGTTTGGTTTGCTCCTTAATTTTCAGATTGGCCGCTTGGTCATCGGGCAGAACGGCATTCTCTCCACCCCAGCGGTGTCCTGCATCATCAGGAAAATCAAAGCCATCGGTGGCATCATTCTGACGGCCAGCCACAACCCCGGTGGCCCCAATGGAGATTTTGGCATTAAATTCAATACTGCCAATGGAGGTAAGGTCACTTGGTTCATTTTGATTTGCATTGTTTCTGTTTGGCCGTTTCTTGTGTTGACCCCGAGGAACCTAATTCAAACTGTCTTAACATCACAGAGATTGGGTGCCCTGAGCAGTGGGTTTCCCTCAACAGAGCAACTGAGTGATCTGTTCCCTTCGTACTCCTCTCTAGGGGAGGTATTCCCAGCCCCGGGTCTTCTGTACTTGCAGCACTTCTGAAGTGCACTTCTCTTGCAGTCCGATTCTTTAACGTCTTCCCCCTCGACCATTTTATCTTGCAGGTCCTGCCCCTGAAGGTATCACGGACAAAATTTTCCAAATCAGCAAGAAAATCGAAGAGTATGCAATCTGCCCAGATCTCCAGGTGGACCTGAGCACCATTGGGAAACAGCAGTTCGACCTGGAGAACAAATTTAAACCATTTACAGGTAAACAACTGTTTTTCCTTTTGGAAAGTTTCCTTTCAGGTGTTGTGAGCATGGACCTGCCGTGAACGGGCCGGGACATTTGGTGTTTCTGAAGGACAGACATGGCCGTTCTGACCTCTCCTCCTCATTTGTTGGATAAGCCAAGCAAGGATATCGCTCCTGGTCACCCTGGCATTTTTTTTTTTTCCTTATCCCGCATCTTGTCTTGTGTACATACTTCAATTGTATCATTGTTTCTGGCCTACAAAAGGTCGTACTGCAGTAGGTGAATCTGATCCATCAAACTTCACTAAAATCAGAGACTATGTTTTTCTGCAAGACCCTCAGTAACATGCACTTGTGAAACAGACAACTCTGCAGTTAAAGTGTGTTTTCCTGATTAAAAATTACAGTGTTACTTATTTTACTCTTTGTAACTGATTTTTTTCCCCCATGGTTTCACATACAAAAGCTCTCTCTGTGAGTGGGGGAACCATTACATTTCATGTGTGACTTTTGAGCAGTGAAATATGAAAAAAAGACTTTTGAAAAGCACATACTGCAAGTATTTTTTACCATCTCCTGATGACCCGTGCTTGTAATTAAAAAAAAAAAATAAATTAAATCAAAAGATGATAAAAGTGGTATTTCTCTCAGTTCCCATTTCTGCATAGTGAGTTTTTGATATTAACGGGGGTTTTCCTGGCTCTGCCTTTGGCCTTTTAGTTGCGAAGGTGCAACTTTTTCAAACTATTGGGTGCACAGTTCCCATTGATTTTGGTGGAAATTGGAGATCTGGTTTTATATATATATTTATTTTCCCTTTTCCTTTAATCCTGCTCTCCAGTTAAGAGGAGTGGGCTGAGCCCTCTCGAAAAAAAGTCCAGGGAATCATAGCTGGGAACGGTCTTTGTCCTAAGAGTTTTGTTGGTCCGTTTGGTCTGTAACCCGATTAGCAGTGATAGCCTGTAATTAAACTCTTAATATAGGGCCATTAGTGTCTTTATGAAATGATTCTATAGGATGTTTAAAGGCTTTATGCTGAGCCCTGGCCCTTTGCACTATGCCACATGTAGCAAAATCGTTTTTTCTGCAAAGATTTCAGGCTCTGAGAGTTGGTCTCTGTTTGCTCTTTTTTTTCCCCTTAGTGGAAATTGTGGATTCGGTAGAAGCTTATGCGAATATGCTGAGGAACATCTTTGACTTCAGCGCCTTAAAGGAACTGCTTTCAGGGAAAAACCACCTCAAGATCCGCATAGATGCCATGCACGGAGGTATGGGGGGGCTTGGGTTTGGGGGATTGTAGGACACACTGTGTCCCCAGGGCTTTGCCACTGACTTCAGAGAGAAGACTGTTTTTCTGGTATTTATGTCCATCGTTTGTAAATTTGTTTCTTATTTTGCAACATGTTACATTTTTCTTTTGCCAGGCAAACTTTTTATGGCTTTTCATTGTTTTCTTTAGTCAAGTGTTTGGACTTGACTTGGGAAATGTTTGGGTCTGGGGGGGGGGTTGCTGTGGGGCTCACACACGTTCATCCACACCTGAGAGAGAGGACATTAGCACTGATGCTGGGATCTGCACTGCCCTGGCACCTGTGCATCAGTCCATGTCCCATGGAGGTCACAGCAGTTCCGCAAAGGTCTGCCTGTAGATATTTGGCCCCAAAAATGGGACCACTGGACTGTTTTATGTAATTTAATGTATATACCAAGCTTGTGAGTCTCTTTCAATAGACATTTTCAGGAGCCCCCTAGATTTCTTAGCATCTTGTTTCTCTCGTCTCCGGGCCATTCCCATTCCTATGCTCACTTATTTTTTTTATTGTCTGCATTATTAGCTTTTGAGAGCGGTAAATCCTATCGTACTGCTGGATGCCTGTGAATCACACATGCGTTCTGTTCTGCTATGTGTGGGGCTGTTGTACTAATACCTCAGTGTACTTGGGGCATCAGCCCTTCACTTCTTGTCCTCACTCATCCTCACTTCTAAACACACGAGCGTTCTCACGTATTTAGTGGGACAGCCCCTTGGCTGAAAAGCTTCCTTGGGGAAGAGCTTGTGTCCCTGGATGGGTCAGGCTTAAGCACATCTATGTCCTTCTTGGGGATTTTGATGGGAGCACTGGTGCTTGAGTAGTAGAAACCATATAAACTGACCCAAAGTGAGCAGGCTGGAGGCCGGGGTGGTTACGTGGCTGGTGCAGAGCTGCCTGAGGGCAGAGGCTGACTCGTTCCCTCTTCGCGTTTTGCTGTGATAGTTGTGGGCCCTTATGTAAAGAAGATCCTGTGTGAGGAGCTGGGAGCCCCAGCAAATTCAGCTGTGAATTGCACCCCGCTGGAGGACTTTGGTGGCCACCATCCCGACCCCAACTTAACCTACGCTGCTGACCTGGTCCAGACCATGAAGACGGGAGAGTATGACTTTGGAGCTGCCTTTGATGGAGACGGGGTAAATGGGCTGTTCTGTATTCACCATTTTGCCCCCTGGTCAGTTGTGGGAGGAGTGACTGCTCAGCTGCTTTTAAGCAGAGGAGAATGAAGGTGAAGACCTTTTTTCTCCCTCTCTGCCTTCTGTGAGTAGAAGTGAACCACTTGCACTTTGCCACCGTGGCAATAGTTGGCTACTGTGTTAATAACGAAGTCCAAACTGTATTTAAAGTAGCTTTAAAGGCTGTGAAAAATCAGTGGGAAGGTGAAATACTATACAGGTGTTGCTATTTGGCTTTTTCAAAGCTCTGTCTTTATTTCAGTGCAGTCAAAAAATCTCTCTGAGTTGCGGGATTTATAGGCTGCGCCTGCCAAGTAGAGCAACTTCTGCCATCGCAGCCTTTTTGCGCTAAGCCGATGTAAGGGGATGAGAGCTGTTTCTCTCTTGTCTTCACCAGGATCGCAACATGATTCTTGGGAAACACGGCTTCTTCGTGAACCCCTCCGACTCCGTCGCCGTCATCGCTGCCAATATTTTCAGTATCCCTTATTTCCAGCAGACCGGAGTCCGTGGCTTTGCCCGGAGCATGCCCACCAGTGGGGCTCTTGATAGGTAACATCTACCTCTGGGTGGTGGGAGAGGGGAGCCCTGCCAAGGAGAGGGAGTGTCCCTTTTTTTGTGGTTTAACACATCTGTAGCAGGGAGTGAGCGTGTGGCCCGTCTGAAGGGTGAAGCAGTGCCAGCGCTGGGTGCCAGGGGAGGCAGTGAAGTTTAATGGATTAAATCCTGTTTGGGGACATGGCAGAGCTGGGCTCCACTCTTGGCTCTTTGTCTTCTCTACAGATAAGCCCAATCGAACGATCCTCCCCACCCTTTTTTTAATTTTTAATTTGATAGTGATACTTTCTCTGTTAAATGCTTTGAGTTCTACGACTTAAAACTGCTTTAGAAGAGCTGTGTGTTTATAACTATTCTTTAGTTGCACATCCCACCCATTTCCCAAACATTACACTGGGATAAAGTAGAGAATTGCTCTACAAAGAAATGTTCACTGTAAAAAAACCCAACTGAAGCTCCTGCTGCAGTATTTCACGTGGGAGCTCTAAGAGTCCAGCTGAGAAGTGACTTCGCCTTCTTACCTTTGAAGGGTGGCCCAGGCTACAAAGATCGCTTTGTATGAAACTCCAACTGGCTGGAAGTTCTTTGGAAACTTGATGGATGCAAACAAACTGTCTCTGTGCGGAGAGGAAAGTTTTGGTACTGGTAAGTCAGCGTTCCCCATCGCACCAGTGACGGCGTTATTCCTCCTCTCAGTTCTTTATTGTGCTGGGTAGCTTGGGCTTGATCTTTCCTCTGTAGTTGTTAATGCTTCTAAAATAATAAAATAAAAAAATAAAAGCTTGCAAGAATCAGTGTTGGAAAGGAACACAATGCTAAAAGTTTTGTCAGGCAAGAGCTAGTTCTCCTTTCAGTTACTTAGGAAAGGCCTATGTAGATACGCAGGAAGTTTAAGGGCCTCTTTACTAGCCCGGTCATTGAGTCTATGGGGATTAAGTGCAGTGTTAAATGTATTTTTCAACTCTTGGTGGCCAGGAAAACCTTCTAAATGTTTTCATTTCTGGAAAGAAATATGGTTTGGAGCATGCAGTTTTATTAGGGAAGGTTTCAGGTCACTATTAAATCTCTGAGCTTAATAGGGCCCTCATTTTCCTGTTCTAAAAACAAGGTATGATTTATAAAGTTTAAATTAACACTTGCCTTTGAACAGTCTAAGCAAGTTATTGGGTTACTGAGAAACAAAGTGAACATCTTAAGGAATTTACTAGGGGTGCGCACGTGACACACAACTATTATTTGTGCAGGGAAGTTAAAGTGAGCAGGTTTTGCTCCGCATCGGAGCGGTGCGCTCCAGACGCACAGTGTTCCCGGGAGGCCTCGGCAGTTTCTGAGCCCTCCCCTGGCACCCACCACATGGTTTTAACTGGTCCCGACTGTGGAAATGGCACCTTCCCTGCGCGCGGGAGGCCAGCACCCAATTCACGCGCGAAGGCTGAGTCTTATCTGGTCTGAATTCTGCCACAGATCTTGTTTTTCCTGTTCTCTTAACGAGCTCGGGGGCAGCTGGTAGGATCTGCAAGGCCATGAGGGTCTTGAGGGAATTTAGGTTGGATGATTTCAGGCTCAAACTTTGTGTGTTTTCATTCCACCAAGCCCATATTTCAGAAAAACGTTTTAGCCTGCACGTGGGCGTCTCGCAGGGAAGGGATGGCCTTAAATCCCCAAATGCCTGAAATTAAGTGCTTTGTGGAACTGGGGTGCACAACCTGATGTGAAAGGATTACCCCGGCTTTTCTGTAGCTGAGGGAATGGTATCACAGCCTCTGGTTGATAGAGGTTTGCTGGAGTGGCAATGTTTTCACCGTCAAATGCTAGTCTGATACATGGGATTGGAAGGAAAAGGGGAATTTCAGAAAACATGGTATCTCTCTAAAGAAATCGTGAAGTAAATCCTGAGTAAAGAAAGATCTTGGAGTTTTGCCCTGGGTGATTTCAGTGCGCGTTAAGTTTATGTTCTGGACTTGGGCTAATGAGAGGGCACCGGCATTTCAGTAAATAAATAAAAACAAAAAGCAGCAAATGATTCATGGAGCTGCTGATGGGAGATGGTCTCTAATGAGCAGCTCTCTAAAATTGTTTCCATCTTTTATCGTACGAGCAATGAGCTCATAGTTTCTCTCCCTCCCCCAACAGGTAAATGATTTGACATTACAAATAAAAGCGACTGGTTCCATTTGCAGCAGGGGCTGAGAGAGAAGGCTGAGATTTCAGCCATGCAGCATCACCTCTGAGTAGCCAGGGACTGAAGCAGTTTTTCTTGGGGGGGACAGATGAAGAAAGGGCCCAGGAGTGTTGGATGTGCCCCCCCCGGCAATGCAAAGGGTGTTTGTCCATCTGGCAAATGCACTTTAAGGAATGAAAAAGGGGCGAGGAAGGTTATTTGATAGTAAGTTAATGAGGAGTTGTTTGGAGCCGGACAGAACGTGAGTGTTGAAGGGGAGAGAGGTGAAGGAGCAGCCAAATAGACCCAGTAAAAATTGAAACAAACTGTGACCCGGTGGGACTGGAGTCCGGGAGCAATTAGAGTAATGGGACATGACAGAATTCCTGCTTGCTTTCTTGGGTATTTTATTCCAGCAATAAGTTGATACATCACATGGGACTTCTGTTTATTTAGCATTCCTCTCCGTCACCTCTCTCCAGCTCTCTCTGCTGTAAAGGACCGTGAGGAGAATTTATCGCTGCCTCCACAATGGTGGGATTTGTGTAAAGCACCACGTAACCCATGCCCCAGCCCCCAGCCTTTTTCCCCAGACGATTGCCCACTCTGGCAATTCTTGAGAGGGTAAAATGGCAGCTCTGGAGTGCTCTCCGCATTAGGAGGCGTGTCCCGTCTCCTCGGGATTTCATTAATACCTGCTTGGAGGTTTTCCAGAGCTCAACGGATAGAACTCGGGGGTTGTGCATCTGTAGGCTGCAGTGTTGAACTCACAAGCCAGAAGCGGAGAGGCTGGGTTGGGTGTATTCCGGGCTGCCATTTGATCCCTCGTTTAATTTAGGTGTTGGGGGCGCTGGCGACGTTGCAGCACCCTCTCGGGTTTCCTGGGGACCTGGGTGCCCTGCAGTCCCTGCCACTGTCAGCCCCCGTGTGCTCCTCGGGGCAAGGCTGGGCCGGCTTCTGATGGCCTCCTTCTCTCTGTGCTTGCTCTGGAGGAATCCTTTTTTAGCCAAAAGAGGGTCTTTTACAGCCTTTCAGTGCCTGGTTGTGGGGGTGAGGGCGGGCACGAGGCTCTCCTCTGTTTTCCGCAGGTGATCAGTCTCTCCTCGCCCTGCTGTTTGCCAGCCCCGGTGGCTGGTGCTGTCCCCTTTTCAGAGTCGTTAGGGTTTGGCTTCCTCAGCGAGGGCTGACATTTTTCTTGGTGCTGGGCCAGAATCTGTGCTGATCAGAGTATGCTGATTTGGCACACGGTACGTGACAGCTGCTTGAAGAGGTTGATGTTAGTCCTTCCTGAAGCTGTTCCCTTGCTTTTTTTTTTTTTTTTTGATGACCTTTTTACTGTGCGTTCCCCATGACTTCCCTGGGAACAGAATTAAGGATCTGTGAACAATGAGTGTGCGTGTGTTAAAAGGGGCCGAACGTTTTATTTGGGCTAGAGCTAAAAGCAGATGATATCTTGAACCGTTTTTAACAATACAGCAGGGATGGAGCTCGTGAAATGCCTTCCATTTGTGAGTTTGTACAGCTGCCAGTTGGATGGAGAAGAGGAGACAAGGTAGGGCTGTAGCACAGACCCTCGCGTGAAAGGAGGTGGGAAATGTGCTTCTGCTGTGACTCCCTGCAGGCTCCGACCACATCCGTGAGAAGGACGGGCTGTGGGCTGTCCTGGCTTGGCTGTCCATCCTGGCCACCCGCAAGCAGAGCGTGGAGGACATCATGAAGGACCACTGGCAGAAATATGGCAGGAACTTCTTCACCAGGTGGGGAAGGTGCTCCTGACACCTCACGCTTACCTCTGTCCTGTGTTTAACCCTCCAAGGTCAGGGCCCCAAGGGCTGATGGCACCGGTGTGTGCCACCGTGGTGCTGTTCTTGCCTCGTCACGCTCGCTGTTTCTGTCCCCTTGCTGTAATTTAAAACTCCCTGAGCAGTTTGCAACGTATCTGGGTTAAATAAAACAGTGGGTATTCATTCACCTTAACCTTTCATGATGTCCAGTTTAGGATTTGTTACTCTAAACATCAATCTAGTAAGTTTCGAACTCTGCAAAGGCTGTACATTTTATATATGCAAAGTATCTTTTTTCTTTTAACAGAGATTTTTTTCTTGCAAGAGTCTTTTTTTTTTTTTTTTTTTTTTTTTGCAATTGGAACAGTATGTTTCCTGAGACCACAAATCACAAGTTAATTTGTAATATCTTCCGTGATGGCAATGTCTTATTGAATGGGCGGCCAGCTCCTGAGCTGTTATTTACCTGGTCGAGTTTCTGTCCAGTCCCAAAATACTCTAATTTAAACTAGGGTAGACATGGAAGATGAAAAGGGAGGGAGTGAGAACACATAAACAAAGGTGGGGAACTATGTCAGGAGTTGAAAGCGTAAGGCAGAAATCTTTCAGCTTGGGAAGACCTACGTGAAAATTCTTTCTCAAATTGCCAGATGAAAGAACTTGCCTCTTTTCCCCCTCCCCACACCACAAAGCCAGCATACTTCTCGGGCATTTAAACCTGTGGAAAAAATGCCAAAGTCTAGAATAAAAAGGCAGTCTTTTAGCACCAGAGGTACTGCATAGCAAGCTAAGTGCAATAGTAGGCAGGTTGGCAAGCCTGTGCGTGCTCCATCTAGCCAGCCGGGCAAATAAAAGCGGCACTAATCGCCCTGGCAATCAGAGTACAGAGTCTGGGATCCCGGTGTGTGCTTCAGCCGCTCTCTGCTGCCTCTTACCGGGGTTAACGAGATCAAAGCTGGCGCTGGTACCTTATCGTCTGCTGCCATCGCACCTGCGTTTGGCTGTGGGGACGCACAGGAGGATGTTCAGGCAGAATTTCTCATCGTGAGGAACCTGTCGAGATCCTATCGGCAGAATGAGAAGGAATTCTGTGCAGTCAGTGTTGTGGGAGCCCAGCCCTTCGATATGCCCGGCGCGAGACAGCACAATTTACTCTTTCATCTCTCCTGACGCCTGTGATATGTTGCAGCGTATCCCATGGATTTGTATCGGATCATAGCTATATTGCTGCACAGATCTCCTCTCTTCTTCCTTCTCCTCCAGCGAGGGCGTAGAGAACATCTATGGGGCAGTATTTCAGCAAGGGTGTCACAAAACACTGATGCTAATTACAGCCTTCCTAATCTTTGTTTTGTGGTGCCTGGTTGTAGATACGACTACGAAGAGGTGGATGCAGATGCAGCGAACAAAATGATGAAGGATTTGGAGACTGTGATGTTCGACCGCTCCTTTGTGGGGAAGCAGTTGTCATGTGGTGACAAAGTCTACACGGTTGAGAAGGCTGATAATTTTGAGTATAATGATCCCGTGGACGGAAGCGTCTCCAAGAACCAGGTGGGCAAAGCCTGGCCTGGGCTGAACGTCACCTCAGAGGGGTGTTACGCTGTGTATTTTGGGCTTAAACTTTGTCCTTTGCATTTGCACCTGTTTTAAAGCCAAACACTGCATTTCATAGAATCATAGAATGGTTAGAGTTGGAAGGGACCTTAAAGATCATCGAGTTCCAACCCCCTCGATTTCCTCCTAATATCTAATCTAAATTTGTCCCGTAGAAAATTTTTGCTGCACTCTGTTTGCTGGTGGGATCCTGCCTGGCGTGAGGGAAATTGCTGCCTTGGAGAGGGAAGGGTCTGGAGACTGCTCTTGCCCCAGCAGGGCTGGAGAGGGAGCCGAGCTTCCCTATGGCCACTGCAAAGGGGAGTCATAGAATCACAGAATGGTTTGGGTTGGAAGGGACCTCAAAGACCATCCAGTTCCACCCCCTGCCCTGGGCAGGGACACCTCCCACCAGAACAGGTTGCTCAAAGGCCCCTCCAACCTGGCCCAGGGATGGGGCAGCCACAGCTTCTCTGGGCAACCTGGGCCAGGCTCTCACCACCCTCACAGCATAGAACTTCTTCCCCACATCTCATCTCCATCTCCCCTCTTTCAGTGTCAAACCCTTCCCCCTCATCCTATGGCTCCCCTCCCTCATCCAGAGTCCCTCCCCAGCTTTCCTGGAGCCCCTTGAGGGACTGGAAGGGGCTCTAAGGGGCTCTCCCTGGAGCCTTCTCTTCTCCAGGCTGAACCCCCCCCAACTCTCTCAGCCTGTCCTCATAGCAGAGGGGCTCCAGCCCTCCCAGCATCTCCGTGACCTCCTCTGGCCCTGCTTCCAACAGATCCATGTGAGGGTTGAAACCCTCCCGTACAGGTGTCATCTTGTCCCCAGATGTGTTTGTCCCTGAGCTGACGTTGCTCCTCATGTGCTCGTCCCTGAGAGGGCAGGCAGCAGCGTGGAGTGGCTGTAACAGGGGATTGAGTTCCCAGCTTCAGAAGAATTCTGATTCAGAATCCCAGATTCAGAATACGGGGGTATTAAATACGTGTGAGATGAGTAACCTGTCACCAGAGATTATTGAAGAAGAATATCCTGTAAATGGATTGGTTTGACAGCGTAATGTGGAAGCGTAGTAAGCGGGAAGGAATAATGGAGAAATCCTGCAGGAATGATTGCCTGGCCTGTGGGATGACAGAAGCGTTTTCTTGACATCCTATTTTGGTGGAAGAGCAGTGGGTTGGTAACGCTGTGCCTGGCAGAGAAGTCGGTCCCTGGCTCGTTTCCAAGCAAGCGCTGGGGTGAGGGACCTTACAGCAGCAACGTGCTTCATGTTCAGGAGTTCTAGTAACTTCTCCAGAGTGGGTTAGGAGGGACACTACCTCCTCCGGGAGTAGGGAGTGGGTAACAAGGATCTTCTGTGGCTCCCCGAAGAGGAGGAGCTCTGGGGATCATGCAGGTCTCATGGAAAATTTTTGGGTACCCAAGAGGAATGTAGCTGAGAGGCTCTTCTCCTCCTCTTCTCGCTTTCCAGGGCTTGCGGCTCATCTTCTCCGATGGCTCCCGCATTATCTTCAGACTAAGCGGTACCGGCAGCGCTGGAGCCACCGTGCGGCTCTACATCGACAGCTACGAGAAAGATGCTCAGAAGATCCACGAAGACCCCCAGGTACGCATCGCCTCTCAGTCACGGCTCTGCTGGCTCCCAGCCTTCCTAAAACGCTTAAACCTGTGCTTTGCTCACAGCGATGGGGAGGCGCGAGGTATTTTGGAAGCAAGGGGTTTGGTATCTTTAATCCCAGGATAAATTGATGTATTTAAAATTAAAAAAAAAAAGCTCTGTGTGGAACAAGCGTTACTTATTCAGGATCCCTCACAGCTGCTCCTGCGGTCGCCCATGAGTTTTCCTGTTTACGTTACATCTGTGGCTGGATGCAGGTGTGGGAGGACACCGTTTCGGTCCTGAACTGACCTTTTAGTTGAAATGTTGCATCACTAGGGATAGAATGAACTCATTCCTATCCTGAATTTGGGACATACTTGTTCAAAACAAATAAACAGGGGTAAAAGAAGACAGTCGTATCTAAGATGCCGCTGACCTGTTGCGTACTAAGTAGAATGCATGTTCCTTACAGCATCATTTTAAAATGCTGTTGGTCTCTCTTGTAGGCAGGGGAGGAAAAGAATCCTCATTTTATATTTTCCCCAGCAAAGAGTCTTTGAGCTCTTTTTTCATAACTTACTGGGCCATTATTGACAAAAAGACTGAAAAAAAAGTCATATTCTGAGAGGCACAAACAAAGTTATGATTTAACTGTGCTGGTGGGTGCAGCGGAGTTTGAGGGCACGATGAGGGTGGCAGCGACACCAGAACTGTGCTGGGGTTTCCTCTTCGAAGGATGCGGTCGTAGCGCCGCGTCCCTCGCCGCATCCTTCCTCTCGCTGGTCCCGCAGCTCACACTGTGAACCCAAAACGGTCCCTTCGACCAGCAGTTCCGAGTTTTGGGTGTCCCGGGCTGACACCAGACGCCTGCGAGGGAAGGTGTGCCCGTGCGTGGGCTGCGAGTGCCGCTCTGCTGGGCGGTTCTGAGCCGTCTCTTTCCTTTCTGCAGGTCATGTTGGCACCTCTCGTTTCTATCGCGCTGAAACTTTCACAGCTTCACGAAAGAACCGGCCGCACCGGTCCGACTGTCATAACATAAAGGCTTGGTCAGACACCCCTGCTGGAGTGCACACCGAGGGAAAGAAGTCCAGCCTCTCTCCCCTTTTATTGTCAAATCTGTCACTAAAAGAGGAATAATTAATTTTATGGCTGTATTTAAGAACACTATTGAACTTGCTAAGGGTAGACAATAAACCCCAGCCCCTGTCGCCACTGTGTGTGCACGCTGCTGTGCTGCTCTTCTGTGTCACACAGCACTGCTGGCAATTGGTGGATGGTGCTCATTAGCACAGCCTTTTGCTTTAGCATGTCCTTTTTTTTTTTTTTCTTAAACAAAAGGCTCTAGAAATAACAAAGAGACAAAGTTCTTCAATAATACGGTTTTGGTTTGTTTTTTTTCTATCTTGGAAACTTTCCTGGAAAAGAAGCACAAATGCTTTCCCCTTGTTAATACATAGTCTTCTAAATGTGGTGTCTCTGAGTAAGCGATGGCTGTGTATTGGGGCTGAGTATTTCTCACTTGGGTGGATTTTTCCCTTTCAAAACCAAATTATGTAAATTGACCCCCATTTGCCTTCTGTATAAGAAAAAACCCACCACGAACCCTCCACACAGAAATGAGCAATAAGGAGCATTGCAGGATATTAAAGCGATATGAGCTACAATTACTGTTCAGTGCTCTTTTATTTTCCTACATCATGATAGGCTCCCTTTTGAAGAAGAAAAGATTGTTTTGATGAGCTCGTTTGGTTGAACATGGCTAGTAAGATCCTTGGAATAATCAGATTTGCAGGCATTAATATGCAAAATCTTACCCAAGGGCGCAGAGAAGCTGACTCTGGAAACAGTTGTAGCTGTTGGATGTTAAGGCCCTGCAGCTGTACCTTCCTGCCCTTTTGCTGGAAGCCGTCCCCTCGGAGCTGAGCCGTGTTCCTGCTCCCAGCCCCACCGGCTGCCTTGGCCCTGGAGAGGACTAGACGTGCCGGTGACACAGCCTTAGCGTCCCTCATCCATGGAGGTGACGCCCTCCAGCAACAGGAGGGACTCTGGAAAAGAACCCCAGGTAAACCCACGAGACCCTGTTGACTTACTCCCTCCCTCTCAAGGCTGCCATGGCCTAAGCTGTGTTAATAAAAGTAGTGGTGTTAGTGGGAATGATTTTAGGTGACTTTTCCCCCTTTTGGTTTGCTTGCCTTTGTCACCCGAATCCCTGTGACACCCGTGCCCAGTCTCTGCCTTGGCTGTGGCCTTGCTGTAGAGGCTGCACTGCCCACGCAGCTGGGACTCAGGCTGTCCCTGGGCAGCCCCGAAGCAGCAGGTCTGTTTTTCAGGAATGTGAAACATCCCACCCTCAGGCCGCTGCCAGCAACACTTCGGAGGTAGATGCAGATGTGCTGACAAAAACCTCTTTATCTCCTCTTCTGCACCCGAGGTGAGGTGTCTCTTCTGACAGACGGGCTTCTCTGCTCGCTCTGCGCTCACGGTTTTGCTGGCAGAGCTGTTTTGGGGTGGAACATGCTAAAAACCAGAAAACCTCCCAGCCTGGTGCTGGGTGTCAGTGGGTGCAGAGCTCCTGTCCCTGCTGGCTCCCCCAGCCCATCTTCACTGGCCACCCATGGCCACTGGGATGCAAGGCGGAACAGTGGTGCGGGAAGCCGTGCCGCTTCCACCGCGGTCCTGTCCACCCTGCGCTCTGGTTTTTGACCAGCCACAGCCTCTGTGTTGGATGGATTCAGGTCAGCAACGCAGAAGAACACCAGGAGATGATCTGAATGAGCCCTGTGGCGTCTGTCTGAGGATGCAATGCTTGTGCTCGGGGTCTGGCCACAGACTACAGCAGCAAGGATTCCTGATTGCAGTGAAAATTAGCAGCTGTGGCACATGGGTTTGGAAAAACCGAAACCAAACAACTCATGTGCATGAAGATGGACCAGAGTTTCCACCCCAGCACATGGTGGTGGGTTCTTCACAACTAAAGAAATCTAAAATCCCAGCAAACATTGTGGCTTTTCCATTAAGATGAGAAAGGGGGAAGAAAAAAACCCTAAATGAAACCAGAGTTGCACATCAAACCTGGCAAAAGGAAGTTAAATATGGTCAATTTATATTCATTACTTACACCTTTCGCTTCCATGAGGATATATCAAAGTGGAATTTCGCAATCCTGGCACCTCCACGCTGAGGTGGGTGCTCTCTTCAGCTTTGATCTCCCCTGCCCAAAGAGATGCGTGGCTGGATCTGGAGGCTGGTAATGGAACTTGTAAATCCTCGCTTCCAGCCCGTCTCCGGGTGGCAACAACCGCACGTCCCCCTCGGGCGCCGTCTCGTGGGGTGCTTCAGCCCAGCTCCTGCCACGCTGGCGCTGGTAGCAGAGCAGCCTCGGGGGCACGGGACCAAACCCTGCTGCTGGTCACCCCCTTGTCAGATCTCTGCTCCCTCCCCTCTCCCCGGCCCAGCTCATGTGTCCTTTTCACAGGACTCAGCTGTGAAAACTCCTATCTTTTTGCCAACATTTTTTACTGGCAAATACAGGTTTCTGACAGAAGCCGTTGTTCCCTGGGAGTACTTGGCGCTGGGCTGTGATAAAAATGCCTTCTCTTTGCTGCCCCGTAGTAAGGAGCCGGCTCACTCTTCACTCTCTAACCTGCGGAGGAGGTTTGTAACTGTTTTAGTGGAGAAAATGTTTAATTGTTTTAGTGGAGGAAATATTTGGAGTCTTCGGGGCTGTAACGAAGGACGCCATTCCCATACTGTGTATCAGGCATCGTTAGCATGGATGCTCCTGTGGCTTTTGCCAAACAAACGGGTCTGGAAGCGCAAGGAGCGACCAGGAAAGGGCAGCTGCCGGCAGCAAGAGAAACTTCCAAATTAATCTGGGGAGTCTCCTTTCTTCTGAGCACTTGAAAGACCAAGCCTAAATCTACTTGGCAGCTTCTTCTGTAGGGACGCGTACGGCACAGAAACATTTCATCTCCCAGTCAGCTAATAACAAACTTGAAACCGATGTGAATTGGTGATTATAAAATGCTCTGAAGAGACAAAAGAATTTACAACGCGTGCCATGGGTGAGCTGGGGAGAGCCGTGGTTCTCTGCACCGTGGTCCTCGTGCCGCTTCGCTGGGCAGGGTTGGGGCTCGGAGGTTTTTTCCTTGCCGCCAGCCGCAAAGCACGAAACCAGAAAGCTGGAGGGGGAAAAACAATTTGGCCGCTCTAATTTGCCTTTTAAGCGTTGCGTGAACAAGTGACCCCAGAGTTTATGGTTGGCCTCTTTTTAAAGCAGGTCAGCCCCGAGTTCCTCCTGATGGAACCGCGGGCGCTTTGCAGTCAAACTCTCTGTATTAAAAACTGCTCTCTTGCCCGGATTGGCGCCGAGGGCTCGATGGTGGGGCGCAGCTCTGCTCTCCTGGGGCTCCTGGCTTATTTCAGCATCTTCAGAATGAGATGCAAAGCTTTCTGCGCTCTCGTAGCTTCCTCTCAGCTACAGTTCCTCTAACTGTTCCTACAAGCGCTGCGAGTTCAAGTGGAGCTTGAACTGTTTGCCCCCATTGACAATTTGTGCCTTGCCCATTCAGCTCCTGGGATTTGGAGCCTCGCATGGGAGAGGGAGACGGCTACGGGCAAGAGATGGCTCTTTGGGAAGCCGGGATGGATTTGCCCGCTGGGTCGCTGAGCGGGATGTAGCTCTCGGCAGCTGCCTGGGTGCCAGCAAGTGTGATTCTACAGCAAATGAAGGAAAAATGGCCGGTGATTAAGGATAACTGGTTCGGCTCTGAATACAGGAGACTTCCGTTCTACGCACCGAGGTTCAGTTCCTCATAATTTTCTCAGGAAGTGTACTTTTACCCCTGGGCTGCGTTATATAGCGGATTCCTCCCAAGGCAGTGACTGCACAACAGCAGGGAGACGGGGTCAGCCCGTACAGCACTTCGTGGGCTGCGTTTGCCAAAGACGTGGCCACGGAGGTGTTTGCAGAGGCTCGGCCCCTCTGCGCAGATGGGTATTTGCATGAAAAACTACTCCTGCTCGCTCTTTGCTTTCTCCTCAGACTCAAGCTATAGACTCCTGTCCCAGAGGAGCCCAATTAGATCCAGATGTCTCCCGAGTCATACGCGTTTTAATCTCTACCCCGAGTTTATGTAATGCAAGAATCTGATTTCTGCACGCAGTTTCCAACTGCACAAAAACTGAACACACATCACAAAGAGCTCACCGACCAAAGCGCAGCGAGCAGAAGAAACGGGCCCAGCCACCCAACCGCCGCGCGGTGAGTTCTCCTCCCAGTTTGGTGGGTCTCACAGAGGTGCCGTTCCAGAGGGCGAGCTGGCAGCCAGCAGCAGCCGGGGTGCTCGGGGTGATGGTTTTACTCGCTGGTGTCAGAGGCTGAGCCCTTGTGCGAGAGGCAGAAAAGCTCTGAATTCCCCTTCTTCTGGAGGATCTGCTGCTTCCACCCGTGGAAGATGGGCTGCTTCTCTCTAGATGGCAGCATTGGTAAAGACTCTTGGGGCAGCAGTCTCGCATGGACCCAGGGTCTTGCTACACCTTGCTTCGGCCTGATTTCATCTATAATCCAGGCCTTCATTCACAATTAAAAAATTACTGCATCTTTGAGGTCCTTTGTGCGTACACAGGCTGCCAAGCTGTGCCCTAAGCGTAGTCTGCTGAGCACAGAGCTGAAACCCAGCCTGGCAAACCAAAGGTCGCTTGGAGACTGGCTAAAACGACTCAGGAATACGCTGCACCATGCTGGCTTCTGTAGGGAATCTCCATGTGATAAATCCAAAGTCCAACCCCCAGATCTTCAGCAGGCAGAGCTTTGGGCAAAATTTCCAGTTACCATTGAAAAAAATATCTGTTCCTTCAGCTTTGCCTTGAAGAGCTCGTGTTATTCAGCGTGTTTCCATCAGAGCACCGACAGCTACGCCCAGGCGAGGAAAGTGGCTGCAAATTAAATAAGCTGATTATCAAATCAAATAAACGAGTTATCTTTTTTTCCCCCCCTCCATGTTTTCACACAGTGCCCAGGCATGTGAGACCGCCAGCACATCCCCCTGTCTCTGTGCGCTTTCTCCACCATCAGAAGAGCCGCTTCTCATCCCTTCCCTTAGTATTCCCTCCCATATATGCTAAATATGGAGACTGGAAGGTGTAAAAGCCTCAAACCAGTAACAGATTGGGTTTTACTGCCTTTGTTGTCACAGGTCGTGATGACGAGCCAGAATGAGCAGAGATAACGGCCCGATTCCCTGTTACGGGAAGTGGCTTTCTGTGCCAGTGCAGAACCTGCTGCTCCCAGCGTCCCACCTGCACTTCAGTTCCGTAAACTCCCCTTCTCCTCTGTGGCTGAACACTCGGATACACTCACACACAGAGCTTGATTACAGGGAGCAAATTGAGTGTTAATTAGGATAAGGAATCCTAGCGAGGAGTAACAGCTCAGATCCAAAACTCATCAGCGCGCGCTGTGGGCTTGTGTAACAGCGTGCGAGAGGAGCCAAAGCCACTGGGATGGATTCGTACGGCATCCAAAGTCGTTACTAAAACATCCATCCTCCCATTTCCAATGGCACGGGTTGGAATTTTCATCATCTTGGTAAAGGAACCCCAGGAAAACAGCCCTCTGTGCACAGGGCCCGGGCACTGGTGATGTCTCCCAGTATCCCACCGGCTCCCGGACAAAGCAGCAATGCCGTGAACCTCGCCAGAGAAACTGCAGCAAAGTCCTGGACATGGTATATTTAATTTGCCATAATTTTGACCTTTCTATCCATCCCTAGAAGTAACCGGGATGAGATAAAAACATTACAGGAGTTTAGCTGTATTTAATGACTTTATTTCATGGAATCAAGGAATCATGGAATTGTCAGAGTTGGAAGGGACCTCTAGAGACCATCTAGTCCAACTCCCCTGTGAAAGCAGGATTGCCTGGAGCACATCACTCAGGAGCATCCAGGCGGGTCTTGAAAATCTCCAGAGACGGGGACTCCACACCCTCCCTGGGCAGCCTGTTCCAGGGCTCTGGCACCCTCACCGGAAAGAAGTTTTTCCTCATATTTAAATGGAACTTCCCATGTTCCATGATATTTAATATCATGGCATTGCTTAGAAAGGCTTTGCACCAACTTCACATCAATTCAGCTCCCTCCCCTCCTTTATAAAAGCCATTCTGGAAGGACAATTAAAAACCTTTCATGCTCTGCTCCCTCGAGGGGCCGTTTGGGTGACTTTTAGATGTGCTGCGGCTCCCGGCGTGGTGTATGGCTCCCTCGGGCTCCTTCCTCCGCTCTCTCGGGTCCTGGTGAACCTCCTCGCGTCCATGGCAGAAAAAAAGGTTAAAATAAAAAAAAAGGTAAGTTGAAGATGGAATAAACGGGCAAAGAAAGTCCTGTGTCACAGGAGTGAGTGTGCGAAGCTTTGAATCATTTGACTCCGTGTTTATCCACCGCTCCTGGGAGACGGGGGGAGCTGGGGGGAAGTGGAGGAGTTTAGGAAGTTTGCAAGCCGAGTGCTTGTGTTGTTTCTGGCACCAAATTAGCAGTCATGTGTGTCCCTTCACAATGCCATTAACCTCCCGTGGCGAGGCCGGGAGACCATCGGAAGCGATCAGCTCCAGCCCATCCATGAAGGATGACTCGGGCAGTTGATCCCGGCAGCAGCAAGGCTCGGATGGCCGGGAGGAACAACCACGAGCAAGGTGGGGTAGGATCCAGCTATGCAGAATAAATCTGATAAATGCGGGTTAAAACGCTGGAGACAGCAGCTAGTGAAACGGTAAACAGCTTATCTCCCATCCATGCTGAGAGCTGTGGGACGGCTTGGAGGAATCCTAGAATTGTCTGGGTTGGAAGGGACCTTTAAGATCATTGAGTCCAACCATGAACCCAGCGCTGCCCAAACCCCCACTGACCCATGTCCCTCAGCACCACGTCTGCCCGGCTTTGAAATGCCTCCAGGGATGGCGACTCCACCACTGCCCTGGGCAGCCTCTGCCAAGGCTTGGCAACCCTTTCAGGGAAGAAATTTTTCCCAATATCCATCCTAAACCTCCCCTTGGCGCAGCTTGAGGCTGTTTCCTCTTGTCCCATCACCTGTTCCTTGGGAGAAGAGACCGACCCCCCCCTGGCTACACCCTCCTTTCAGGGAGTTGCAGAGAGCGACAGTTGTAGGGAGTAACAGACCAGAACGCTGATAGAAGGTACCAGAACATCCCATTGTCCGAGTTGGGCTGGAGTGGAAAAGTACCTGATGAAAGTACTCAATTGTGGGGCAGGAATTCTAGAGAGACCCTTTAAGCTCTCCTGGATGGCAGCGGGTGGTGGCCAGCATCTCCCCTGAGTCGGGAGCCGCTCAGGCTGACGCCTCGAGGATCAAAAGGCCAGGGCGAGTCGACCGTTCAATTATTGGAGTTATTAAGGAAATCCTTAAATCGGTTAATGATTAAGTGCTGCTAAAATTCAACCTCTTAATCTACCACAAATCATTAATAAATCTTGAATTGCTGCTACATCATAACCGTGTCAAATATGTCCCTCCGCGACGCTGGGGCTGCTCTCCTCCGTGAGCGCGCCCCGGCGAAGGCGGGTGGTGATTCCTGATGCCGCAGATACACGGCCGCTTCGGCAAATTGTTTGGATTTGAGAAAATCAGGGAGGTATTTTGAAAAAGCCAATCTTTCTACTTCTTTACGGTCAGGATAAACATCCTCCTTGTTGTGCTTTTTATTTTTGATTGAGCAAAATGTTTAATGTAAATGGAAGTAAATTTTTTACTTTATTGCAACGCAAAATTGCAAGCAGAAATGCGCTACGTGTACGGGGCTGTTAATTAGTATCTCGCCCGCGGTAGCAGGTGGGAAGGTAGGGCTTCTGGCAACGTTTCAAGCATTTACCGTTGATAACATTTATGGCAGCACTGGCAATGAAAGACATTTTATTTTTCTGCTTTCACCAAACAAAAACCAAACAAAAAACCCCCCAAAAGAAGAGATGGAATAGATCCACGCAAATTAAACAGCAGCAAAAACGAAACTAGACATTAGTGGTTTCAAATACCAGGCTGTACTGGTGAGCTCTCTATCATAGAGGGAATCAAAGTCAATTTTGAAGCAGCTATTGTATGTTTTACTTTGAACTGATTATTGTAAATGTCTTATAAAAAGCAGCTGAGCTGCATTTTTCAATTTTATATACAGGCCTTGAAAACCCACTAAGTGGCTGAATGCCCCTGTGCGTGTATGTTAAACTTATTGTGTGGTAGAGAGAAGGTACAGAATATACCTCAGCTCGTACAGAAATAACACGGTACTAATTTTTTCTGCCGTTACCAAGTGGGCTGATGCTAAACAGCAAAACCGCTGGGTGTTTCACAGGAACTGTTCCTTAGATCCAGGGAAGTGCTACAGATTCCTCTCGCGACGCACTAATTCCTGCAAAATTACGTGTAATAGTTTTGTAGCTCAGTGCCTGCAAACCGGCTCGTTCTTTCGTCTTAACTTTTGGAGTTTCTTCTCCTGTCTTTTTTCCCTTCTTTGTTTCCAGCTTTTCCTCTTCTTCAGTCTCCTTCAGAGTTTTCCAACCTGCTGTCTTCTCTGTACTTAATATTTTTCCCCTTCTAGACTTCTTTTCTCTTTTGTGACGCTGTGCAGGAACGCAAGACTTCGATATTTAAGATCAACATCTGCAAGCCCTCCTCTGGTCCATGTTTTCAGCACTGACTAAAATCCCCTTTGTGGAACTCCAGCGCGGCTGTCTGAGGAGTTACCATACGACCAGGTGTGTTTGCAGAAAAGGCAGGCACTGGCAGTTTTTGTCACTGTCCCCAGAAAGCGCCCAGGGGAGAAGAGCAAGACAGCGGCTCCTCTGGCTCACCTCGGCTGTGGTGGCTCCTTCTGGGCTGGCTGAGGGACTGGGAGAGTTGGCCACGAGTTGTCCTAGTAAAAGATGTTGTGTCGTGTACGGCTGCGTTAAAGCAAAGAACATCTTCCACGGCAACTGCGGTGCTTGTGGTAGCAACAGCACACGGGATCCCCTCGCTCTCACACTTTACAGCACCACAGTGGTTGTCTGTTGCAGGAATGCTGGGAAAAAAGGACATAAACCCAATTTTCAGAGCTGGTATAAACAACTTATGAATGAATCGCACTGAGAAACAAAGGGAAAGAGGCTCATCAGTCGCTGCAAACCTGAGCTGGATGGATTAGACCACGTCCTGCCCAGCTGCACGGCAGCTCCATGGCCACGACCCTGCAGGGCCCGGCTGAGTCAGTGCAGTCTCAAGGGAGCTGCTCCACGCTCCCCCAGTTCAGAACAGGAGCAGAAGCCCCCAGTACGAATGCACCCCAGCACCGCTGGCTGGGCAACTGGGAATATTTAACCCAGAAGCAGACACAAGGATGTCTGCGCTGTGGACGTGGTCTTACTGCCCGAGCTCCAGCACTCCTGCCACTGCACAGGGCAGCGGTACCCGGTACCAATGCAAACACCAAAGATCTTCTTAAAAGTTAATCTGTTGTGGGACTCGCCTCCCTCAAAACAATATTTAAAAGCATACGAAATGTCCTTTGAAAACAAGTTGTCTCTATTTTGACCCCATTCTTTTTTCCCCTATTAAGAATTATTATCATTATTTTAAATCTGTGTAGAGAGACCTTGAGTGATGGCCAAACAGAAGACGCTGGGGTGGATGCCAAAACCAGAGAGGACACATCAGTGACAGGAGAAGGAGATGACACAGGGAGGCATAGGCTACCTTTTAAGAGAATTTTCTTAGCAGCAAGAGATTTTGCTGATGGAATTTGTGACGGAACACTCTGGAAAACATCTCAAATTTTTACGCATTTAAAACTCTGTAGATTTTCAGTTTAATTTACTCCACAGAAAGTAATATAAATGTAAAGAATGTTTTAATCAACATCCTTTAGCATAAATGATACGCTAAAAACATTACAGAACACTAAGTATTCAGTTACATCCCAGGGTCCCGTGGGTTTTATTCCCCATACAATGAAATGTATGAGTCTGAGAGGTAAAGGTTAAATTATGGATATGTATTCAGCATTTTAAAAGTCTAAGAAACTGTCAGGCTCCGTAGTCCCTTTTACATGAAAGGCTTGTCAGCACGTGTTGCCGAGATCGGTGGGAGATCTGCGCTGCCAACCCAGAGGAGACAAGCAGACGTGTCACGAGCTGAAAGGATAAAAGAAGAATAGAGCTAGTAGTGGTCTATAAAACCAATATAACTTGTATTTGTTCCTTTGGCATTGCAGTACCACTCCAAAACAGAGGCCAACTGTTAACAGAGGCAAAGCCAACTTCATCTTTTGCAGCCTGACAAACGGTCATGTAAGTTACCAAATAACCCAAGACCTTGGGATTAAACTTCTCCAATTGTTTTCACATGATGCAACTTTAAATCTCTCTTTTGAACGGTATTAAATTTCCTTTCATTCCCATAAACTTCAGAAAAAGTTGCCTGCTCTCACATTTCAGACTGTGACCCAGCTAACTTGCACTTTTCCCCTCTGCTAGTCTGGAGAACAGAATAATGAAATTCAGACAACAGTGACCAAATGTTGCTCCGTAGAACTTTCCTTTTACAAAACAGATGAATACTCCTGGGCTCCAAAACACTGCAGGGAACAAAACTTTCAAACCTTATGGAAATAAAATAGTAAGCCTAGGCAGTGACTTCATCTCCTTTATCAGATCAGAGACATTTTCGCTGGAATTGGAATGGATTTTAAAAAAACCCTCTAAATAGAGCAAAAGAATTAAAAAATCCCACTGAAGCCATTATTGAAATACTGCTTTATTTAAAAAACCCCACACCCATGTGAGTGAAAGCTAAATTTCACAGAGCTACGGAGGGAAGAAAAACCCCTCCATCGCCCTCATCATTTCCATAGTTCTTCTTGCAGGTAGAGGTGTGCTTTTATAAGAGCCAGGAAAAGAAACATTTTAGCTTTTGTGTTTGTGATGAAAAAGACAATAAGCAAATGTATTGTGTCCTCCGATTTGGACAAAGGGCTATAGAAAATGCCCACAGACACGCTGTGGGGAGGTTCAGTTGCTGTAAGGTCTGGAATTTCTCCCTCGAGGTGCTGAGCGCTCTCGGATCTCGCAGAAACCCGACCAAGTCAGTCCACTCAGCATCTTGCCAGATGAGGCCCCATATTTATGTAACAAGAAATACCCACTGTGCTGCAGATTTGCTGCTGGTGTGAGTGGAATTGCATTCACTTAAGCCCGTTGCAAATTCAGCCACTAGAGTCAAAATAAAAGGAGCCAAAATATATAAATCCAGCAGACGAAGTTTATGGGGGAACTAAACCAAACATTCAACATCAAGATTTAATGCAGCCAAATTGTTATAACTAAAGGGGGTACCTTACATCATTCTGTGTCCTAGGGGCATAGTCTCCATTTTAGTGGCGTGCTAAACTCACGCTGATATCAATAAAAGTTTTACATGCAAAATGAGTGGAAAATACGAGATGTTAGATAGTACGATACAAGTCTATAAACCTGATACCTAAACTCCGCTATCATGGCTTTGCCAAGCCCCCGCTAACTTCCATGCAAATTCCACCAACGGATCTCTAGTCCAGTTGGTCTTAATTGAAAGTCTTAAAGGTGAATTGAAATGTTGTTGGAATAAAAACCTGTTTAAGATGCCAAATCCCTAACAAAATCCCTGTGTAGGCTTAGAAGTACATAAATTGGAAAGGCAAACATACAGGCCTTCTTATTAACCTGTCAAACCACGAATTCTGGAATCTATTTGTCTCCTGCAAAAATTGTGACATTCTTCTTCCTCTAATGACTGAAGTATTTCACTGCTTGACATGCCCGGCAACAAAGATGATATTGTTTTAGGAAGGTGGTGAAATCTCCCTTGTTCGTGCTGCTGACCGCCGCAGCCCTTCCCGGCAGGGCTGCCTATTGCAAGTTGGTCTGGGGCTACCTGCAAATGGTGTGAAGACGTGGACTAAGACAGTTGAGGGTAATATCAGTTGTTTTCCAAACTATTGCCTTACTAACCTTCTCCCGGAATCAGATTTTTCAGGATTGGGTTAATTGATTCCTTTTAGATAAAGCAAACAAACTCCGCAAGAGGACTCGTGGCCCCTTTGAAGCTAATGAGGAGTTTCACCTGAAATTACCTGAGATATTTTGCAAAAGTACAACCTGGTCACGCCTGAACTAAGCTGTGAATCCATTGCCTTCTTTTCAAGACTCACTTCTGGGGCTAATGAGAAAGTCAGAGATAAAACCATGGCAGCTCTTTCCTCCCAAAGGATAACTACAAAGCTCAGCGTCTGAAATGTAAATAACCAGCCTGTGTGACTCTTTGGAAGTGTCGCTGTCACACGCTTCTCCCGTTGCCCGTCCTGCTCAGTACCACCTCTGGTTGTTAAATTAACACTTTGAAAGTGCCCGGCGCAATGGATATCGAATGTAATGAAATGCTGTGGTGCAAACACATAGTTTAAAAAAAAAAAGTAATAACAACAACAAAAGAATACATAATAAGCAGGCCAATATTTGCATATGCTATTAAGTAGTTGCTGGTGTTTGTGTCCCATTCTATCACCCTCGTTTTTCCAGAAGGGTAACATTACATGTTATGGAGGTATGTAATTCAAGGATATAAAGAACAGAGTCCTTTTGCTATATATATAAAATTCCAGTGTAATACACATATGAAAGGGAGAGAATTGTGGTCTATTTCAAGGCTTTTCCTTTTATCTTTTCCACAGCCTCCTGCCAATTTTCAAAGTACTCCCAGATCCCAGACCGGACTAGATTATCTGAAAAAGATTGTGCTGCACCTCCTGATACTCCCTCTGTCATTCCCCAGGGCTACAACCTGTCCTCCGACCCCTGACAGTGCCCTCTTCCTTCGCTCCCTACAGAGAGCCTGGCCTTTGCTTTCCTCTTCAGGCAAAGAAAAAAATTTCAGCCCAAGCAGGAGACAGAGCTGCTGCAAAGATCGGCACAAACGCACCTACTCATTGGCCCAACTGGTTGCCTTTGGAATAAAAAGAGATCCACGGCAGGGGATGCGTATCCCACTACCTATGGACATACCTTCAGCTATTCCCTGATGTCAGCAGTGAAAGGCACGTCAGGAGACATCCTGACAAGGACCTAAAACAACGCATCAAGCGCAAGACGTTGCCTCCCTGGCTCTGGTGTCTTTTCTTACTCCTGCTGAAAACACAAATGCCGGAACCAGCCTTAATTGCTTAACAGCATTCTGTCATGATCACCAGGTTTATCAACCATTTCCTCATATAATTATGAACAAAAGGGAAAGCTTTTTTCTACATGATCGTATAAAGTAAAATTTTTCACATGCATGTTGGCCAATATCTGTATTTCTTAAACTGTCCGCAACAGACTTTTACAAGACACATAACTTGCTGGAAAAAACTCCATAGCACGATCTATGTCTGTCTTGTACATGCCTTTACTCTAGACAGTGGCCGAAATTTTTAAAGCATTCAGAAAATTTACACTCGTATCTTCCCGTTCCTTTCAAAGAAACGTGTTATTATTTGTACTGCACTCACTCCTGAAAACTCAGCTAGAAAACGAAGGATGCATCGTCAGACAACGCCTTCACGTAAGTTAAACACAATTCCTACTCTAAAGAATTGACAGTGTAAGACACATGTAAATCTACAGTCTTTCAAAAGTACCAGCAGTTGTTGTTTTTAAGTTATGTCAGCATTTAAAAATCAGTGGTGAGATCAGATTTACACGTGGTCCTTCTGTGGATGCACAGATTCCAGGAATCCACGGGCAGTTCCAACCTCATCTCCAGGTTCCACTCTGGAAGCCTGAACAGATTGGTGTAATCCTCGCTGAAATTCAAATGGGCAAAGGATGATTGATACGGCCTCAAACAGTCAAATGAAAAAAATCTGGTACGGATTAATAGGAGTATTTAGTGAAAGATGGAAAGGAAAACAAGGATTCTTTTATAATGTGATATGATACTTAAGAACACCCATTGTCAGAGACTAGAAATGTGTAATGCTTCTTTTCTATTTTGCTGTACTTCTGACACTATTCTCTTACAATATTTTGCTTATCATCCTCTTGTGAGGTTTATTGTACTTACAAATTATTCCCAGACAGTCAGCTTCTTTGCTATCTTTTCATTAAAAAAAAAAAAAAAAAAAAAAGAATAAAAAAAGTTTTGTGTGTGATACATTTTCCCTGCGGGAACTAATTCCACAAAGATATTGACTACAAGCCTTTCGTTGTTTTAAAATATGTAGACATGCATCAAACAGTGGATTCTTCTCCCCAGAGTCACCTTCTGAAGCTTTATCTGTGCATTACATCTCCGAAGCCTCCTGCAGACCATGTAGGAGAAACTCTCTCTAATTTGTCCTCCCAAGCCAGTGCTTATCCTTACCTCGACTACTTTTTGCTGTCAGATCGTTATGAATACTCTGTGCTATTCATTTTACGGCGTTTCGGGCTGCGTCCACTCTAGTTCCTTTGTTTAATATATTTTTAGTTCTTCCACTGTGGTATGACAGACTGCAGCATGTTAAAGAAAAAGTAGGGAGAATATTTGTATTGATTTCAAAATGCTGCAGATTGAGAGCAGATGTACCATGTATTCCCCAAATGTATGTTTTAACTTTCATTTATGTGCTGCACTGAACAGTCTTCAAGCCAGGAAGTGATTTATATTTGCTAATTGCATGCACTTTGGTAGATCTGCAACTAAAAATAAGCGGTTTGTTTTTTAATTAGAAATGATTTATCCTTTCACGCTGCATGTATCTTAACACTTAGAAGCTAATTCAAGACTTGGGGAATTTGCATTTAGTTTCCCCATCTTCCATTAACTTCTTTTGTACCCTTGGGCACCCGCCACGGGTTACCCCAGTGCCCAGCTCAGAGGTCTCTGGACCTCAGGGACATCTTCCTTCATTACACGACACAGAGATTAGGGAAGCACTTTGGTGTTACGGCTAAACAAGCTGCTGCCAAAAGCAGCGATTCAGCTGCTCCTACCCCACCCCTGGACACCCCCGAACACTAGCCTTTGCTGGATGTGACACCCCAGCAGCTGGGGGGGAAGCTGACCCAGCTGGCCAATCTGGAGGAACATTGCTCTTCTCTCTCATCAGAGGGTCAGTTTTCCATGGGACCAGTTGGCTGAAGGACTTGCCCGGCTGAACATACTGGAAACAAAAGAGATTTTTTTTTTTATTGCAGGCAGCTTGCTGTTAGATCAGCTGAGAAGTGACTTGAAGTGTCACCTGAGAGGGTCAGGGCAGGCAAGCCTGGGCTGGTGCTGCAGAAATCCTATCCCAGCTGTACAGCCTGACCTTCTCACTAGCATGAGCTCTAGTATTCCTCTATCAAGATGACAAGTGTCAGGACCCTGAGGGCACTCATAGCTCTTAATGACTGACCAGCCCCATCTGGGGCCTCCAACCCCACCCTTGCCCTGCGGCTCTATTTAAGCTCAGTCCTGGGCCTCTCTTAGCCTCTACTTGAGCTGTGTTGGAAGGCTAGCAGTCTGTGACTCCAATGTCCCCGTGCCTGGCTATGGACACTGCTGGCCTGGAAGTGTAACCTGAATTCCCTGCTTGAGCCCAGACCTGTCTTATCCCTATGGAGCTGCCTGGCAATCGCTGGGCTGTGTCCTAGTGTCCTTTGCTGGAAGGGACCCTGCCCTGCAGTTCATTTCCCAGCTTGATCTCGGGACTGCCTCACCATCATGAACTCTCCTGATGATCTAAACTCTTGGTTGGACCTGGGCCTGCCTTGTTCGCCTTGGTCAGGGGTAGGGGGACAGGCTCTGGCTGGTGAGACCGCCGTTCTGCTAGCTGTGGCACCCCTTCAACTCCCTGTCCCTTAAAGAACATTTAATATGCCCTGAGAAAAAGGTAGTTCAAGGTAGTTATTTGGACCTAAACTTACCTAAATTGGTAGTTAAGGACCTCAACCTTGTGAATTTGAAGAGGTAACTATCTCTCAGCTTACTTCTTGAACCATCTCAGCTCCTGGTTCTTCGTGTCAACCAACATGCAGGACTGGGAAGACCACGTGGCTGCCAATGGTGTAGGTCCTTCTCAACCTTGATCTGAATCAGCTCTGGCTGGTATGGAGAGGCTTGGCTTCATGGTGGGTTTGAGCTGGCCAAAGCTCATAGTGCTGCTGAAAGGGCAGGTCCTGTGTGGCCGTGTAACTGCTGGAGCTGACACAAAGAACGTCTCAGGGAAGGCATGAGATTGGGAAGGGGGAGGGGGGGGAGGTAGCAGCATGGCTGCGTTTTCACTAGGAAGTGGATAATCAGTTGTCACTGTCCTCCTTGGTCTGAGGAGGAATGTGTGTATCTGCAAGGAGGAGGTGGTTTCAGACCTCATTCTCTTTCCCGAACATGCAGACAGATGCTTATCTGGGTTTGTTCCTCCTCTCCAGTCCCTATTAGCGTCTGGCAAGAAAGACAAGATTCATATGGCAGAAAGCAAGCCTAAGAGGGGTGGGATCTGATCTAGCAGGAAGCGAGGGGGAAATTCCTTTAATCTTGTCCTTGTTTCCACTCTGCTTATGAACTTTTTTATTAAACAGTTGCTGACTTTTGAAACCCTAAACCTAGTCTAAGCATCCCAGGAATGTGATGGTTCTCCTGAATGGGAAGTCGTTGTCACTCTTCGTAGCTTCGACCAGCTTTGGGGGTGTCCTTCAACTCAAAACAGTGTTATCCACTGTCGAATCTGCAGGACCAGGGTCACAGCTGTGAGATAACGTATGGGAATTGGGAACTGCAACCCTTCTGCCCGCAAAGCTTGGCTTCCCATCACCAGTGTGAAGGAAAAGCCTGTTCGGGGTCTGGCTGTGGGCACCATGTCATAGGCTGATCAAGCCCTTGTCCTGAGGCCGTGTGCAGAAAACTCCTGGGGACGGTCCCCAGCCTGGAGTGAGACCTGCTGGAGAATGGGGGAAGGAGAGCAGGGTTACAACGCTGCTCTTGGCACCAAGGATCTCAGGCAGTAGTTACACCTGACTCCTTTTCAGGTAGGCTTCTTATTTTTTTATATAGAGGCTAAACTACGATAAATTAGTATATTACATATTGATTTCACTAAGGCAGAGAGGGTTGAAAAATGATTCCTAAGATGCAAACTGGACTTCTGAGCGCCTGACTGACAGGAAGAGTAGGAGAGGTCCAGTAAATTGGAAATGTTGTGAGGGGGAAATTAGAAGCTATTGACTACCAACTCCTGTATGAAGAACAGCTGGGAAATCACTTTTCCACACTCCTAGTTCTCAGTTCCTCCACTTTGAACAGAAACGGTCTAAAAAGTAGAACACTAGAACTCTTCCTCAGTGAAGTTTGCCAACAAGGTATCCCAGCTCTCATGCATGACAGGGGAAGATCAGGAAAAGAACTGGGAAGATTAGGAATGGAAGTAGAAAGTAAGAAAGTTTTCTTACTGCCTGGAAAAGTGGTTTCCCCCTCCCAGTGTAACAATCCCACAGGTCATGTTTACTGTATGAGTGGAAGACCCTGGGGAAACGAAGAGAGGAGGTGATGGTAACCCCCAACTGGTACCTTCATAGAATGGTTTAGGTTGGAAAGGATCTGAAAGATCTTCCAGTTCCAACCCCCCTGCCCTGGGCAGGGACACCTCCCACCAGACCAGGTTGTTCAAAGCCCCATCCAGCCTGGCCTTGAACCCCTCCAGGGATGGGGCAGCCACAGCTTCTCTGGGCAACCTGGGCCAGGCTCTCACCACCCTCACAGAAAAGAAGTTCTTCCCCACATCTCATCTCCATCTCCCCTCTTTCAGTGTCAAACCCTTCCCCCTCCTCCTATGGCTCCCCTCTGTGATCAAGAGTTCCTCCCCAGCTTTCCTGGAGCGCCTTTAGGGACTGGAAGGGGCTCTAAGGGGCTCTCCCCGGAGCCTTCTCTTCTCCAGGCTGAACCCCTCCAACTCTCTCAGCCCGTCCTCACAGCAGAGGGGCTCCAGCATCTCCGTGGCCTCCTCTGGGCCGGCTCCAACAGGCCCACGTCCTTATTGTTCATAAATCCACCTGCTCCGAGAGGCACGTGAGGAAGCTCGCCTCAGCCATGCGGGCACATTTGTCGGCGCATCCCCTCTATAGGGCTCCGGGCTTAGGCGGGGGCAAAATGGCGCCCGGCGGGGCGAGCGCCCCCCTGCGGCACGCGGCGGGCGGGGCGGGAAGCGGCGGGGGCGGTGTGGCGGGCGGGCGGGCCGGTAGGGGGCGCTGCTAGGCCGGTGTGACGGCGGGGCCGGGCCCGGGGCCGGTCCGTGAGGGGAGCGGGCGGAAAGTGACAAGTGAGGGGCTTGAGGGCGGCGGAGGCGGCGGCCGCCCTGCGCTCGCTTCCCCGCCCGCCGAGAGAGCGCAGCCCCGGGGGCGCGGCGTGGGACGGGTCGGCGGCGAGCGAGGGAAGGAGGGAGAGGCGGCCCCCGCGGCGGTTGCGCGGGCCGGCCCGGGACGCCGGCGCTGCGCGGTGGATGTGGGAGTAAAGCGCGGCGGCGCCGGCTCAGGAATGCAGCAGCCGGGCGGCGGGGACGGGAGCTTCTTGCTGCTCCCGCTGCTCCTGCTGCTGCGGGCGGGCAGCCGGGCGGAGCTGGGGGACGCCACGCAAGGTAGGGGTGTGCGGGCCCTCGCCAGCGGCGGGACGGGGTGAGGGGGAGTACCGGGAGGGGGGTGGTGGTGGTGGTTGTTCCGTGAGGGGACCCGGGACAGAGCCCTCGGTGTGGGGTCCGGGGCGGCGGGGCCGGCCCTGAGGCGAGGCCGGGGCTGTGGGGGTGAGCGGGGCCGGCCGCCGCCCTGCCCGGGGGCTCCACGGCCCCTCAGCCCGCCGGGGAGCCCGGCCGTTCTCCCCCTCCCGCCCCCGCTTCCCCACCACCTTCCCGTTAACGAACTCCGAGTTTTATACTCGGTCTGTGTTTAATTGCTTCGTAAAAAAGCCCTTCCAAGTGTTCGGCGGAGTTACGGGCGAAGTGTAAGCGTTCCCAGGCGATCCCGCTTTTGATACGTGATTTATGGCTCCCGAGGTGGCGTTATCGACGATGACTTCTCCTTTACCTCCAGCTTTGGGGGATGTTTTGCCATCTCATCCCCCTTGTAGGCTTCCAAGAAGTTGGTTGGTTTTTTTTTTAATTATTATTTTTTTTTTAAGCAATAACCTTAAAGAAAGCCTTTTTTGATTTAATTTTAACAAGCAATAATTATTTTGCGATCCCTCGGTTTTATTAGGGGTTCGATTTCAGCCTTTTGCAAATGATTTACCTTTAAAGCGTAGCACACGCATAAAGGGACCTAGATGGAATTAGGCAAGAAGGGCTGATTTCTGAGGCCAAGTCAGTAAAAAGCGAGCACTGCTTTTGGACGCCTGCATGAGAATTTCAGTAAGAGGTGAATATTCATGCACTCTGTCTCCTTGAAGGTGTTTTGTGGTGGGTACTTAAATCACAAGCTACTTCTGAAAAGTCCTGGTTGATAATATGGCCATATTTAGGATTTAAAGAAGGGTAAAAAGTGAACGCTAAAGAGAGAAAGCTTCAATACATAGCAGTTCAGAACTGAAAAAGCTGTGATTTTAAAACCTCTAAGCCAAATTGCAGATACTGTAGGATAACTGCCTTTAAAAATTCAGTCGTAGCTAACAGATAGAATACTCCTGTCATATGCCTGTGCCTGAATTTCTCTCCCTGTTTCAGTGTGTCCCTAATGGTGCCGTTACCTGGAGCTGTGTGTTAGGTACTGGATCTGCTGGAATGACTTCCAGATATCGCAGTGCGACTCGGTTGGACGCAGGCGTCTCCTGGTGCAGATTCAATGGCTGGATGATGTTCTAGCTTAGGGAAGGAAATCTCCATGGTATCTCAATGGGAAAAATCTCATTTTCTAGTGTCTCCAGGGAATGCTGTATGTACTTAACAAATAGCCGTATTTTTAAAAGGAGAGGGGTGAGGGGGGAAGACAGGCCATCTTTTTTTCCTGCTTTTCAGATTTTCAAAACTTTAGGGTTATAATATGAAATTTTCTGGGGTTGAAAGAGCCTGGAGGGGAAGAAATCCTATGAACATAAAGCAACTGATCATGTTGGGTCCAAAACTGGCAGATTTTTATTTACTGTGAATTCTGCTGGGAAGTACCTTTCATTATATGAATTCACCTTTATGTATGACTATTAATATAGTCATTGTGCACAATTACTTTCCACAGTGAAATATTTCCTGTATTTTAACTGATATCTTTGGCAAAAGCTTACAATGTTGACTCATGGCCAGATCAAGTGATTTATTTACTTTTTTATAGATAGACATCTATCACCTATGTTACACCCACATACTACGTTTTCCCCCAAGCTTGTTAAGGATCTAGGCTTTGTAGAAGGATAAGGGAACCTGAACATCTAATGCTCTAACTAAACAAAAACCCAAAAGTCCTATTGTAGAGTGTTTTACAAATTTCTTTAAGGTGACTGTAGTGTCTGGGTGAATAGATGTTGCTCCAACAGAAACCCAACCAGCCATACAGAACCCTGCAATCCCTACCCTTTTACCCTCATGTTTTTCAAAAAGCTAAGAGTATGGGCCACTAAATAAGTAAAAGACCTTTTTCTTTCCAGGCATGTCAAATAAGGACTGCAGTGGAAGTCCATCCCTGGTAGTAGCCTAAGTTCTACTACCAGAAAAGATGGGCTGGGAGTCCGAGATCTGAGGGTCTCACACAATGAGAATATTGCAGGGTAGTCTGGGCTGTCAGTTCCCTGAGGTCCAGAAGGATCAGAGCCTCGTTGTGCTGCGCTTGGTCCAAACATCTGTGAAGAAGACATGACTCCTGCTCCAGAGACTTCCCAGTTTGACACGCTGATCCAGTAAACGTATACAGATGTGCACGAACGGCCTCGTGCAAGTAAGGCTGATGCAGCTCAGTAGGACAAAGTCAGAGGTGTATCTGCTTGGAGGCCAGCAACCTGCACAGCTATTGTCATATCTCTTCTGGGGTCAAGTGACCGAAACTCTCTATCTCTGTTACCTTCCAAAAGCTCTTTTTTTGCCTTTTCCTCTTCACTTTTTCCCCATCTCCTGCTGCTTCCTTTTTGTCAGCGACCTTTCCTTGTAGAGAGCAAAACAAAACAAAAAGCACATTTTCCTTTGGACATTCATGCTGGCTTTAATGCGTGCTCTTCCCAAGGGTGCTCACGGGCTGGCCCGAGTGTTCCGAGTAAAACCACAAAGTTAACGCAAATGTAGGTAACAGGAACTCTCTAACTTGGATATTTTTTTCATTTTTCGCAGTATGTGACTCTGGGTATTACCACTTCAGCTTTATTATTCTGTATCGTGTAATTTTGTGAGGAGTTACGATGGAATAAGCGCAAATAGTATAAAAGCATTTTAAAAGCATATGGTAAAACTGCAGATCTCTAGATTATGCTTTAGATTATAGGGGGTACCGTTGATTTCCTTGAAAGTTGCCTCTTGTGAGATAAAGTTCCACAGCTCTTGATTAGTCCCTCTGATACCCCAGTGATTAATTGTTTCGTCCATAGGTCAACAGGCTGCTGTTTCAGACTGTATCCACTTATGAGTTTACAAACAAACAAAATGCTTTTGTTGCCATAAGCCCATAAGAGGATGAGAGAAGATGTCACGGTTTGACTTAACCATAATTGTAGTCTCGCATTTCTTGACAAAAGTTGCTCAAAGTATCAGCAAATTATCTTCAGGACATCATTTCTTTGTTTCCATAATTAATGTCTACTGAAGCTGCTCTGTTGATAATGTACCTGCAGGATCTTAAAGCATTGCAAATAGGATTGGGCAGGGGAGCGTTTTAAAGCTTGTGTATGGATTTTAAATACAAATACTTAAATTTAGGCAAAGGGGAGGGGAAAAAAAAAAAAAGCAAGCTTCCCTGAGGTGTGACACTAGATACCACTCTTTGGAAACACATGTAGAAATGCAGCCGTCTTCTGAGACTCAAGAGAGCACCTCAGAGTTGAAAACTCTTTAAAAAAAAAAAAAAAAGTCTCTAACTAAATGCAGCTGCTTTCCACACAGCAATTGTTCTGCAAGTGAGAAATATCTAGAAAGTTAACTAATACAAAATAAAAAGTGCAAAACTTTTTGATCTCCAAGCCGGGGGAAAAAATCTCAAGTCAATCCTCAATTGCAAATTTTACGTTCATGCAATTGTGCACGTTTTTTGAAATTTTGTATCTTAAGAAACATTGGCAGATATAAGCTGCGGTTATTTTCAGCTGTGAAGTTCTGGGTTTTATCTACTCTTTCAGTGGGATGTTCTTGCCTTGCTGCAGGCATCCAGGTGCTGGTACTTCCCTGAGGAAGTTCCTCCCTGAAGCAAAAAACCCTGAGGTTTTGGCAAAGCTGGCAAGTCTCACACCCAGCCGGGCGTAGGTAGAGGTGTGACAGTGATAACGCAGTTTGTGACAGTGACTCCCACGTATTGAGACACTTAAATGAATACCAAATTAAATTATTTTATCGTTAAGGCGCTATCTTTGATCCAAGTTTCCGCTTTTAAAAATTAGCAAACTGGGGCTGTTGTCTTACAATATTCTGTTGAGCTTGGAAGCAGAGGGAAGGTTTATATGAAATCTGAATCTGGTTTTATGGTAGGAAGCAGCAGTTTCCAGTGGTGTGGGTAGTGCAGCACTGGGAGAGCTGGGGAACCGACTCCCTAAAGCAGAGCTTAAAGAAATTTTGGGTTGATTGGGGCGTGGGCAGCAGTTGAATAGTTAAGTGACTTTGTAGGGCTTCTTCCACCCTGGTTTCTTTTTCATTCTAATTGTGGAGATATTGAAAGTCAACGAATCTGCTTATTTATAAATGAAAACAATAGTGAAATTAAGTAATGAGAGCAGTTGTCTATGATTCTTTGGAAATGATAACAAAATACTGGTGTTAGCTGAAGGATGCTTCTGTAGGTTTGGTGGTTGCAGTTTTAAATGCTTTATGATGAGTGAAGAGCGCTCTAAAATTCCTGAAATATTACATTTGGTGTAAAATTTCATTTGGTCGGGTGCTGCAGAAGAAGTTGTAAATTTTTCTGGCTCTTTACAAGCAGTGTCACTGCCCCCTCCTCGTCTGGAGTGCGCCATTTGAGAGGCTTGGTCATGTTTGATGTCTTTTAATTGGGCTGAAATGACAACATGCATAGAAGGGCTGTGAGTTTTGTGAAGGTTAAAAAAATGGAATTATTTCAGCTTAAATAGGTACCACTAGTATGTTATGTAATAATAAAACTCTAAATATTACTGTTATTTAATAGTAAAGTTCTTGTAGGTCCTCTTGGGATTATAATGTAAATGAAAAGAACTTGTATATATTTGGAATCTAATGCAATGTGATATTGAAAATGCTGCTCCGCCAAAGTCAGAGAGCTTGGGAAAAAGAAGTAGCTTTAGAAAGGAACCCTTTGGTGAGGGAAAGTAATAACACAGGCTTCTCAGCGTACTTCCATGCCAGCATCCCGTAGTGAGGAAGATTGCTTTCTAGGATCTCCTCCTGGAGTGGAGATGTCGGAGTGCCACCGTTTCCAAGTAAATCTGCAGAGCGGTAGATGGAAGGAAATGGCAAGTGACATGTGAAATGAATCCCACGGTGCCTGTTGCTGGGATGGATGCAAATTTGGAGGATGATTAGTTAGATATGATTCCCGAAAAATAATACAGAGTGGTCACCAGCAGGAAGAGAAAGCCACATCACTGCCGTTGCGGAGGAACTGAGAGGTGTAAATTAATTGTGTGGCCAGTACTGTGTTTCTGCGGTGCTGTGTACAATGCGAGGCTTTCTCTAATGTATTTCAACAAGTCATTAGCTGGAGTTCATGCCGAAGGCATGAAATGGGCTCTAAAGCAGAAGAAAGCCTAGGTCAAGCCTGCTTTGTTACTTCTACCCAGTTCCACGGGGTAATTGTACTTGATATCCTCTTTTAACAAAAATCCCTTCAGAGGGCTGCACAGAGGCTCTGGTTGTGTTTGATCAGTGAGGTGCTGCAGAGCACAGGGGACTGAAGAACAACAAAAAAATTGCCTCTTGCAGGAAATATCCTGTATCGCTGATGTTGGCAAGGTCTGGGCAGTGCGTCCCTGTGGTCTGGATTGGGACAATTACGTGCCAGTCCAGTAGCGCTGATCCAGGCATGGCTTAACCCACCCGGGGCTTTCTGTTGTCATGTTGGAGGCAAGAAGCCTGAGCGTCCTCATGGTGCTTTGGGAACGTCCAAGGGAAAGGAGATCTCAGGGAAGGTTAAAAAAAATATAACAATTGAGGCAAGTCACCATGTGTAGAGGCAGGACACACTCCTCCTAAAGAGCTTGAGCAAAAGTGCTGGTAACTTTGTGCAGATGTCGTGTGTTTTTTATAACTGCTGCTGATGCCCTGTTCTGCCTTGTGTTGTGCAAAGACATGCTTTCACTCAGTGACAGATACTTGGTACTAGGTTTACGGTAGGACTCAGCTGTCCCAGTATGCGATGGTAAAGTTTCATAACTAGGTGAGTTCTTGAGAAAGCAGTTAGTGGAAGCCTGCATTTTATTAGGAGGTTTTTTTTTTTTTTTTTTTTCAAACTGGCCAGGTCATATGTTGAAACTGATACCTCATGATGGCTTCCTGTGACCTCCTGCTCCTTTCCTCTGAGCTGTGCCTACTCCTGTCCCATTCCCAGATGCTCTGCGCCATCTGCAGCAGAGGTCTGAACATCTGCTCCACGCGGATCTGGGAAAGAGACGGGGTGGTGAAGCTCTGTGTCGGAGCACAGCAGCAGACCATGGGAAATTGAAAGATCAGAGATAAGCAAGGAAAAAATGTTCAGCAACTTTATAACTTCATCACACATTCCCTCCAGAGGCTGGAGATATATGAGGGTATGCTTTTCTTACCCTCAGAGCTTGAGATGATCTGTGGAAGGATATGCACTTCCAGATTCACAGCGTTAAGATATGTTAGAGACACAGCCTAAGAGATGGCTATTTTGTCCTCCTCTGAAGGAGGTGGCACGGTCCCTCCTGAAGATGCTAAGCCACACTTTAAAGGATCAATGGTGCAAGGGTGATGTCCTGCCTGAGATTGTCCGCGTTGTGGGTGGTAGATACAGAACATAGTAACACATAACGTTCAGAGAAACTGTGTGCTTCGGTGCTGAGAATACATACGTTTGTGGAGTATGTAACTTAGAGAGGGGTTTTGTTTTCTTTCTGTTGAATTCGGTTTTGGTAATTCTGTCCCCAAAGAACAGTATAGTTGTGTACACAGAGCGGTCTGTGGGAGAAGCCAGAAGCTTGGCCAGATGACAAAAAAAAGAATTGGTGTTAGAACTAAGATTAGATCCTTTTTTGACCAATTGAAGTCCTCTTTGCAAAACTGCTGTTACCTCATCTTTCTCTTCCACTCTCATCTGCGACACCTTTATAGAACTACTGTATATTTGAGCGCTGTGGAGTCTACACTCTATTTACAGCAGCTTTTGCCTCTCCCAGTTTTTCCTGTAAGAGGTCAGTTATCATAGTTGAACATCTCTTCTCCAAAATTAACTTGGCTTCAAATAAAAGGAAGTATCTTTGTAATTGTTTTGTTTACTCTGAAATACTTGATGTGCTGTATAAGTAACAAGCATTCGGTATGCTTTAGTTTTTAATTTTATTTTATATGTTAATTATTCATCCCATATGTTTTGATTATTTTTTTTTTTAAGAATACGTTATCTCTGTGAATTTAGTGAAAATTTGCAGCATGATGGAGACATCTCTCTTTCTCCAGAACAAGCTGAGTGTAGAGAGCACCACATTGAGCTTTCAGTGTGTTTTGCCCCAAATGACAAGAGGTCATTTAATTCCCAGTCGATTGCCAGAGAAATGGGATTTATGTCATTAAATGCTTTCAAAAGGTCACAGAATAACACTCGATGGATCTTTTCTTCTGGCCACTGACTTGTTATTCTAGTGTCTTGAATTATTTTCTCTCCCTACATTTAAAGCCCTTCTCCAAATGAAAAAAAAAAAATTGGTTGCCAGTTTTTTTTGTGAGCGCCCTTTGCTTTTTTATGAAGAGTAGAAGCCCAGAGCTCCCCTGAGAGCTGAGTAGCCCTGGAGGGCTAGTACCATCCCACAGCTGAGGAGCTGGCAGAGAGGGAAGCCGGTAATTAGAAGTGAAAATGTGGTAGTTTAGAAGTAACTATCAGCCAATGATTAAATCTGAATTTCCAAGTGGGTTCTTCTTTTGTTCAGGCCCCGTCTGGGCATTGCGTGCATTTTGCTACTGCTGGGCAGGAGAGTTGTGTTGGCTCTAATTAGCGGGATGTCAGCGCTGGCTGGTGCGAAGCTGGCCCCCTTCGAGCTGCTGTGGATGCTCATAAGGTTTGAGCCTCCTCATCGATTTCTCTTCTAATATGTGGGGCAACTCAGTGGTGTTGCCGATGCTTTTTCCAGCTCTGAATGGTCCGGAGTTGTGGTTTGAGAGCACGGTCCCTTTGCCTGGTAGAATTAACTTGGGGGTGCCGGGCTGCTGGCACTTCTCAGGGTGAAACACTTCGTGTTCTCGATAGGACATCTTTGAACTGAGGGCCTCTTACTTCTAAATTCACTTTTCTTGGCAGCCCGTCAGAGTCCAAGTCTGGCAACCTTTGTGAGATGCAACAAGCCTCACTTATTTTAGCTATTGGTCTGTCACTGTGTTTTTAATTTACTGTAATTTAATAACTGACACAATGCTGGAATAAATAAATGGGCTGTGAACATTCTCATAGACTTTGGAAGTCCAGATCGGGGAAAGATTTAGCTTTTAATTAACACTGTCCATGAGATTTATTGTTAAAATTGTATCCTTTTAAATAAGTAAATCTGAAGTTGAGTAAGAGATGACTAATTGAAACCTGGTGTGGGATAACAGACTGCGTTCTCGTGCGTGCAGTAGTGGAGCACGGTGCCTTCCCCAGCAGAGCGAGCCGAGGCCCATCGTGGCTCTGGACTCTGTTTCTCATAAGTTATGGGTCGTTCCACTGCTGGGCCATCAGTTGGATGTTGTCGGTATTTATCCTCTCCCTTTATTTTTCCTGTGTACGATATGTTGCTATATTTTGAAAAACACATGTTCTTCTCGACATGCGCAGTATATTACATGTCTATAAACCAGATTTTTAGTGCAGCAAAGAGCTTTAGGAAGGTCTTCGGATGCCCAGCTAACAAGAACTGTTGAAGGGATTTTGCTTCTTTTAGCACCTACTGCTCGGTAAATTCTCCAGAAAGAGGCCCAGGTGAGGGAAGAAGCTGTAAAGGCATCTTCTCGCTGTAGAGGAATCTTAATATTTAGCAAAATTGTAATTCATCAGGGATCAAAAGATGCTCCTCTAATTTTCATTCATTATATAGGGGTAGATGATAGCTCATCTGCCACTTTGAGAGTTCGTTTGTAGGATGTGATTTATGGTCTCACATTCTGGTCTTGTGATTTTTTTTTTTTTTTAAATTTTTTTTAAAACACACACGCGTCTTTTAAATCCTGCTGAATATTTCTGACTCTTACAACGTGTTGTGTAGTGAACCCTGAGCAGTAGTAAAAGGCTCACAAAACTAGAGAATATTTTATGTGCAGATCTTTGGTCTCCTACTTTTTATAGCAGCAAACCTGGTCCAGATATGAGGAGCTCTGTGATCACCTCTTTTCATTTCAGGCTGAAAATCTACAGGGAATGTCAAAGATTGATTTGCTTTTGTTTTATTTTGTTGATTGTGCTATTCAGGGCAAGACAGATTAGGCTGGGCATTAAGCTAACTGTCCCATTCCTTTCTTCCTGAACTGGTTTTAATGGGGAGCCAGATTTGGCAGTGGTCACGCTTGTCCCTCTGGTTTCAAAATCTGTTTATCTGTGAAGGTCCTAATAGTTCTGGGGAAGTTCTTTGATCTGCCTTGGAAATTTTAAAAGTTGATAGTTGGTATTGGGGGAAGGGGAAAAAGGTCCTCTCAGTGTCGATACCAGGTAAAGTTAATTTTCAGAGAATTTGTTTAATAAAGAAAGAGAGACTACCTGCAAACTCACAGTTTTTCCTTGTCATAAGGTAATATAATCTCTTGTGTGAGGGCTGCAGGTGGAAGAGACTCCTGTAAATGTGGGACCTTTACAAGGATTTCAGGGAACCTGAACATCTAAGGTTGCTCTGGCATCATTCATGGGGCATCTTCAGTTCTTTCATTTGAGGCCATTCTGAAGACTCTGGGTTTGGAGCTCTGAAGCACTGGGCAAATTTTTGGCTTTATTGTTATCACGATGTACTTCTGGTATAATGGGCCCATCCAGCTTTAAAAATCTGTGGGCAGCTCTAAGAGCAGTCCCCTTTTTCAAGGAAAAAATGTCTTCACTGGCATGGTTTGTCCTGTTGTGTCAGTAAATGGCTGAAGCTGTTGCCTCAGGCATCGGAGACCATCCATCAAGGGTCATAGCAGGGAGAGCAACACTATCACGGTTTTGTACATTAGGTTTTTTTTCTTTTCTTTTTTTGTCAGCTCTACAGAAATCCCCTACCCAAGCCCTGTAATTGTCGGATGTTCTGTTACACTCTTCCCCCCCCCCCGCCAGTTATTATCTCCTAAGATTATCAAAGGTAACTTCACATGGACTAATTGTAATAACTGAAAAGGCCTAAGGGGAAGAATTCTGTCTCGACGTTGCAAGTAGGGGATTAAGCGTGTATATATCCAGTGTCATTTGCTGAGAGGTGTCTATGTACATACCTGTCAGAAGAACTGTAAAATCATTTGAAATATTGCAAAGGATAGCTATGTGGTGATACGGAGGCTCAACTTACTTTTGCTTTTGTGGCATTATCCCATTGAAGCTAATTTTATACACTTTTTTTTCCTCCCCTTGCCTGTATAAGCTGGTGTCAGGCTCCTCGAGAAGGCACTTAGGATCTTCAAGGATTATTGTGCTAATTTAGCTTTCATTTCATCAGGTATCAAGGCCTGATATTATCCTGCTATTTGTTACTTTACTTTTACTGTAAATTACTGACACCAGAGATGGTTGGTGATTACGGTGAGGATGACTGAGGTGCAGGAAGGAAATACTAGTTTTTGATCTCTACTTGTTTTGCTGTCTTAAAGATCCTACAAGTGGTTGTGATCCTCCGGGGCTCAGTCATTCAGTAACGCTGATTAAAATAGTCAATCAGAGCCACAGAGCCTGACAGATTTTCTGCCAGAGTCCTTTAAAGGATACACGTAATGTATCTTTTAGGAAATTTATCGGGCAATTGCTTTCAGTCAGCTGAAATATTTCCCGTATAAAAGAATGCCTGCTGGGCTGGACCTGTGATGCGAAGTACTGTCGTGTCGGAAATAGCTTGGATTCGTGGCATCTTTTCCTTACAAATATATATTTTTTTTTCTAATGATCAGTGTTTTTGTTAAAAATAACAGCACCAGATTTCTGTTTGTTCTATAGCATTCCCAGGTTCTAAGTTGTTTCTTCTGAACTGTAGCATATTGAGTAATACAGGCATCTGAATCCATTCAGCATATCAGCTTTATTTAAATAAGGGGTAAAAAGTGAATTATCTAACCATTCAAAAAGATTTATCTGTCTTAATTTTAGCGTCAGTGGAATCACTTTTTAAGCTTTTTCTTGGGACTTTTGGATAAAATAGAGCTGCTTTCAATGTGAAAATGATGTGTGGTGCAAGCCCACCCCTTGAGTGTGATGTTATCGCCCTAAAAGATGCATCTTTAAGCAGTTAGCACGAACTCCTTCCTCTTAATGATGGTACTTGCTACTAATAGACATAGAAAGTGAATTGAAAAGTTACTTTGATATATTTTTCTTATTTTTCTATTTAAAAAAAAAATGATTTTATTTTAAAATACTGTTGATAGTTTGTTTCCAGGCACACTTCACCTACAAGTGAACAAGGGGAGTCCTTTCACAGAAAGCAATTTCAGTGCCGAGTGTCCCAGGATATCTTATCCTGCAGAGCAGAGAAATGTAGTTCTTCCCGTTGACCTCGTTGGGATTTAAAGGACACGTGGGGCTTTAAAGACAAGGAAGAGGTGTTCTGTTCTGTTTTGCCACATTTCTCCTTTACACTGGTACAACTCCTGAGTATTTCCCGTCCGTTTTGGTGTTGTTTGAGTGTGGGGTGGTACCACTGAGATGGTTTTGTGCAGCAAAGGCAAACTAATTGACAAATGGTGACAGTCTGGAGTTCTGCCGATGCCCCTTTTCCCAGAGATGTTAAGTGTCCACTGCAGAACGTGTGAAATTTGAATACTTTGGATTTTGTCTTTAAGCAGAATATAGTGTTGCCTTTGCTTCCTGCACCAAATGCCATGGGAGACAGGATAGTTTTGATCTGTGCCGTCCATACTGTGATGTGTCGGTGTCTCAGCTTTCAGGGATGAAAGACGACTTGTCATTTAAAGCGCTTGCCATATGAGAAAACAGCGTCTATTCTGGCATAGCTGTTTGGGGGAAGGGAGAAAGCAAATGCTTTGCATACAGGAAAATATCTGCTCAGGGGGTATTTGATTTCGCTAAACAAAATATTATCCAACCTCTTTTGCATGACTTTCATACCATAATGGGGTTAAAATGAACAGCCAAACGCAAATGGTTCCACTTCTTGTTCCATATACATGTTCTCATGCCCTCTACCAACCGTAACCATAATATCCTGTCTTTTTTTTCCCTAAGAATTAAATAAATATATACTAGGAAATTAAAAGGCATCTCCTTTGCCTAGTAATAAATAGTATAGAATACAGTGAAATCCTAATGGAAAGATACCGTCTATTTCCACTAGAAATATTTTGCAGACTGAATGAATGACTTGAAATAAGTGGCTTCGTTTCCAAATTTTAAATCCGTTTGTGTGTCAGGAAAGCATTTTCAGTATTTAATGAGAGCTGTTGCTATTTGAGACAATATTTGTTCTTGAAGCCTATATTTAGTAATTGCATGTGCAGTTCAAGGAGAGTAATAGGAATTCTCTGTGCGTGAACTTACTTTTCACATTTTGGAGGACTATAAGAATATAAAAAAGGAAATGCTTAATGCTGTGCTTCTAAATTAGCTCTCTTGATTGGGAAATAACTCTGGGTTTAGTCTCCTTTGTGGCTTCTTTGGCTTTTACTAGTTTTCTCATCACTTTGTAGAGTTCTGAAATGAGTGATTTTTGTGTATGTAGAAAAAGGATTTCATAATCTTCAGGATTTTTCTGTTTTGCCTGAATCTATCAAACATTTGTTCAGATGAAGCAAAAGGGAAGACAGCTTAAAGTGTCTTTTTCCTGTTGCACAAGATTTGATCCTTGCTTGAGTTCTGCAGAATTTACTAGTCGGAGCCAAACTAGGAAACATTCTGGATATTTTATGTTCATTCATCTTTGATGTTTGGGATTTGGGACTTCAGTGGTTTATTTTGGATATAAGCCCAGGTGAAAATGTGCTGGAAAAGGGGTGCACCTGGCAGGCGAGGTTCTGGCAGCCCTTTTCTGGCCTGCACCAACAGGTTCTGTCCTGGGCCAATTTTAATCCGAGGCGTTTCTAGGGTTTCCATCTCCCTTGTCTCCGGAGACCGGTATGTCTGAAGATACAAAATACAGGAGGGTCATCCCAGTGGAGCACAAACACTGAAGGTTTGGAAATTCAGTGTTAGTGCCTGCTTTCCGGGGCGAGGTTTATGTTATTTTTTTGTTCTGTGTGTTTTTTTTTTTTTTACGGAGCTCTGTTGATTGTTGAGATTTGGAGGTGAAACGGTGTACACTGAACTTTGTGATTTTTATTGTCTTTGGTAGATGCCAGGAGTATTTGGAAGCATCATCTCATCCAGAGTGCAGCTGCGTTTTTACTCACATTCTTTTATGAGGAGCAGAGCGCACTTTGGGGCTACGCTATTGACCTACTCTGACAAATCATTTCTACTGGCAGTTCAAAGTCCTGGAGCTTTGTTTGGGTTTTAGTGTATTCTTGTGTCAGCGAATAACTGCTTAGATGTTTTCTATTAACATCCCTTTAATTTTGGGATATGCTTTACTTAATTGAAACTTTGAAGTCACAGGAAGATATTTTGACCAAACCTGTTCTTCCTTACGCTGATGTAAATGCAGAATAAATGCAGACTGTGAGCCACGCTGGTAATAAATTGTCTTTGTTGAAGAGTCCATAATTTGAAAGTTTCCAGTTCCTTTGGAGTTCAGGAAGACTGCAAATTTCTTGACTTTCCAAGCACGCTGCAAGGCTTTCCCGCTCATCTGAGCTGCTTAATAAAGAGTAGATGGAAGGAAGAGTAGCTCTTAGAAATCACGAATGGATAGCGGTGGTCACTGATAAGTGCTCCATGACATACGTTGCATGCGTTGTTTTAAAAAAGCTATTTAAATGCAGGTTTTTTTCTATACGTGCCAAAAGCATGGAGCAGTTATAGTTTTAAATGAACACCCTGATTTGGTGTTAGAAATGTGCTTCAATTCTTACGTGCACGTGATGAACAGCAGAGGAATATAACGTACCATGAAGTTACGTGGCGGTGCCAGCTCTTCCGTTGTTCTGTGTTTCTAAGCAGATGCTTATTCTTTAATCTAGGGAGTGATTGGTATATTCTCCACAGTGTGACTGATTTACCAAGAGATGCAATCAATTTGTCTCCAAGCAGAGACATGTCTGGTCTAATACAATACAGGCACACTAATGACAAAGCACTTTCCAGTGCTTTTTCTTATTTTTCCAGTTTTTAGTGACGGGGATTATTAAAAAAAAATAAAAATCCATCTGTACCAGTTTAGTTTTTCAGGGGAGAATGTACTGGGGAGCAGAATTACAGATGTTCACGTGCCCAAACTCTGTGATGGTATTAGCGCATGACAAAGCTGCAGCGCTGTAGGGCACGGCAGCTAAAAATGATTGACCTATTTTTCTTTCAAAAACTTTGTTTATATTAGAAGAAGCTTTATATCTCAAATAAAATTAGCTTTATGGGAATGGGAACTCCACTTGTAATGATTCAGTTTAGAAGAGTAATGTCAACACCCCAAAAGATTTCTGGCCTTTGATTTTCCCAATGTCCAATGGAAGCCTTTCATAGGGGCTGGATAATGTCTCCTCCTGACTTCTGTTGCAGCACACAAAGAGAACTGTCTTGACAGCTTCCAAACCAATAATATCTTACTTATGTTTCAATATATGAATAACAGCACAGGCTTTCTAGAGATTATCTTTTTGTAATGTCTTTGGTTCTGTAACATACTGTAGCCAGATGAATGCAAATCCTTCAGCATTTTGAAGAACAGGAATGTGTCCCTTTAAAAAAAAAAAAGAAAGTGTCTTATAGCAGGGATGTGCAGTAACATTAATTCACTGAGCCAGAGTTGTATTCTTTTAATTAAGAGGTGCAGTTAGCTGAGCACACGATACTTCTTCCTCTTCATGCTGTTTCTTTCCTCTTTTCTAATCTCTGTTCTCCAGTGTGGTTTTTTTTTCACGGTCCTTGTGAGTCTTGTTTTTTCAAAGTGATCCCCTGCTGGCTGTTTTGAGGTCTGTTGAAGCAGTTTCTTCAGCTCTGATTTAAAAGAAGATGTTCCCTTTGATTACATAAATAATTCCATTGCTGTCCATGCGATTAGTTTCTTTGCGGTGGAAGAGCTGGGAGGAGAAGAGGCCGAGGAGCTGCCAGCGCTTCTTGGCTTCATCTGCTGTGATGATGCCCCATCCGACCGGGATGTGTCTTTGTGCATCCCTGGTCCGTCATCCTGGGCTGGGCACTCCGCCAATGAGTCTTTGTACCAGATAGTGCACGGAGAGACTAGTGGAGAAGCCCTTCTGTGCAAACCGATGCTGGAAATGCTCTGCTGGTGTTGAAAAAGGCTGTTCCACGTGGTGTTGCTGCAGATGGCTCTGGTCCTTCTCAGCAGGCAAGTCCTATGGCAAGTTCTGGTGCTTTATCAGCTACAGGAAGAAGTGAGAACTCCTGCTAATCTTCTTACAGAGGCAATTGCTGCGGTGAGGAAAAATGCCTCAAGCTGTTACCTCCTCTGCAGGGCTGGTTTGGTTTTCCCCTTTCCTATCATCTCCCTTTGCCCCACTGCCCGCGTTTGCCTTTTTTCTTCTGTTGACAGGGAATGTTGCCAATTTATTCTCATCTTGAGGAAAACTTTGAAAACAGTAACTTGCCCTTAATTTAATATCTGCCGGTTCCTAGATTACTGCGGTGGCAGAATCTGAAGTGTTCAGACTGGGGACATCTGTGTTTGTTTAAGAAACAACAGGAGATGCAGTAGATGGAAAATAGATGAAGTTTGTTGAGGCACAAGAAACCGGCAAGATACCTTGAAGAAAGTGTTAAATAACAAGCTCTGCTTAAGGCCCCCATCCAGCAAAGCACTTAAACATATATTGTAACTGTAAACAGTCGTGACGTCCAGTTGATTTAAATGGGACTAGTTTTGTGTTTAAAGCTAGCTACTCGCTTGAGTGCCTTTCTGGATCAGGGCCTAAGTAAGTGAGAGTTTTGAGTTGTTTTTCACTTACAAGAGTGAGACTTGAAAGTGAGACCTGACCAGTGGTTAGTGATGTCCTGGGGCATCGGAGATCTCGGAGAGACTTTTTAAGGCTGCATCCCAGCTGCTGCTTTTCCTGCCACTTGCAAATATGCTGCTTCTTCTTCGCTTATTTTTCTGCTCACAAGTCAAATGACTTATGCAGAACATAAATCTAAAAGATGCAAATAATTCATTACATGCCAGGTTAATGGTGTAACTGGTTACATTTTTCAAGGGTGTCAACCCAGCTTGTGTGGTGGGAGAGAAAGAAGGGAAGGAGCAATAAAAGTAGTGAAGTAGAGGTGTCTTTCTTGTTTGCTGACGTAAGTACATGTAAAATTCTTAGTTTTATATAAGTACACAGAACTATATGTGAGGTTTAAAAATATATAGGTCCTATGTAGATAATCACTATCTGTGAATCTTCAATCTATCCTGGAAGTGTTTCTTAGGGAAACAGGAATTTTTTTTTTCAAGCAGTTATTTCCCTATGATTTTGATTACTGGGAGGAACTTGCTTAGTGGGCTTGATCCCACAAACTGTTTCTCCTGCAAGTTGTCTGTATTCCAGAGAGCTGTCTGCTGACCTGAGAGGAGGCTGCCCTGCAGAGATTGCTGTCCCCCTTCAGGTTGGCCATTGACTTACTCTGCAACAATTTGTCTCTGTCCCAGTCTGTGTGAAGTAGGATAATAAAGCTTACCCACCTGTGTAACAGAGGCCTTACCGTGCAAAAATACCAGGTAGCACTATTAGGTGGGGGGGAAGTACTCTATACCTGCAACTTTAGACTATTTACAGGGAATGTAGCAATGTTTTCATTAACAAATAGGTAAAGTGCATGGCATCACTTAAAAAAGACTATTAGGAAATAACGCTACGGTTGTCACTATCTTAGTATTGGCAAAAATGTGAAGGGTAGTGTTCTTATCCCTTAGGTGTGGAAATTCTGCTGCTGCTATTCCTGCTGATTGAACTGTTCTGGCTAACGTGCTGGCTACCTCCTATTCCTCTCCTGGCTTGCAAGTCCATGTCATTTCTGACTCTAAATAGCATAGTACTTTGAAGGAGCTGGCAGAGGAAAAGGGTTGCCATAGCAGGGTAATAAAGAGAAATGAAGATGAGAATCAAATTTGTTAAAGAATAATATTTGTTTTTATTGTGTATTGCATCTGCAGGGCCTAGGCAAGATTAATGCCCCGGTTCAGGATGTGTACAAACGCCTGGTAAGGGACAGGCTCCTTTCTCTACTACTTTTATAGTCTAAATCTCAGTGGTGGTGATATCAGTGGTAAAACCCTGTTGACTCCAGCAGAAACAGGAGGTTGCTTCTCCCTTCAATGTGTAATGAAGTGTGTGAGGAGGAGCAGTAGCCCAGAGCAGAGATTTGACCAAAAATCACACAACAGATTAAAAATAAAGCACAGACTCTCCCGAGTCTACAGCAGGGACTTTTTAAGCTGCCCAAAACACGTCTCAAGAAGTAAATGAAAGAATATAGAAAATTGTGAAATAAGCAGCTCTTCTGTTAATCTTCAGTCATCGGCCGTGGGGGTGTGTGTACAGCATAGTCAGTAAAGACTTTTATAATTGTTCCTACATAAGCCTTAGGTCAGGAAATACACCTGACAACGCTATAATTTGTAGACCTGTGCAAAACACCTTTTCATAAGGCTTTGTTTCATATTTCTCCTTACAAATTTTCCTAGCGTTTTACGCGCACAAACTATATCATTGTTTTGGAAAATGCGAGCCTGACCACTGTAAATGGGTTTATATTTCCAACAGGGCAGTTATTTAATTTCCTGTTGGAAGTCTGCAAATGTTGGCACTGTTCACTCGCTGGCAGGAAGCCAGAGGAGAGCAGGGTGTCATTAACGTGCTACAGTCCATTCGAGATTGCAATTGGTTTCATCCAAGCTTGGAGACTGGGCTATAAGAAAATATATATATATATATTTTTATTAAATGTCATAAAAGCAGTCAGGGAGATAGGGGTGAAAGGGTTATTCTCTAGAATAGGTTATTCTCTAGAACAGGTTATTCTCTAGCATGAGAACGGCTTTTGTTCTTACTTACTTAGGCTTGTGCTGGAGGAATCCTCACTTTGCGGCAGACTTAATCTCGCCTGGTAGTTTTCCATTAAAGCACCACAAAATGAAAGCTGAGGTCTGATCCTGAAGCTGGCTCTTTCAGTAGAAACATGTTTCCTGACGCAGTTACCTTCCTTGGGATCCACGGGCACGGTCCCCATGGGAGGACGGGTGCCAAGGTTGGAACCTCTTAATAGTTGCAGTGACGTGACTGAAAGTCCTGAAGTCACCCAGGTGCATTTCCAAAGGATGCATCGGCATCCAGAGGGCTGAGCTGTTTGGAAAACGCTGTCTTTAGAGACAAGTGCTTAGACATGGCTTGGAAAGCAAACTCTTCCGAACAAAAAAGATATTTTTGTTCTGAGCTTGTTTTAAATATACAGACTCAACTCTGCAAAAACGAATCAGACTGGTTTAGTGTAAAAACACATAATTTACCTTGGGTGCCTGGTGTAGCCTATCTATAGCTGCATGGTCTTCAGGCAGGCTAATTTTCTCTGTGTAACAGAGTTATTAGCTCATGTGGACCTTCTGGTGCACCATTTCTGGTGCCCAACTTCCTCATGGAATTCTCCATCTTACTGTGGTTTGCAATGGAGATAGACTTTTAACAACATCTACAGCTGGAAATAAAGGGAGCCAACCCCCATTTTCTTTTGCAAGTTTTTCACTTTGAAAGGAGCTGTGTGTTGAAAACAAATGGTCAAGCCACGTGGTGGACTCTTCATCACTTGGAAGGCTTTAAATCAAGGCTGAGTTTCTGAACTCAGAAAGTGGGCTCCGTGCGAGAGCTGCCGGATGTCGGAAGTTGTGGCGTGTGTCATGCGGGGGATCAGACTTACCATTATTGTGGTCTCTACTAAAGCTCGCACAAGGCAGTACTTCAGTGTAATCTCTTTGGATTTACCCTGTTCTGAACTGGAGCAGCTGCTTTTTCTCAATGGTTTGGGTGTGGAAGAGGAGGCGCTCGTAGAGAACATGCACAATTTAGATGTTATAGTTAATATTTGCACTCACTTTTTCTGGCTTAACTGAAGCTGCGGTAGGTAAAGCTGGATGATGGAAAGCAGAAAGATAAAAAGCATGTTTTAAACACCTGTCATACTTCGGTATTGTTTCTTGGATGATATTCCTGCCTGCTGATAATATGGAGCTTGGGCCATCGATAGGTATTGAATCGGAATAACTTTTGTGTGTCAAAAGATCAGGTCCTTTTTTTTCATTGGGTCCTGAGAGATGCGCGGTGCAGCTAAAGGAAAATGCACCTAAAAAATAAAGCATGTAAAAAAAAAAAATATGCCGAAACTCATGTACTGCAATAACGTACTTCTGCCACTTTCATATTTTTTGTGATAACTTATTTAATGAGATCTGTAGGTTTTCTTTTCTTTCTTTTTTCTTTTTTTGAAGCATACAGATGAATACACTTATCTGTATTTACATCCTGAAAGGCAACCTAGAGAGTGTTCTTTCCATATGTTCGTGGAGGTTACAGCAGTAATAAGTGTATAGGGACAGGAGACCCTCTGGTCCTTTACAGTTTCTTCTGGGTGTTAAATTTCATGCAGAAAATATGGTTCTTATTGCAGTTTGGCAGGCTTTAGAAAAAAGCAAATCTTTTCAATGTTCCATCTAAAAGAAATATAGCACACTCAATTTTTATTTCTTTGCTGTCTCTTAGTGATAGCATCCAGAAGTTATCACTTTTTTTTTTTATAGTAGGTTTGATCAAGGGATCTGAGAACTGTTTATAAACAATTTTTAATTGTTTACTGTGTCTTGCTTTGAGTTAGTTATGTATTTTCTCGTTTTAGATACATGTAGAGGAGCACAGGTGAAATAGCTTGTTTGAGATCCCAAAAGAGAAGCCATAGCAGGTCTGGAAATAAATGCCAGGGATTTTCTCTTCCACACACCTCTATTTTACCAAAATTTTAAGATCAAAGCCCTATTTTATTTTTTTTTTCCAGTCATCTGTTTTAAATGCAAATTTGGACTAAAAACCATATCTCTATTTAGACATCTAAAAATCAGGTTTATATAGCAAAGGGAAAATAAAAGAACACCAATCAGCCACACAACAAACAGTGATAACTTATCAACATGCTAATGTATCCTGCTACAAAAATGAACTCAAAATATCGCGAAAGTAGCATGAAATACTTCTTTAAAGTGCAACGACTGAGTTGCTATGTAAAAAAAACCAAACCTCCAAAACAACAGCTCCTCCCAAGCCCCAACTTGACATATGCTTACATGATAAATAACTTGATGCAGAATATATTTTTTCCAAGGAGCACTTCCATTTATCATGTAATGTTCAAATTGTGTAGCTGTCAAATATAAAATGATAAAGTGCTTTTAAATTTGCTATCTTGTCTTCAAAAAGTATTTTGATTAACAGTCTTGAATGATGGAGTTCAAAATCCTTAGCAAATCGGGATGATATAAAAAATGCTGGGATTTGGTAGACTAAAGTCTAAAGTTAGTAAGTAAGAGCCTGTGGAAAGCAAATGTAAAGAGGAAAAAGTACGTAAGGAGATCTATAGTTACTTATAGAGATTATACTTCTGATGTGAGGACGTCCCCTTGGTATATGGGAATGATAGGTGTCAGTAAAAGAGAGGTGGTGGCCTCAAACACAAGACGGAGGCATCTAAAAATCTGTGCATGTGACTACAGAGATGGGTACAACAGCTTAGGATAAACACAGCAACAAAATCAGAAAAGCCAAGGTATAGAATAGCACTAAAGCACTAAAAGAAGCAGAAAAAGAGAAAGCCGAGCGAAATGCTGACTTGTGATTCGGTGCACAGGAAAACTTCTTCATAGGCGAAATGAAAGGCTAAAATCTTTAAATTTTTATTGTGCTGCTTTCCACCCTGAAAAAAACCCAGCAGACACAATGAATGCAAAGATGTGAGGACTGTAATCTCAGTGTAGAATAAGAAAAAACAGTTAGGGAATACTTGGATAAATTAGATGTTTTCAGATTTCTCCTGTCAACTCTTTAATCTCTGAGGAAGTCGTTCAGTCTTGGTCAGTCTCAGGAGTGAGAGGGACTGCGTACTGATGGGGGTAGACCGAGAAAATTGGGAAGGGGGGGAAAAAAAGGACAAACATAAAGCCTGTTAAGAAGAGAAGTGCTAAGGAATTCTACATCAATCTGCTTAACAACAGATAAATTATTTGCAAGCAGCTGGAAGATAACAAGGAGATAAATAGCAAGCTAAAATGGTTTTGTCAAGAGCAACTCCTGTCACACTAATCTCCTTCCCTCTTACAGCAGCTTATTGAGTCTTGTGGAGAACACGAGACGATGCATCTTGAGTTTATGTAAACTTTCGATGTCACATCTCGTGCCATTCCTACAAGTCATCCACAGACATGGAGTCTTAGTGAAACTAGGATAAACGTAAAGGCAGAACTGGAGTAGATGCAGGCCAAGTTTAGCTCTCGGGGCTTGCTGGGAAAATGAAGAGGCTCTAAATTACTGGAAAGCCTTAAGCCCAGGGGATTGGTGCTTCTGGGAGAAACCTGGGAAATGGAATAGCACTTGTGCTGGAGGACACGCAGGTGAGAGGGACTGCAAGGTTTTAAAATGATCTTGCTAAACTGGAGAAATAGTCAGAAGAAATGTGATGAAATGGAACAAGTGCAATATATTAGCCTTCTAAAGGAGTAATCACCTGTATAAATTGCAGAAGAGGAATGTGGTTGGGTTGCAGCTCTTCTAAAATGGTTTGGGATTTTTCGCGGCGCAGAGATTGAGCAGAGTCAACAGTGGCGTACTGTGAGGAGAAGGCAAACGTTGTGTTTGGCTGCGTCAACAGCAATAGAACCAGCAGGGGACAAGAAGTCGTCTGTCCCTCTGCTCAGCACGGGTAAGACCTCAACAGGGACGAACACTGTGCCTGGTTTTTGGGAAGCGTATCTTGGGAAAGGTATGGATCAGCTGGAGAAAGTCCAGCGAGAACAGCAAGAATCATCGCAGAGCTAAGAAAACATGACCCGTGAGGATGAATGAACTGAGGTTGCATCACTGAAAAGGAGAGAAGAAAAAAAATAATAAAGCAGATAGTGTGAGTTGTTAGTACATAAACTGTTATAGGGAGGAAGAGAACAGACAAAAAGATATTTGGCTTAATTTACAGCAGAATAGATTTAATTTAGATATGAGGAAAAAAACTTCCCAGGGTAAGGAGAATAAAGCACTTCACGGTCTTGGGAGGCTTCTCTTCTGAGGATAGAATAGATTACGTCTGTTAGGACTAGGTTGGGGGAGGGAGATGGCAAGAGGACTCTGCCACATCCATTTTACACTGGTTAACTTGGCGACTCTAAAGGGATCCTAGAGAAAGTAGCTCATTTAGGCTCCAATTAGTCTTTGTGAATATTTCCCTTGCCTATTTCTTCAGGCCTTTACAAATATACACATTAATTAAAGCAATAATAGCATCACACCTAAATTGTTTCTCACCAAAGACCTGATGGAGTATATTTTTATTTTTTTTTTAATATGAAAGCTCACAGACAACAAACATTATTGAGACCTGAACTGTAGTACGTGATCCTGAAATCCTCTTCTGCCCTTGCTGGTAGGACTTCTTATAACAGTGAGGGTGTTTCTGCACTGCACATCTCTGGCGCGCTGGGGGAGGACAGCGGTGCTGTGGGTGGTATTCACCTGTGGCCTTTCTCTACAAACCTATTAGTCTTTCCCCGTAACGAAGTACATTTTTAGTTCTGTCCAAGGAGATGACAAATTTGTCTACTTTATTAATCACATGAGTCGCTGGAGAACAGCAAAACATCAAACATTTTGAAAGGATTGAGTATGTCAGAATCTCTAATGTTTTTTCTGTATCTGTGTAATAGTCTTTGATTCACTTCTGACTTCCCAAGTAGTTCAAGTCTGCCAAGAAGCCTAATCACTCAACACCAGCCCACAAAACTGAATAGACTTAGGTTCACTGTCGTTTTGAGTTAATACATCAGTGATGAGTCTAGTCCAAGAGCAGAAAAAAAATAAAAATCCGTTTTCCGAAGTTGTGTGAGCCATTAAGAGGGGTAGCTCTGCTGGGACTAGTTTACATATAAGTTAAATACCAGATATGAGGGGTTGTCTGTACTGAAAAATAAGTAGTCTGTCGTTATACAGAAAACAGAGGCCCGTTTCTCTATGTGCATGTGTCTAACTCACAATTTAGGCCCCAAAGGATGTGTCTGTTGAAAAGAGAAGGCAGAGGTTGCCAAGAAAAAAAGACATGCCCTGCTCAAATAACAAGTATTGCTTTCCCCTTTCTCCTTCCTCCTTCCCCCCAAAATACATATATACACATTCTCCCCCCCTTTTTTAATACTTAATTTTTTATTCAAATGGACTGAGCTGTAATCTCATGAGTCTGAGTGCTATGTTTAGTTTTTCTTCCTTCCATTGGAAACCCCAGCGTGTTTTTTTGCCTTCCATCTAACATCACCCTCTTTGTGCAGTCTGCTGCTGCTTGCTCTTCTGTAAGGATCAAACTCGGCCTTTTAATATTTATTAATTAGGCTTTAGGTAAGACGTTTCGCGTCGTGTGTAGTGGTGTCAGTCAGTTGTGCCGGAATCATGCTGTTTTCCAGGATGCAGAACGTCTGAATTTTATAGAATCCTCGTAACGCTGCTCGAAGGGACTTGGGGTCACCCGTCACCCAGTCCAGCCCCCTGCTTGGGGTGGGACTGGCTTCCCTTTTGTTGTATTGTGCACGTGTGCTTTGCTTCTCTCGGTGGGTTTTGCTATTTGTCTTACAGTAGTTCACAGAATGATGAATCACAGAATGATACGGGGTTGGAAGGGACCTCTGGAGATCATCTAGTCCAACCCCCTGCCAAAGCAAGTTCCTCAAGTCTTTGTTAATCTGCGCATGATGCAAAGATATTTTCTGTAGGCCACTGCTCCCGGTACGTTCAAGTGTGTGTGTGTGTGTGTATGTGTGTGTATAGATGCTACACTGCGGAACGTTGCAGAGGTGTTTGGATTTTTCTCTTAATTCTGAACATTTTTCTTTCTTCTGCCCATGGAAGGAACCAGCTCATCTACAGCTTATATAGTTGTTCCAGGGGTGCTGCCAAAAATGTTTAGTTTTTTCTTCCCCTTTTATTATCGGTCTATAATGTACCCAGTTTTTCAAATACTGCTTAAATATAGTTCGTTCTCACACCGTGTCCCGTGAATGCGATGTAAACCACTTCTAATGCAGGAGCAGAGTCTGACCAGCTGCAGTTTTACTGAGTATTTATCTGTAGCCTTTGCTGGGCTCCTCTGCATGGTGTTGTCATGAAGGAAAAGGGACTTAGTCAACAATAAACCAACACTTGTTCGTAAAACACACACCCAAACCTGATTTCTGATATTTGGCTGAAAGGAACCTGAAAATGAGTATACACAAGATCAGCGAGGTTAGTGGGCTTTCTCTACAGCTGTCCTGGGAGCACACCTATAATATTATACACAGCTGTGGGAAAGTTAATACTATAGAAAAGTTTTCAACAAATTGGGGTGAAACCTTAGAGGAAAACCATCAAAATTGATTCTGTGGTTTGTTTTTATTTAGGGAAAAATGAAAACATGCTGAAGTGAAGAGGGATGATCTTTTGTGTGCACGTGCTTGATTTGTGTTACCAGCAGGGAACGGGGTATTATTTGCAGCAACGTAAAGAATCACAGAACCATAGAATGGTTAGAGCTGGAAGGGACCTTAAAGATCATCGAGTTCCAACCCCCCTGCCCTGGGCAGGGACACCTCCACTAGAGCAGGTTACTCAAAGCCCCATCCAGCCCGGCCTTGAACACTTCCAGGGATGTGTAAGACATGAGTATAAATAACAGAAAGGAAATGCAGACAAGGAAGCCTCAGCTAAATTTCAGCAGCACTTTCCTAAGAGTAAAACCTGTTGGACTGAACAATCTTGCAAGGGAGGTTATTGAAGCTACATTGCTTGAGGTGTTTAAGTTGGACTGGGCAGAACTACGGGGGGAATAGATTTCTGGCAGCAATTCCTTCTTGGCAGTGGATGGGGATGTGCAGGTTGGTCCCGTGCCTTGGGAAGTCAATGGGAGCCTTTCAGCTCGCTCTGGATCAGACCTCGACGAACTGAAGATGTTGCTTCTGTTTCTGTGATCTCAGTCATGTTTAAGTGCCTGTGCAGACTTTTCAGGTTTCCTAGACGGGAGGAGGGGATGCGTGGTGGGACCACATTTGCCATCATTCTTTAATTATCTCAGACTGCTGCCTGTAAACGCTGCCTTAAAGAGTATTTTTTAATAGGGAATTAAAAGAGATTCCCCTTTTCAGATGGGAATGGATCTTTTTTCCCCTCCTGGATTTTCATAAACATACTTTTAACCCGCATCTATTTCATTAATATTAAAGTTGCAAGATTTTTCTGGGTTTTTTTTCTGTTTTTTTTATATTTCTTGACTTAACACAGAGTCCCTGTAATGTGAGCCTTGTTGGTGGTCTTGAAAGAACCCCAAATATAGATTGGGTTGATAATGTGTAATCTAAATACAATTAGTAGCATGTGCTTGCTTGCTTGCTTGTTTGTTTGTTTGTTTTACTAACAGAAAAAGGTCTGCAGAAAAAATAATGCATACCAAATTCAGGTCACAGGAAGGAACAGCGATATATCCTTAGGTTTGTTAGATCATGTAACTGCTCTTAGTTTTTACATTCCAGAGCAATAAAGAGCAGTATTTTTAGTCTCACAAATTTAAATAACACAGTATGATCCCCTGATATTGCTAAGTCTCTGTGGGAAAGAACTGTGGCGTATTGTGTTTTTCCTCCCTTGTTTCCCTGCCACATGTAGTTAATAGAATAATAGCTGGTGGTGTGCCTGGGCCTAGATGCGGCTACCACACGGGAGGAGAAGTTGCCGGGCTTTTGGCTCTCGCAGTTCTCTTATCTCAGCAAATCAGTGGCTTAAACAATGGAGCAAGTTCTTCACAGATATGTGGATCCCTTTTGCTGGCACGTGGCAGCCCGCCTGCCGCTTAGCTTGTTGGCATAAAAATCTGTTTCTTAGGTATTTAAAGCTTTCCTCTTTGAACTTAGCTTTTGTTGAAGTTTATGTAAGTCTTTGGTATTAGAGAATTCTTTTTTTTTTTCTTTCTTTTTTTCCATTAAGAAAAATCACTTAAATCTATAAAACTGTATTTGTATTCCTAGAATTGTTTGGGAAAATAGCGACTGATTTTTTAATTTATTTTATTTTGTTGGGTTTTGTTGGTTTCTTTTGTGTCATCCTCTGAGCTTTGGCACTGCTGACGCTTTCCTACTTACTTCTGCGGTAAGTGGGAAGACACTTTTTCAGTCACTGCACAGCGTGCTGCAGCTGCAGAGGAACGGAGACGGCCTCAACTCTTCTGCTGCCTTGCCCAAAATCCACGGGGCAGATTTGTGGCCACCATTTTGGATCCTCTCCTGAATGTGAATTCTTTCCCACAGCCCTTTAAGCCTTTCTAAATGTGTTTTTCCATTGGAAAGACACATTTGGGCATTAAACACGTGCTTAGAGTGTCTTAACTGAGTATAAAGCGGAGGAAGAAAGTATTTTAAATGGGCACAGCAGACTCATTTCTTCTCTCCCCGGGGAGAGCATCCTGCTCGGGGGGCTCTGTGTGCGCATCCCCCCGGCTGGGACTTGGGCTCCTTTCTTCAGGGGAAGAAAAAAAAGCTCTACGCTGAACCATGTAGTGGTGTGTTGGGATGCCAAAAATTTTACTAAAGTGAGCAAAGTGAGGAGTTGTTCGGCATTTCAGCCTGGAAAGGAAGCGCTGTTCAGGGGCAGTTCTCTTCCTGTGCAGGTATTTGTCTGGTGACGGCACGAGGAGGGATGAAAAGGGTTAGTAATCATCTGTTTTATTAAATACTGCTGCTGAATGGAACCTGTGATGCCCTTCAGAGCACTGTGAAGTGATTTCCATATTGATTTTTGGCTAAGACACGGTTTTTTCCTGCCCTCTGGTACTTACATAGTTCTTATCACTGCAGATACCCCAAAGCCTTGTGATCTTTGACATCATTTTCCTCGTTAAATTCCTTCTGAGGCAGACAAAAACTGCTATTCCCATTGTAGAGCTGGGAAATGGAGACACAGACAGGCTAAATAATTTTGTCTAGGATGACACTGGAGAAGGAGATAATTACCCAAGGTTCAAACTGTGAGCGGTACCTCATGGGTACCTCAGACGGATGCTGTCACCTCCAGGCTACTGGCATGGACCTGCAGGGGTGGCAGAACTGTCGGGGCACGTCTGTTTGTACTGGCATAGTGGAAGCTGCTGGTCACACTGGATTCATGCTAGATACTGATTCATGGTTTTGTACTCAGGGTGTCAAAACCCCAAAGACCATGCAGACTCCCAGCATCCCCACCGCTGTCATTCTCCACCCAGTTCTGTACGTCCAACCCCTTCTTTTTGCCTTGTAACGTGATTTTTGCCCCATGCAGTGTTCTGCTGTCAAAACATTGGAAGCCATGAGGTGTTTCTGGCACGGTAGAAAAATATAAGGGGACACAAAACCCCAAAGGTCCAGAGGATGTGTACTTCTCCAGGTCCAGCCTGGCCCATGAGAACCTCTGGATTCCCAGTACCATCAGCCCACTTCAGTGTGTCTCCTTCTAGCTTGTTCCTCCTGCCTGGTGTGCTCAAGACGATGATCAAAGCATCTCTTCCTGTGTTCCTCTAGGGTTCTTCCCAGGGGTTTCTTCCCTGTTTCTTTTTCCAAGTGGTTAACTCGGCAACGAACAGCAGTTGTCAGTGGTGGTGGATGCAGGTGAGGAAGAGGAAGGAGTGTTTTTGCTTCCTGCCGTCTCTTCTCCAGGTGAAGCTGCCTCTTCCTGCTGTCATCTTACTCCAAACAGTGCAAGGGCCGAGGAGCTTGACCCCATTCCTTTTCAGGGTGGGGTTCAAACTGAACCCCAGTTCAGATTTCTCTACCTAATTAGATAAGAAATCCTCATTCACATGTTTAGTAGACAAATTGTTTGCGGTTACTTTTTACTGCCTGATTTTTTTTGGATAAATCTGATTGTAGTTGGAAATCTTGAATTTACAGCAACATATTTATTTAAGAAACATTTCAATGAAGAAAGAATGTCCTCAGGTAAGGAAACCAATTTTCTCACCTGCTCTAATTGTAGCTGCTTAGCGTTCAGACATGACTCTCCTATAGCATGTCCCGGGTGGGACAGGTAACCCCACGCCAACAGTCGCAGGGTTGTAGCCTTGAAAAAAATCCAGCCCAGCAGTACTTTGAACAGGTACTTGCCCTGACACCGTGTCTAAAGTGCCAGGTACTTGATTCAACTTCAGTATGACACAGCAAAAAATGATGAGATATGGGAAAATATAACCATAGACATGAGTTAGTGTTTGTAAAATGCTATATTTTACATTTTGTAATCAGCTGCGCAATACTTAAAGTGCAGCAGGATCACCCTGTTCCCCCATAGGGTGTGCTTGAAACAGTTTGTTTTTTTTTTTCATGTAGTTTGGGTTAACTGTTCCTGTTTTGAGCACTTGGTGTTTTACATGTCCTGTTCTGCAATGAAAAAGCAATGAATTATTTCCAACTAGTTATAAGCTGCTCTTATTCTGTCAACACAGAGTAGAAATCCCAGTCGTCTTTCTCCGTGACACAAATTTTCACACTTTCTGCAGTTAATGTAATTGCAAGCGCTGCCAGATAATGGCCTGCTTTCTGGGCACGGGACTGGGAATATGCATATTAACCCATATTTTAAAATAATTGCTCTGTACACGTTACAGGGTTTGGAACTTAATTTTGGAAGGCGGCAGGGCTTCTTGGCAGGGTTTCTTGGCCGTCAGCAGCCTGCGTTTTCTCTCGGCGGCGGCTCTGTGGAGCAGCACGAAGGGGGTTAACGCTGATAACGCTGGAAAAGTCTCCTGGCTGCTGGCGGGGAACTGACCCCTCGCCTGGCTGAAACAGCGGGGAACTAATAGAAGTTTTCTGCTCTATTCAGAGCCAGGGTAGTCAAGCATCTGAACTTCCCACCAAACTCTGTTTTCTATTGTACTTTTGATGCCAGCTTTCTGTAGCGCTCGGCACTGAAAAAGACAAACATTTGCAACTCCATCCTTCTTCCAGTTCCCACTCTATGGCATTTAGCCTTCAAAAAAAAAAAAAAAAATAAATCTGTAACAATGCTGGTCTTATTGAAACAGACTGTTTGGGGGAAAGGAGCTTTGCTATTTATGACTAAGAACATTCAATATGTTTCAGAATAGCGTATGTAAATAAATAGAGCCCACTTATGCTTGTATGCCGAGATAATGCTACTGAGTTAATCTTATCTCGAGTTTTCTTTAGAAGTTTTGATTAGGGTGAATGTCATTTTTATCTCTCTCTAAAGCACCTATCATATTGTGGTGCTCTCTGTAAAGACTGAAGGGAGAGGTCCTAATTTCTGCTGTCAGCTTCTGGCTGTAGTCTGAGCACTGCTCTTCACTTACTTCAGGTATTTTACATGAGCATCCCAATAAATGAGAACAAAATCTGACCTTCATGTTAACAAAGCCCCAAGCTCATTTCCCTTTGTGATGTTTCTCTTATTTTTTTCCTCAGTATACACTTTGCTTTTGAGCAGTTTTGTTTTTTTAAACAAAAGCACATGAAGAAATTTACTATAAATTTCAACATACCTAAAGAGACGAGGATGAATTGTTTATGTGTTGGAAATACACTGTTGGGGGGATTGCTAAGCTTAAATAATGCAAGAATTTTGTATGTCTGTGCCTGGATATGGAACAGCGTACGGAACATGAAGGCGCAGGAGCATTTTGCCTCTGTGAGCAGAGCAGGAAGACAGCCACTCTGTAAAAATGTCTACTGCGTCTGGCTGTAGGAGTAACTCTTGACCTAGCCCAGACAACTGATTGACATCATGAACGGGGGGTATCTGAGCTCAAATACTTGGCAGAAACAAAACTGCCTTGTCCTGACTTTGTGTGATCCCTCAGTTGGAGTCTTTTGGAAAATCATAAGGATGGAGACCCTGTGTTGAAAGACTGTCTGGTAAGATATTGTTGAAAAGAGGCAGGGGGAAAACAGTTTCTGAAGAATTTAGAGCCCTGTTGATCTACTAACCCCATTGAAAAGACCAGCTGAAGCAGAAAGTCCCAAAAGGGTTAAGTGAAGGCAGGTGTTCAATGGACATGATAAACTATAGCCCTTTCAGCTCTCAAGAAATATCTCATTTCTGCTGCGGGCTGCAGACAGCAATGACTCTATGCACCTCTTTATACTTAAATACTTTCTAAAGGCCGATTAAGTTTCCCTGGTACCTGTTGTAAATATTCTCATTAAAACAACAAGGAAAAAGGGAAGAAGCTTTCTTCTGAGGGGCAAGTGCTTACTGATTAGATGGAGGTGGATATTTATTTTTTTTTTATATAAAGAGAAGTTAATTTGTTTGATGGCAGCAGATATTTGTGTACAGCTGGCCCCAAGCAATTCTTGTGTGTGATGAAGGCTGCTGTGATGAAGGCAGTTTGGGTTTCATGCTGTGATCCGGGGCAGCCCCGCAGCATTGTATGAAGTGTGGCCCTACGTCCATGACAAGACCTCATCCCTTTTCCAGATGAGCAGTATCAGTAGACTGGTTTGCAGTGTGTTTGAATGTATGTCAACAAGAGTGGTTATTTTAGGCTACAGGAAGGCTTATCTTGAAGTAAGCATGATAAAAGAATATCTTTTTTTGTTCCTTTTGCCCCCATACACACCTAGAGAAGCCCTGATTCCTGTGATGTCCTTCTCTTCCAGACCAATGTGCAGGATCTGGGCTTTCTTCACTCTTTCTCTGCTTCTTTTACACACAAGCTGTTTTTCTTTGTCTCCTCCTTCTCCTTCCCCAAGCTGAAGGAGTAAAATTCAGGCTTGTGAGGGTTTCTCCCTTGTTCTTCTCTGCCGTTAACACGTGTCTCCTGGTTTTACTGGTCATCCTGAGAAGGTTGCCAGATGACATGTATGGAAATACTGATGAGGTTGATGGGGCATAAGGAGAAATATTAAAAAATCCTGATTTATACTGGGACATCTGGCAGCTCTTATTTCCAGAATATCTTCTGGTTTGTAGGTGAATCCTGAAAACTCTTAAAAATTCATAGGATGTGCTTGTACGCTGTGGGATCTACTCTGTCCTTCGCAGCATTGTCTGCACCTCGTGGCAAGTATTTGGTGCTGTGTACCCAGAGACGCAGCTGGTTTTGGACAGAGCTTGTTTGGACTTCATGGGCAAAATAGCTTATTTCTGTTGTTTTCCTCCCCGTTTCCATTTCTCCAGCGCTTTTAAGGTTGGTTGCATTTAGTTTGCCTTTCTCATAACAGGCCTGCTAGAAAGTATCATAACATTTTAAACTTTTAAAAAATGGGAGCTTGTACAAATTTTGGAAGGACTGACTCATTTTTTACTTGCTTTTGTGTAATTTATTTAGATTTGAACTATTACCGCACATGTTAGCGTGAACAAAAGATTCCAGGAATTTTTCATTTACCAAAATGAATTTTAATTTATCAAAAGCTCCTGACATCTTGAGGCAAGCACGATACGTTCTTTGTGTTTCAGTCTGAGGCTGGCTCCCAGCCACGAGGCTGTGAAGGATCGTTTTCACCCGAGGCCTCTTGTAGTTGGAGGAAATCAATCTTGTGTGATACAAAATGCCTGAGCATTGGAGGCATGTCCATCTTCAGGAACTTCAAACTCATTCCCTTCCTTTCGGGGACTTGGCTTGAAGGCAAAGGCTGAACTCCCTTCTTGTCCAAGAAAAATGAACAAGCCTTGTAAAGATGCTTTCTCCTCTGACTGGATGACTATTGAGCTGGAAGATTTTTTGACTTCTCCCTGGAGTAGGGAAGATGTGGGTGGCCTTCAGCGGAGATGAGGCCGCTGAACAATGCGGCCATTGTTCGGGCTCCTCCAGGAGGTAGCAGAGTGTTGCTTTAACGTGGTGGTTCTGTTTCTGGTGGGCTGGTAACACTGAGGCATCGCTTTTTGTCTTGTAATTATAACAGTATTAGCTAAAGTTTTCTCCCTTGCTAATATTAATTAATCGGTAATGTCGATGGGGTACTGTTTGGGTTTCTCTCTCTTCATGTGCAAGGGTAGGGATCTATAAGAAATCAGGGTGGAATCAGAAAACATGCTTTTACCCAGGGAATAAACTTGAGGTAGCAGCTTTTGAATGCTTTCTGCATTGTGACTGAAAAGGAATAATGACAGCCATAAAAATCAAACTGCCATCTTGAGTCTATCAGCCCATTGCACCAGCACGACTGGGGCACTGGTTTCTGCAGCCGACGATACGCAGGGACCCGATGCGGGGACCTGGCATCATAGTCATGTCCTAGTGGTGAGGTACCCCCATTTACGACAGGGGCTGGAGTAGGGATTCAGCCGGTCTTTGCAGAGTGAACTGGCTCAGGCCTTCTCTAGTTACTCCCTTTTCTCCTTTTTTTTTTTTTTTTTTTTTATTACAACATGTTTAATTTGGGAAATGATTTAATACAGACTTCTATTTTCTAGTTGTAATTTCTCTCTGCTGTTATTCGGGGAAGAACCGTTGTGTTCTCTGCTCAGGAGAGAACACACCTGACTGAAAGTCTCCACGGTGGAAGCCTTTGGTTTTTTGAGATAATCTGTAGTTTGTTCTGTTTCCCCGCAGCTGCTTTTTGGAAAAACTGTAATTCCTTCAAGTTGGTATTAAAATGAGCAAATGAGAAGTCTGTTTTCTCTTTGCTGGCTTACATGGCATTTTACCTTATAAATCTTCTGTTTGAAGCATGTGGGATCTGGACCGATATCCACGGTGAGACGTTAGCACACGTTGCACAGCTGTAAGTCTAGGAGAGGTGAGATCTGGAAGCCACCGAAGTGCATGCAAAGCGCCGCTGTGCAGCGGGGCTGAGATTTCACACTTCCTCTCCACAGTTCCGCTGGAGGAATTGCGCGATGCCGGGTTTTGGGGGGTGCTGGGGGTAGGCTTTTTTTGTTTCGTTTGGGTTTTGTTTCTCGAATAAGGTTAAGACGAAGCAGCTGCTGCTGCTGGAGTCCTTCAGAATGAGTCATAAGGGGGTAGAGATGGAAAATATTTTTAAATAATTGCAATTTGATTAAGAAAAACATACACATGATTTTGAGGTGATTCAGGGCATAATGAATGTGTGGCCCTGCTTTCTCAGATGTTCGGAGCCTGTACCTTTCTCTAGAGCGTGTACAGCTAAAGATGCTCTGCCAAGTGTTCGACCCCTACACCCCCTTCACGGTGAACGCTGTGCACATGGTGTTATGTTCAGCCCGGAGGAAAGGAAGGTTTGCTGGCGGCATATTTTAGGAAGAACTACTTTGCTGTGAGGGTGGTGAGAGCCTGGCCCAGGTTGCCCAGAGAAGCTGTGGCTGCCCCATCCCTGGAGGGGTTCAAGGTCAGGTTGGAGGGGGCTTGGAGCAACCTGTTCTGGTGGGAGGTGTCCCTGCCCAGGGCAGGGGGTGGGAACTCAATGATCTTTAAGCTCCTTTCCAACTCGCACCATTCTATGATTCTTTGATTATGCTGCAGGAGGGCTGAAATCAGGGCGAAGAGTTTACTGCTGAAGGTGGGATGGTTCCCTCTCCTAGGAGGGCAGTGGGCTGTAGGCATCGGAATTGTGCTGTTTGTGTTACTGGTTACGATTCTTGGTCTGGCAGAATTATCCGGATTTTGCTTCAGCTCTAGTGCTGGGCTTCCAGACTCTGCTGTGTTACTTTATTGAAGGAAAGCTCAGCATCTGGCATCGCCACCTGGAGAAGAAAAGCGACGACCACTCAGGCTGTGGCTTTCTGTCGTTCTGGCAGATCTTCGTAAACCCCAATCTCTGCGACTGGGGGCAAAAGTAAGAGAACTGAACAACAAAACGGTTGTTATTAAATTTAATTTATTACATGCAGACATGAGAGGGCAGGCTTGATAATGTGCTTCCAATATGTTAAGGAGCTGCCACAAAAAGGAAGGGAATAATTGTTCTTGTTCACTGAGATTAGGACTAGCTATGGTCTTAAACAGCAGCAAGGGATATACAGACCAAACCATTAGTTAGATGATGAAATAACTTTCATGGAATTGCTGTTAACTCATGGTCTTTAAGATGTTCAGCCACTTGTGGTACAGCTGATCCTGCTTTGAGCTGAAGGGAGGGAAGAGGCGATGTCTCCACCATAACCTCAGCTCTGCTCTTTGCAGCACCCTTGAGAAGATCTACAGAGTAGGAGTTGCCATACTTAGAAAGGTGGGAATAAGGTTGCAGAAAATATAAGTTTGTTAGATTTCCCTTAGCAAAAAGGTGAGGATCCTCATCTCTTCTCCAGTGATTGTCCTGCTCGTTTTTGTTGGACGCGCTGTTGAAGACCATATCTGCAGGGTGACTGGTAGCTCTTCTTTGCTTTGAGTGAAGTCACTCAACTGCAGCCTCATTTCTTTTTGCCTCTTCACTGAAGTGGTCTTCTGGATTCTTACAGTGGAGGTTGTGTCACATTCCCCGCCTACCACAGCTTTTTCCTCTGCTATATATTTTCCAGAAGAAAACAATGGATATAGCGGATAAACGAGCAAGAACATGAACATCAGCATTGAGTTAAATGAGCAGGGAGTGGTGGTTTTTTCGCTGTGCTTGTGTCAGATAAGTTGGGCAAAATGTCATGGCACTTGGGTCTGTTCTTCCTGCGGTTGGCAGATGTCCCTGTCACTTGCCCGTCTGCAATGCTGGTTTCATAAATAATAATTCAAAGAACTTGCATGGTGAGACTGCAGTTCTTAAAGCGTGTTCAAGTACTGGTTGAAGCTCACAGCCTCTGAATGGTAGGTGAGCCCTGGCCTCTTCTTGCCGCAGAAGAAGTGGAGCAATGACTTGGCAAGGGCAACAAAAGCAGTTATTGTTAAAAGCAGCACGAGAAGCTAGAGGTTCCTGGCTCAAAAGCCGGTGCCCAGAATCCCAGGCACATGACACAATTTACCAACATGCAGCCTGGTTTTAGCAGTTTTAATGTCAAGCATATATCATCATTAGTCTCACTCCAGCAGCCTATGTATTTTCCTGTCTTTTATTTTCTTCCTGAAAGCTGTGAGCAGCTCCAGTAATTCTGGCGAATAAATCTTATTTCATCAAAGTGAGTGCCTGCTCAAAAGTGCTGTTTATCTTTGCAGCTCCGTCTGGGCTTTAAAGCTCGCGGGGAGGGAGTCAGGAGCGGCCGCGTTGTGCTTCCTGCCCAGATGTACAAATAACAACCACGCGGGCACCGGGATGAGGCACATTCCGATGGGTATTTTGCAGTGATAAGATCTATTGAGCTACTAGGACAGTCCGTGTTTGTCATGTTGATTCATAACTTTATTCATTCCCGAGGAGCTCATTGGTTTGATAAATTCTGTCAGGAGCGCAGCGCTGTGAAAAGAACTAGTGAGCACGTGTAATTCAAACCACTTTTCAAATAAAAATAAAGCGTGTGCTCATAGCCTCTTCGGCGATTCTCTGATTTTTTCCAATGGACTTTAACTGTGAAGCTTGAAGTGATAGAATGGCAGAATTCTCTGCATGTCTATATAAAGATGCAAATGATATTAAATGTCACACAGTGTGGCTTTTGCTGATGTTGTGCCAATGGAAAAAAAAAATCTAATAGTTTTTAAAGGCAGTATCTTAAAGTGGTGCTTCAAATGAGGAATGACATTGTTTTAAACCTTTTTAACCTAATATTTCTCCAAGCAGTACTGACAGTGATAGCAGGGTTACTACCTGTATTTTTCTCATTTTTTTTCAAGTAAAAAAAAAAAAAAAAGTGATAAGAGCTATGAAATTTCCAGAATAACTTGAACAGGCCTCTCTTTCTTGAAATAAAACAAGCTGAGACTTTTTCAGATGGAGAAATCTTTCTTTACATTATTCAAATTGAGATTTCAATTTACAAGAATGTGATTTTGTTCATATCGCTTGATCAATTTGTTATTACAGATGCCTACATTTAATTATTAACCACTGCCTATGGTTTGCTTGTAGGTTGTTTGTGTAAATAAGCATAACTAAATGCAGATCTGTTATTAATTACAGATAAGCTCTGTGTAACACACACAGCTTTGTATGATCCAACAGTCACGGGATCTGAATGTGATATGTTCAGCTTGATGGGTTTTTTCTTTGCTTATAGATTGTTTCTTTTCATTTGTACAAAAAAGAAAATGGATAAAGTCAGTTAATGCCCAACTTTTAGGTTCAGGTTCAGTGACTTACTGTAGATGATTTAAAGGGAGCGTTAAATGTTGAGGGTTTTTTATGCCAGGAAAGTACCTCTTTATTGTAAAGTAAGACATGATGGGAAGGAATGCTACTTCATTTTTTTAATAATTTGCACAGTGGTACAGAAATCGTTGTTTAGTTTTCTTTTGAGGTCAGACTGAAGTACAGCGGTGAGATCTTGTTACTGATTGCAAAGAAATGCTTTCATAAAAATAAAGATATAGCTAGATGAATTCATGCTTTTGTGTTCACTTGTAAAATAGTGCTGTAATGGAAATATCAAGGTCACAGTTTCAGTTAATTAATGTAATTTAGAGGCATATAGAGGATAAACTGAAATCCCGTGTTACTTGAGTGGTTGTCTTTTGCCATGCAAGAAGCATTTAATCAAACACTAGTTATAGGCCTACATAATTTGAATACTTTGAATTTTGTAAATGTGGCTTTTGTTCCTGCGTAGTGCTGAACTAGTCCATGTTATGATTAAGAAATGAACTCTGAATAAATACTAGACAATGAACGTGTCTGGGTACGTTCACTGAAGAGCAAGGAGTGCGTGTTGCTCTCAGCGGCTGGTTGCATTGGTTTAAACAGAGAAGTGCTTTAGACCCTTCCCTTCTGCCTCTCTGTGTGTGCGCCTTCATTACTGTCAGGTGTGAAAACTCCGTTTGTAGGTTCTGTGGTGCTTGGTATGATGATGAGAGATCGCTGTTGGCATCAAGTCTAGAAGCCCAAATAAAGGGAGTGCGTGTGGATTATATGGGTAAAAAAACCTCCAATTCTTTGCAGTTCAGAGATGTAAACTAAAAATTATAAAGCAGGAAGCGACAGTTTGTCTAGATTTATTAGTCTGAGTCTTAGGGTGCTGTTACAGCAAAAAACAACCCACCAAAAAACTGTGTGGGTGGTGGCTCGAGCTGCTCTCTGACGGTCCCAGCAGAAGTGGTGGCATCCAGAAGAAGCTTGCAATAACGCTTTCCGTTTTAGCAATCCATCTTGCAATTGGAATAGAGGACTGCAGGCTCAGTCCTCCTCGCAGATTTGAAGTTATTAAGTGGTACAAGCAGTCTGCTAATTGGGGCACGTAGTTAGGAATATTTAAAATCCTTTTCAGTTCTGCTGGTTTTGTTAGCTCTAAAATGTAGCGAGGGGGAAATCACAATTCCTTTGAAGTTCACAGCAAAAGTGTTGATTTCAGCAGAGCTGGAATCAAGCTTCAGGTTTCTCTCTGGAAACTTATTTTTCCTTCTGTTTGTAATGTTTTTACATAGTAATGGCATTCAGGTGCAGCTATTGTCTTGCACTCGGGGTGATCACTTTCTACCCTGATCCTCCCCTTCTTCCAGAGCCGGGAATCCCATAATCATCAACTTCACTTGGATTTCTTTAAGATACAGGAGAAAAAAAATTGGAGGTCTGGAGGATTTTTGTGTTTTTAAAAAAAATCTTTCTGTTTTTTAAAATTCTCTTTAAAACAAGAGTTAACAATCTTACATGATCCTACGTCTCCCAGTGCACGGCGTGGCCACAGCTGGCAGTGCTGGGTCTTACAGGACAAATTTCCTTCTGTAAGGATGGGCATAACGTCACCTTCTTTACCATTAGCAGCAAAGTGGTTGCTGAGATGGAATAACTCAAGGTGGACTTGTCCTGGATTTCCCTGTCACTGAACCCGAGAAGACGTGTCCCCAAGAGCATGCTGTTTGTGCAGACAGAGCACTGTCCTGGATGGGCTCTGACTGAAGCATCTAAATGATTTTTCCTGAGTTTGTGAGAGTCTCTTGGGCACAACAATTTAATAAATATTTGACCCATCCTGGGAGGGTTTATTGTAGCTTAGACTGTCTTAACTCAGCGACCCGGGAGACGCCAATCCAACAAACTGTTGATATTTCTAATTTAGCCTTTTCTGAATTTCTATCGGCGGCCTGAACCTCGCCAGAATGGCTGCCTACCTCCTCCCTTGACAGATTATTTAATTGTGGTCAGTTCTGGATAGTTACGATTTATGATCTGTTGGTTGTGTTCATGAATGCTTTGGGAATGGTGCTCTTTTCTTGGACTGAGTTTGTCCAGATGTATCAATATTTTGGTTTGGATGATATAAAATAAATGGTCGAGATTAACTGTCTGCGACATTCTCTTTTAACGACAAAGTAGAACCGTTTTTCACATTGGGAGATGTCTTTAAAACAAATACTGAGGTTTGCAAAATGGTTATAGCAGCCCGTGCACAAGTGGCTTTCCGTTAGCCTTTGCTACGTCTTTTTGGCATCGCTCTTAGACCGTGAGAAGACCGTGGGGAATCCGGTTGCGATGCTCCGCGATAGAGGCTTCGGATTGCGTAACGATGACCTAAGCGTGAAAGGATCGGGTGAAATCTTGCTTTTCAGCTCTCGGGCAGCTGGTGCTGCTCTAATAGGAGATGAGCTGGGAAAGGGTTTGGAGAATTTCGTGATGAGAATGGAAAAGCTGTAATGTGATTTTATTTATTTATTTCTTTAGCTCTGATGGGGCAGAGCAGGTCGGATCTCCAAAGGCTGATGTTATCTTCAGCTCCTCACAGCCTGCTCCTTTGTTGCCGCTCTTACTTAGGGTAATGCCACTCTCTTATGTGCAAGGGGCTTCTGAATAGAGAAGTGCCAAGGCTCTTGCATTACAAAACCGCGGAGCTGAGGCTTGTTAATGGGAATAGAAGAGCCCATTTCCCCTTAGCACCCGTCTCTGCCATGGGGGTGAGCAACAACAGCAGAAATGGGTCGTTCAGAGCCTCCAACTGTTATGGAAAAACCAAGATGAAAACTCATGTGGGTAGTCTGTGACAATGGAAGACCTGCTGGTTCACATCAGGGGGTTCAAAAGCCAATTCCCTGCTAAAGAGCTGTTCTTCAGTGTGTATTTGTTGTTTGTGGAACCAAGATGCTTTACTTGATTTCCGTAGGATGCTTGATCACTTAATGGTCCTTGGGTTCAGAGGACAGCCACAGCCAACTAGGCTGGACCAAAGCCCCCATTAAGCCAGCAGCTTGGCTCTGGTGATGGATGGCCAGTAGACCACACTGGGGAAACAGTGTAAGAAAGCTGCAGGAATTGGATCCTCCCAGGATCAGACAGGGAACTTCTGGAGCTGGAAGCAGGTTATTAGTATTGCCATTTGCCGTAAGAAAATCTGCTACGACAAAAATGAATGTAGGATGTAGAGATATAATAAACCTATTGTAAAAGAGTTAGCGTAGAAGAGGGCAGATGGTTTCGTTTGGGGAACGGTAAGAGCAGTTAGCTTTTCTGATACATTAAATTGGGCATTTAAAATGATTCCAACTCGGTAGGAAGAATTTTCTGCGTAAGTCATTAACTGGGTCAGGCTGGCTTCCAAAGGCGACGTTTGACAGCGCGCCTCCAGTTTGATGTGGGGGATACTGGAAAGGAGGTGATGTAAGTGTGAGTTGGCCAGACTAGGCTGTAGAAGGTCCTGGCCCGTGCTATACTCTACAAATGTACGAGTAAATTGGCTACTTTAGTCTTGACAACAGTTTTGAGGTTTTTTTGTTTTTTTTCAAAGAGCTATTTCCACAAGATTTGGTCTTTGATATTTCTCAGTTATTTTTGTTTTGCTAAGCTGGAGAAAGCTTTGAGTACGTTATACCTGCAGAGTTGTGGTTTTGTTTTTTTTTTTGTAGAAGGCCAATCTGATAGTAATAAAACAACAAATGCATCAAAAGGAACACTTTATTTTCTTGTGCAAGTATATAATATTTCATAAAACTTTCATGTGCGCTTCCAGTGGGATGGAGGTATTTAAAGACCAAGCACTTGCTTTGTCTCTAATAATCAACACTGATAAAACAGCCTAAACTCTTAAATTGCAGGAAGAAAAAGTAGTTTTCTGTAAGAAATGTGCATATCTCATTCTGAGCTCTGAGGCTGATGTAGTTGCAGCCAAGGAATTTGTTTCTAAAGTGGAATTTCACCTTTTTAAAGAATTTTTAAAGAGAAAATCTGGTTAATCTGTTGTTGGGTAAGCCTTGTGGTGTATTACCCGTGCCCTTGGTGCGTTGAAGTCTTTCAGTGGCAATGCCTTGTCTAAATCGGGGATGTTTTATTACTTAGTTTTAAAAAACCTGTTGCTGGAGTTACTAAAGGTATGGCTGTAGCGAGAAGTTGCGTATTTCATTTGAAGCTGATTACTTTAACTTTGAAAATATTTGTGTAAGCTTTCGTTTGGTTTGCTAACTCGTTATATAGAAGTGACAGTAGTTTAATTAGAAAACAGTTTGTATTTATGGAAAGTGTTCACATGCTGTCTTTTGTGAAAGCTGAAGAATTCAAGAAAGAACACAATGTTTCCCACAAACCATACATCTCCGCAATTCCACAGTCTCTCAGCAGCTGGACTAAAAAGGTTTTTAATACGAGTTATGTGTTTAATTAGGGAAGGGAGCCTTGGCAGATCTTCTGACTTATAGTTCATTTTAAAGTCTTCCAAAAAACAGGGGGAAGAAAAAAAAAAAAAAGAAATCAATCCAATTTGGTTTAATTGTCATATATAAATTAAGAACTTATTTTTTTCCGCTTCACAAAGATATCTTCTCCGGCCCCTCCTGATGGATTGCACAGGGCAATTACTTCCAAATGAGGAACGCCAGGGCTGGAATTCGGCAGTGAGTTCTCATGGGCTCCCAGCAGACCCCGCGCTGCCCCGGTCCCCCCATCGATCCCCCCATCGCAGCCCTGCGGTTTCCCAGTGCTCTGCAAGCATTTGCCTCCACGGTTCCTCCCCCAGGACGGTTGCCTGGCCCAGGGAGAAGCTTCTTCCAAAAGCTCTTGAGAGTGGACCGTGAGGAAGGAAAACATCTTGCAGGAGATTCCCGCCCAGAGCATCCATCCTGCCCGTTCGGCAGGAGGCAGGGCCAGGCTCTTACAGCTCTGGTTGTGGGGTTCCCCATCGCGCTCTCCCTTTCCAAACTGGTAAACATTTTGGGTAATAAAAATTTATTCCCTTTGTACCAGTTCTGTGTGGGAGGAGATCAGTTATGATCAGTAGAAAATCAAAGTAAATGGGTTGAAACCACAGTAATTTAATGCAAGAGTACAAATTGCCTACCAGTTCCTTCTGTTAGGTTTAAACTCTTCAAGTTGCTTCAGGATGACTGAAATTTCTCTTCATTGTCTTCACGAGGAAATACACAGTGGATTTGAGCTCTGGGATTATTACACGGCAAGCTGGATTTAAAAAATATTTCTATTTCTATATCTGTCTCTTAGCAGCCCTGACTTTCAGGATATAGGGTTGGATAGAGCTAAGGATGGGCGATTCTTTTTGTTTTTTTTTTTTTTTTTAATCTAAAATAGGAAAGTTTCAGAGGTTGCAGAGGTTAGTAGCCTGATTCATTAACTTCCTTTTAAGAACCGCCATGTGTCCCTGGGCTGCTGCAAGGCACGGTGTCTGCCTCGCTGTCTCCTCCTTGCCCTCAAGAAGCCAAAATGTTAAACCGGTGGAGTTTACTAGATCTGACAGAGAAATTCTTCACGTCTGGCCTAGATGTCTAACTAAATTTGGTATGTATCTTGTGGGCTGGGGCAAGTGCTGGAAGCTATTAGAATGCAGAACAAAAAGCTCTATTCAAGGACTATCGCCTTCCTGCCGGGGTAATCCAAGTATCAAAAATTTAAAAATATGGGGTAGGAGACTGTGGCTGCCACAGACGAGAACTTTTAAAGGTGTCTAGAACATCACTCACTTTAAAATGTTGCTTCTATGGTATATGATTAATTTGAAAAATGCAACAAAGAAGCCCAATATAACATGTACATATATATCCAATTAAATAAAATTGAACACTTTTAATAAAGTGGAGTTGCAAGCTGGTAAAAATTTTCTCTTGTCACTCAAAGTTAGGACAGGAAAACATTTTTCTTTCCCTTGAAATAGCTGTATTTATTATATCTGACCTGTTTAACATTGCTGGTTTTACTTAAGAACAAGAAAGAAACAAATGCTTTTCATCGTTTGATGCCTTTTCTGTAGCATGAAATTGTGTTACCAAGAAAAATAAGGTAGAAATGGTTTCCAAAACACAGCCCAGAATAATCAAACAGTCTTTTTTTTTTTAGGTTAATCCTAATTGTTTGAATCTATTATAAATTATTTACTTTCTGAACAGCAGCTTGTTCTCATTTTTAATCTTTAACACAGCTATATATGGGGTTTTAGTTTTCGGTAGTTTCTTCAGGAAAGGTGAAAATGTGGTGAGAATACTTGTAGTGCTTAGAGAAGAACAGACTGTATAAACTGATTCAGCTTCCAGTTGTGTTCCCCTATCCATTAGCTGCTTTTAGCTGCTCCCTAATGAAAAAGTTCTAGACAGCGGGAGAGCCACTGAAGTCTATTCTGTGCTCGGTTTGCTTTTAGTGTATACTTTTGGCTATATTTTTGAGATATTTATACAGATTTTTTTTTTTTGGGGGGGTGTCACGTACTGTAATGGATTTGCCTAAAGAGCAGACCTGCTCCATGCATGGCTGAGCTGAACATCTTTCGTCATTCCACAGCCAGAAGCGTGGGTTATTTATATTATTTGTCTTTCATTTTATTTACTTAACTTACTTACTTTATTTTACTAACGAACTGTGCAGCCGGTACCAGGCCAGCCGAGGAAAAAATCAGCAGCGTTGAGGCCCCAGCAGGCAGATGCTGAGGGCGTTGGAGTAAAGCGGGAGTATTTCTGTTGGAATCGCGGGAAACGGGCAAAGATGAAGGATGCAAGACCTTGGTGGGGTGTGTTTGTACACACCCACCCCACGCCATTTCACAGGGAAATCCAGTTGCAGCAGATGCCCGAGGATGCTCCCAGGAGGGCCCGATTCTCTCCTTTCCAACTTTTCCCCCAGCCCATGGTCCAAACAGATCTTGAATAAACATTGCATTAATTGCTTATTTCCCTCTCTTTTTTACCAGTGCGCTTTAAATATGAGAGGCGAAAATTCGGTGCGGTGTTTTACATTCAATTTGCTTATCTCCCAGAGGATTTTGCAAAGGGAAATGGAATCTATTCTGCATTACGACACCACTCTCATTGTGCAGAACACACACAAGAAAAATCTATCTTTTTTAATAGAAGTCAGACCTAACGTATTTATTACCTATGGCTACTTATTTCTCTGTCCTGCAACTTTGTAAGGTTCAAAGGCCGCTGAAGCAGCACAAACTCTGCTCGTAGGACAGAAGGTTTACACTGTCTTCTCTATCAGGAGTGTGAGCTGAAGCCTGCTCAAGTCAATAGGAATCTTTCCGCTGGCTCAGGGAAGCGGTGGATCAGGTCTGTGCTGTGAATATTGAGATTGGTTGAGACATATATAAATGTCTTTTATTTTTCTTCCATAAATGACGATGAGGTGTGTCACAAATAAAATAACAATAGACCTGCATTATAGAGCTCCTTTTATCTGCTGATTTCAAAGTGCTTCCAAGTGTGCAGGAGATTCTCAGCTTTCTTATTGGAGAAACTGAGGCACGCGGAAATCCGATTCAACTACCCGATGGGGCGGTTGCAAGACTGAGAGTAGCACTCAGCCTAATTTTCATTCATTTTTAATTTCATCCTCAGCTTTCATTAGTTTTCTACTTCACTGGACCCATATAGTATAAACATGATCCTTCACCAGAGTTTTTCCAAAAGTGAAATAATCATTTGGGCGGAAGACTTGGACTTCTGGCCGGAGGGAGAGTCATAGGTTGAGCTGATTTTACAACCATCTGACTGAATGGATATGTTGCCAGTTTCTTTTTAGAGATTATATTCTCCCAAATTCAAAAAAAATAAGACAGAAAAGAGCTGGACACGTGCACAGAACCTGCCCAGAAAGGAGACCAGAACAGCTTTTTTGTGTTTTCTGCACTTTAGATGAGACTTTTTAATTTTAGTTTGTTTAGAAATGATGACTTTAAGCCATGCCTTGCAAGCTAAAGCAGCTTGGAATGATTACAGTTGGCCTAAAACTGTAGATAACATTAAAAAAAAAATAAGACTCCAACCCTTACACCTTCCACAGCCCTGACTGGATATGGATTGAAGGCACATTTCTCTTTCCTGCCTAAATGTGGGGAGGTTTTTAGGTTTGTTTTTCCTTCTTGAGCTCCCACTTAGGTGACTGTGAGAGGCAAGTTGCTGGGTTCGAGAGGCGATTCCCGTACTGCTCCATTCTCTCCATTGGGTCTCGGCAGTTGCGTGTTTTTCTGGGTATGAAACTGTTGGAAAACTTCTATTTTGTAAGTCTTTATTTACTACTTCTATAATATCGACCTAAGTAGCAAGATTGAAATTCTAATTTGATCCTAATACTTTTAAAGCAGAAAATTGTAAGGATTCCTTTCCAAACTAGATGCCCCCAAATGGGTCTGCTTGGCATTAATTTTATATTGAAAATTCTAATATGTGAGGAACGGGAAGAATTGTAATAATTCACTCTTTGACTGCTATGACAATCTGTCGTAGCTGGAGGGAATAATTTTTCTTAGGAGACAGGCGGTATGATTTCTAGGTATGTGATCTACTTGCTGGGTGCTTAGTACATGAGCAGCGGTAATGAATTTGAACTTTTATCGGTTTTGGTCTTGTCGTTCTTGTCTTTGACGCTGTGTTTGCTTTGATAGGGCCACAGTTGCTCTAGATGTAAACTGGTGAATCTTTATGGCCTCCAGCGATTTGTACCTGACTCCGCACTCTTTCTGTAGAACGCAAGTAGAATAGTTTGGCAATTTTAATCATCTTTAGTTTAGTGCCAAAGCAGGTAGGGCTTGTTTTGTTGTGTTTTACTTCCATTTTTTGTGGAAATACTGAAAAAATAGTAAGAGAAAGCACCTTCCTCGTTACAAGAAGGGTGGTTTTAATTTCTTAACAAGTTAATAATTAATTATTTGGTTTCTGTCTGAACAACCACTAGTGAAATGGGCTCTAAAGATCTACCTGATTGCCCGAGGAAAGCTGTTATGTGTAACCAGGCAGAAAGAAATGGAAAGGACCTGCCAGGTCCGATGCAGTGCAGGCCTGGCTTTAAACTCCAAAACAAGGAGAGCAAATGGTATTAAAGTGGTGCACTGGGACCAGCTGATAATCCGGCGCTGAATCAAATTTCCAGATCTCACTTCTCACGACAATGGTATTCCAGGATTGCTTTATGCTTTTTCCCTTTGGAAATAAATGTATAATTTTCTTTACCCTTCCTTTTTGTTCTCAGTTTTGTTCTTTTGCAAATTTTGAATTCATAATGCGACTGAGTCAAACCGAGAGATTCCACCAAACATCAGAAATTTGGTATTTTCTTACTAAAAACTTAGGCACTCTAAATGCCAAGGTTGAAATTAGGTAAGTGCTTAAAAGCTCGACCCAGAGTCTGTTGGGTCAACAAAAGGACTCGCACTGAATTTTAGCGGGCTTTGATCAGGCTGTAAGTAACGTACAATTTATCAAGTTATTTCCATGCTATTCTTTTTCTTTTCTGGAAGGTTCACAGAGGAAATAGGTTTTTGTTAGCGACAAGAATAAATCTGAAAGATGAATGGAGGCTGGGGGGGGGGGAAGTATGCAGATGCTGAGGGCTTGCTCCTGCTTTCAGCGATGCAGGTGTGGGTCGTGCTATCTTGTAAGATCAGCCGCGGCGCTGATTTTACACGAGATTTTGCCGATTCCCATTGTTTGCTCTGCGCAGGGGGTCAGCCCCAGCCGCGCACACCTGAGACACCCGACACTGCCGTCGGGTGAAAATGTGGGTTATTTTTCCTATCTCTGTCATTTGCTAACGTTTAAACGGATGTGAAGAATGTCTAGAAAGAGTTCGCCGTTTGGCAAGCACATTAAAACCCAAGCAAACAAATAGAGAAACCCTACCTTTCTGCTGCCCGTTCTCTTGCACTGTCTTTCGGTCCTTGGCTCGCAGGCTGGAACCCTTTGCCAAAGTCTCGGGCAGGGGCAGGTTCTGGCATAATCCAGAATATTCAGTGAAATCTGTCTGCGTACAGGGCAGAAACACATCGAAAGAAGTCCTGCCTTTTGATTTCTGTTAGCTCGAGCTCCCTATGTATCTGTTGGGTAGTAGAGCGTCTTTGTGCTTCTCCTTCAAGACTTCTCTGCCTAAATAAAACAAGGCAACTGAGTAAAAGTTTGAGCTAGTGGTTGGGAAAAGCATGAAAAGTCGTATTACTTAATACCTTGCAAGTTTTGGTGGATTTTGTGTCCTGTTTCAAAGCAACTCCCTATTTATTCCTGCAAATATTAATAGTAACGTCGTCTCTTTTTGCGGTGTTCAGGGAAGAACTCCAAGGGGTGGGTTGTATGATCCGTGGCAGGCATGGGCTGCTGGTGTGTGACCAGAGAATGTCCATTTATACCGGCACCTACGCTGCATGCAAAGTGATTTTTGAGAAAGAATCCACGGTACCTGTGTTGGCACACGAGGGTAAGGCGTTTTTCCTTTTTTTCCAAGCTGGCAGCCTTTACTGACGCACTTCAAAGGTAAAAACACGTCTTTATTCCTGTGTACCGTTGCCTTTCATCCCTCCACTAATCCATAGGTTTGGGAGACTTATCCCATGACTAAAACACACAAGCTGGTATATAATAGAATGTAGCGGGGGGTGAGGGGGGAAAGACTAATTTGAAGGGCACAGTTCTGTAGGTGGATTTTATTTCTGCCTTCAGTTAGCTTTCTCCTCATTTCGACTGAAGAGTGGAGATGGAAAGCATCATGAAAAACTTCCTTTGTTCTCCGGAGGCCTGTGTTTCAGATAAGAACCCCTTTGATCCGAGCCCCTGGCGATGTGCAGAGCTCAGTCCGGAGAGGTGAGGTCCACGTGAACCCATGGTTCTGGGGGAGCTGCCGGATAAGGAGAGCATAAGCAGAACGGTTCCTCTTAGAGAGCACCACGCTCCCCGCTTACCTTCCAGCCACGTGGGTTTTATGTCTGTTTCCTGAAGTGGTTTTCCTTGTTTCTGCTGCTTTCTCATAGCTGTTTTTCCTGAGGCTTCCTTGGGTTTTGTGTTTTTTGTTTGTTCTGCTTAGGTTTTGGGGTTTTTTTTTTGAGTTTGGTTGTTTTTTGAATGAATCGCTCTGTTTCACTGGAGTTAATAACACTCTCTTTTTCTTTCTGAATAACCACAAGTGGTTAAGACCTGTCTCCTCTGGTGAGCAGCACATGCAAAACCACAGTAACTCAGGCCGCTGTTGACTTGCTTTTTCTGCTGCCTCCTGGAGCCAGGAACCTCCGCAGCGCAGCTCACGTGTCACCTTCGGGGAATCACCCTCAGCGTTCCCCGCAGCATTTTGCCATCACTTGGAGGTCTCACATCAAGGTACTGACCTGATCTGACCTCTGTCACCTTCTTTGACTCAAAACCATCACAGCCTGAGGTGGTGTTATTGCAGGAACACCTGTGACGTGCATTTTTTTCCTACTGGAAAAAAAACTTTGAGTTTTTCTTTTCACACTAATTCCATCTAAGCACCGTATTTTCGTCATTCCAGAGGTAATGATTTACAATTACTTAATTTTGCTTCCAAGGATAGCAATCAGGATTTTATAAAGACTAACTCAACAGAATTTACTGCCTCATCATCGGGTTTTTTTAGGATTGTGGAGAAAAACAGAAGTATAATTCCCTGTGTAGTCTGAGAAACACAAGGCTTGTGCCTGTGTAAGGTCATGGCATGTTTTATCCTTGTTGGAACTTGTTGGGAAACTCAGGATTTTAAAGCCCACTTAGGCATTTTTCTTATTGTTCTTGCCTCTTGATGTTTGCTGGGCGGTGGGATATCGTTGTACTTTGGGTATAATGTATATGTAGGCTATGGTTGGAAGTCATTATTAACCCTGGCAGCTCCTCTTCTTGCTCAATATTTTCCTGTATTAAAACCAAGGCAAAGCGATGAGCAATGTTTGGAAGGTTCGTTATTAAAGGCCTGTGATTTGCATATCTGATATATTCAACGTCTTTAAAGATTTCTGGTGGATAAACATAGATCACAGAGCAACTTAGGCTGCAAAGTAGGTCATCAGGTCCAGGCACCTACTCTGAAGTGAGATCCAGCTTTGGTGTTAGATCAGGTTCCTCAGAGGTTGAATGGTTTATGTCTCGTGGACTTTGAGGGGTTAAAATGAATTTGCTAAGTGATGACACTTGAGGTTAATAATATTTCTTGAACACTTGGGTCCTTGAAGTAAACCTTCTGGACGTGTCCCGTGTTTTCAGTCCAAGTCCGTATTGTCACTCAGAGGCTTTCAATAATACAGCTTTTTCTCCTAACAATGGAGTAGAGGGAAAGAAGGCGGCTTCTCAGTGATTAAATGACACTTATTCTTCTGCTCTTTATTCGACTGTTCCCCAGCTGCTGACAAAAGGTGCTTTCTCTGAATGCAGAGCAGCAAACCGTCTCCTCTGTGTTAGTAAAATACTGTAAATTCCAGATGCCTTGCAACTAAGCTTGGCCCAAACATTGCATTCAGGAAAAAAAAGTCTGCTTTTTTATCAAAAGCAAAGTTTTGTAGGCAATGATACATTTCAGAGTTTATTTCCATTTTTCCATAGTTGGTTTGATTTTAAATTCTAATGAAATACTGAAAATTCTTAGGGAAAGATTTCCACCATTGAGGATGATACGTGGGAAGAGGAGCGTTTCCCACCCGGTTACGGTGTTAAATCACACTCCCCCAATTCCCAATGCCGGTGGTTCTCAGTAGTCCTTCTTCCCTGAGAATTCTCACAAAGAGCTAATTTTTTTTAATGAGGCATTGGCAAACACACGTACGTTTGCATCAGCGAGCGCGTTTTAGCCGCTTCAGGTGCGCGCCTTTGAACACGGATTTTTGTGGGTATGTATATACGTCTATTTAGCGCCTGTTTGAAAACTTTTCTCTTCCCAAAGCTGCCTTTTGAGCGCTGGCGCCATAATTTCCTAAGGGAGATGCGCTGCGGCGCTCGGGCCTATCTGATCACCGGGACAGCGATTGCGGTTAGAGATAACTGGCAAATATCTTTAATTAAAAGGCTTGCTGGAGAGCAGAGGGCGCTCTGCCAGTCCCCATAACAACTCTTGCTGCTGAGAAATTATAACCGCGTGCTTTGGCACAAATGGCATTTGCCCGCCCACCCCCGTGCTTTCAGGTATGGTTTTTTTAATCTCCTCGTGACTTAATTGTTTGTGTTCACAAAGGATGTGGCAATTTTTTTTAATTTTTTTTTTTTTTTCCCTTTAACTGTCATGTGGTTTTTATTCTGCTGTTCTCATTGTGTCTAGGGATTTTTTAGCCTCTTGCAGCAGGCAGCGAGAATTGCTGCTTTAGTTTATAACGCTCTGTCAGGCTCGTGACCATAAATAATCCATGGTGGAGCAGTGATTACGCTGCATTTCCCCAGGAGCTGCAGGCTACCTTTGCGCTGGACATACACCCCCTGCCTTGCTTTGGGCGTTTGAGCGATTCCTATTTTCAGTTTATTTAAAAAAAGTTGCGAACGGGGTAATTTTTTAAATGGTTTGTTATTGTTTTTTAAGTTGATTTAGTATTTAGGCTTTTGCGTTTGCGCTTTAAAGCGACTGCAAATTAAAACCAGTTCGAGTCAGGAATGTGTATTCACTGCAGCTTTGGAACACGTATGGAATCTGAAGTTTATGGCTCTGAAAGCACTTGCCCTCTTTCAAATGTTTCTAATAAGATAGAGTGTGGTGATTTACACCTCTGGAGATATTGAACTGCTCTCCAAGAATGTTGTTTGGCTCTTAAAGAAAGCGAGCATTGGTGGGCCTGATTTTTGGGAAAAGGGGGGAAAAAAAGCCCCAAGCCGATGTGATTTCATTGAAACTTAAGCATTGTGTGTGTAAAAGAACTCATTATTTAACACTTTCTCTGCACACCACGAATGCATTTGGGATCCATCAGCTGTTAGTTTCTGGAGAGGACCAGCGTTTCCTCCCGCTCCGAAAGGCGTTGCTGTACCCGGAAAAGAAAATTTGACTCCTCTCCCAAAGGAGGCTCTTTGGCTCTGGGCTCCTGAGTTCTGCGAGACGATAGCCCTCGGCGGCGGCTTGGAGCCACACGCTCCGGGGGCTGAGGATGTCCCTGGGTTATTCATCGTGCGGGTCCGTCACAACTGGGCTCCCCGACGCGACGGTATCGCGGTGGTGGCAGCACTGGGCAGCTCACACAGAGGAGGGAAGACGTTTGGAAACAGTGAGCTGGGATATTTTTTTTTTTTTTTAATATCTGTCTATATTTTAATATAAAACAGGGTGTGTAGCTGCTTAAGTGCTCAGGGTTGTGTTTCGGCCGAGATGCAGCAAATGAAGCATGGGGAGGGGAGGCGAAGGGAGAGGAATGGAATCTCACATCGCTCATCAGAAGAGGAAGGACTTGTGAAAGGGCGTTTTGGAAGAGCTTCTAGGAATAAGAAGTGGTGTCTTAACTCGGGAATCTGTGGTGTGTTTCTCAAGGTGATTTAAAAAAAAAAATACTATAATTAAGGTGTTTTTTTCCTTGCATAAAATGGAGAATGTTGTGATTTTTATGGATGCCCTATGCTCACCCCATCCCCGTGGGCCAGCACCGCTTCTGCCCGCGCTCCCTGACTCTCATTAGAGGTCACCAAATGACATTTGCAAACCCCGAGATGAGTCACAAATGATGTTTGCCCGTTCGTTTGAGTAGAAGAACTGGGGAGGGGAGGCACGAAGGAGGGCGGGAGGGAGGTTCAGGTCTGTCCTGGCGAGTGGGGTTCAAGTTTTAATCAGTGTGGTATTTCCTCTTCCTGCGGGCCACGGGGGGACACCTGTGTTTAAGTATTAGAAGGGACAGTTGACGTCCCCTGTCGTTTTGAAGGGATCCGTGTTAGAGCCCCCATCTGCATACATCGGCTTCCAGAGGTGTGGCCAGGGCTCTGGCTGATAATTTAAACAAATTAGAGAGAGTGAGATCTCGTGAGGGAGCTAATAGGGCTCCGGTTAAACTGCTCTAACCAAGCATCCATCCTGGAGAGGAGACCTCGGGGCTGATACAAAAGGTCAAGGGAGGTTTTGCGTGATGAAGTTTTAAAGCATTTCTTTAACCTTCAGGGCTAGTTTCTCCTTTTGAGGTTATGTTTTATTTCAAAGGACAAACGCTATTCTTAATTTCATTCCTTGTTTCGTACATACCTATTTTAGAAAGCTGTAAAATTCCATATGCTGTTTTCTGTCCTGGATCTTTTTCCACTCCTGAGAACTTTAAGGGGAATTGTCACTCCCAGGGCTGTTTTGCAGCTTGGCGTGGTGTGTAGCGGCACAATATTGCCCCCGTGTCTCCGGCACCTCTCTTGGCACACGTCAGGGGGTTTGGCAGGTGAGTGCAAGAAAAGCAGGCAGTGCCGTAACCACGTTTTGGAGGCAGCTCCGTGGAAGCCACAGGGGCACAAAGGCAAGCGGAGAATCTCTCTCATCTACAAAACCCAGGAACTGTTTGCTCCTGTTTCTCCCCCGTGAATTAACTTGTTTGTGTTTTTAAAGGATTAAAATTGGAGTTGTGTGGAGGGAGGTGATTACCGCTCATGGAGGACTAGAGCATTTAAAAGCTGTGGTTTTGTTCAGGGGTTGCACTGAAAGCCAAACCTGTGAAATTCTCTGTAAAGGGGCCCGAACTCAGGGCGAGCTGCCTGGGGGGGCGCGTGGAGCCATCGGCCAGGGCTCCTTAGGAGACACAGTCCTGGGAGCGACGTTTCCAAGCTCTGGGCTGCCCTTTAATCTGCCAGGTGGGCTGAAGGGAAGCCAGGAAACTGGAAGTCTTGGGAGCCACGGCTCCAAAGTGTCTGGCTCAGCCATGGTTGCAGGCTCTGGCTCCACGTCAGTCGCTGCTGGGGAGCCAGCGAGCCCCTTCCCAGCAGCCCCCCAGGGGAGCCACACTGGAACGGGGTGGGGGGCATGCCGGCAACTGGGAGCTGTGGGAACTGGAAGGCACATTGCCAAAGGACTGAGAGGTGGAAGGGCAAACTCCTCATTAACCTAGCGAGGCAGCGGTGAGGGTCCCATCGTAACCATCATAACCCTGGCGGGGCTCTGCAGCAAGTATTTCAGAACTGAACCAGCTCCAGGTAATGTTTTGATTGTGCAGGTTTGGCATTCTCCAGTGGAAACTCACTCTCTTAAAGAATTTCTGACCAGCATTTTTAGAATCCAAGGATTTTCTCCTTTTCAAACATAAATTAATTTTGTTGATTCAAGTCTTGCTTTTGTAGCAATAAGGTCACCTCTTTTTTAAAATTTTTAAATTTTCTTTTATTTATTTTGTGCCATTGTGGCTGCTTGTTATTCACTATTTCTGGTTAGCTTTCCATATCAAATGTCCAGGAGGGCGATCAATGCGTCTTTCATATGCCAGAGTATAAATTCAGCCACACACAACATGAGGAAAATCTGGTTCCCACACAAGTCAGTACAAATTTGAGAGGACTGAACTTTACTGCACCGTGCCAGGACTGGAAATTTAGGCCCTGGTCATGTCATCAGGTTGACTTTTGTGGCATTGTAATGAAATTTAGTCCTTTAAAATGGGTTGATTGGATCTTAGAGAAGATGCATCTCTAGTTGGAAGGTGTATTAGAAACACTGCTTGTAATCAGCTGTCGTTATATCAAGAAATTGCATATTGCACCTGAAGTGGGGAGAGCAAAATGAAAACAACGCCAAAACAAAACAAAAAGGGAAAACCCACTACCTTTATAAACCGCCCTAAGCTCATATTCAAAGACCACCTTACATTATTTGCAGTTATTGCATAAACATGTTGCACAACAGCTATACTGTTAGCAAAATACATAAACACATACTTACAATATTTCTCAGAACAGATCACACCGCAGGGGCTGCTAACGTGTTCTCAGGGGCTTTGCTGGCTCTTCCAGCCTGTTCACAGCTCTGCAAGGACGAGAGAGAGGAGGAGGTAGGAAACCCCCCGTGTGCGTACATGTAGAATGCGTATGCCCCAGCTTCTTGGACACATGGTCTTCCCAGGGTTGTGGGTTTCCTTTCCCATCATCAAAATTACAATCTTGACTTTTTCCTTCCTCTGCTGCTGTTGTGCTCCTGTCCAGCCCATCTCACACGTTCTCCTTTAGCAGCACGGTCCCTCTTTTCCTTTCATGCTGTTTTTTTCATAACCCTCCTGATTTTGTTTTTCTCATAACCATGCTCTAAATCCTGTTTGTGCCCACCATGTAGGTTGGTGTTTCTTGATGGAAATTCCTGGTCCATCCCAAGTTCTGTCCCTTTGAAAGAAGCTTTTTATATCTCACAGTTGGGTTTCCTAAGAACCCTTTTCCTTTGCCTGCTTATCGTTCCAGGTAAATAGGAATTTTGTGCCTGATTTCTCTAAGGTAACATTCTGTCTGCTGTGTTTTTTCCATTTTGAAGCATGTGGAGAACATGGGGGAAAAAAGCAGAAGGGATGTTGACTGGGAATCATCAATGTGGGCAGGCAGATGAAAAGGCAAATGCTGTCCTTGGGTGTATCAGGTAACTGCTGTTAGTAGTGGGCCTGGGGAAGTTTCAGTGTAAAAGTGAAAGGTTCTGGAAAGACCCTGCCTGGAATTCTCTGCACCGCTTTGGTTTATAGCTCTGAAGACCATCACTGATACGGACGAGCTCTTTGGTGGGACTGCAGATACGGCTTGTTGAGTCAAGCCAAGTGCACGTTACAGTGAATGTTACTCCTCTGTGTGAATAAAGCATTTACCCTCATAAATGCCAGAAAGACAGGGAATGTAACTGAGGCAGAGATTAATGCTGATGCAAAATTAAATTTGTCTAAACTGGCCATCAGTAAATTTTAGTTAATGTTTTCAAAGTGGAAAAGCTGTGAGGCACTGGCGTAGCTTTCCAGCAGGAGCAGTTTGGGCAAGAAACTTAATTAGTTGGAAGATGGCACTCGTTCAGTTCACAAGCAGTACAGTGTGCCTGCAATAAAGGGAAACTCCACCAAATCACCCTATCTTAAGCCATTGCGGCTCCCTGTGTCCCTGCCTTCCCTTCGGAGGTTATCCCGCACCTCCTGCCACCCCGGCATTCGGCTCTCGCCTCCTCAGCATCCTGCCCACCCGTTCCCGATGCTCCTCAATGAAAGGACATTTTGTGGAGCTGATTCACTGCTGTGTTTTTACTCTTTACTCCTTTGTATAATCCTTGCTCTTTCAAGCTACCAGCTTTCCCCTCAGATGGCTTGCCAATAGCAATTGTGATCTTAATATTTCATGCCAGGTTCATCTCGCCATCCTTGCAGGATAAATGAGGCTTATGAGTACTCCAGAGAGTGCATCTTTCCTTTTGTAAGGCCACAGTTAATTGCAATTAAACAGTCGGCCTTTGTAAAATTAATATTATTATTGCTGTGCTATGCCTGTGCTGTAACTTTGGGAATGGCTAACAAATGTCAAGAAAATACAAATGTAGCCCTTTGCTTACTGGGATTTTTAATATATTTTAATCACCTGTTTGCCTTGGCAAAAATGCGCATTTTAGATATTCAGATCAGTGGGAAAATAAACTAGTAACTTTGCTTTAAGTATAATCTGACATCTGTTCCTTTCTTCTTTTCTGTTCAGCTTCTTTCATTATGCTTTTTCACAGGTCTCTTTGTTCTCGAATATGTTAATTTCTTGGGTTGTTTATACCACATACCTAAAATGTGGATTCTAAAGAGTTCTTTAGAATTTAAAGTTGCTCTTATTATCCCGAAACCCAATTCTACCACCGGTCGTACATGTACAAACCGAGCTTGTGGCAGTAACCCACTCAGCCGTGGCACAAATGATGAGACAGTGTGATATTCCCTAATAAATACAGATGCTGTGTAATCCGTGGCAGGGGGGTTGGAACTAGATGCTCTTTAAGGTCCCTTCCAACCTAAACCGTTCTACGATGATTCTATGAATCATGAGCTCAACTGTTTGTTGAAAGACCTATCTGGAACAGAAGGAAGTTCTTTTTATTATTATTGTTTTAATTGTGGTGGCAGTTCCCTCACCCTTAAGGAAGAGGACTCCCGAGATACTTAAATTGTTCGTAATTTAGCACCCCATGTGAAACAAAGCGGGCTGTTGCCATCTTGATCCCAAATGGGCTATCGTATCCCTCTGAACAGTGCCTCCTGTGGTTCCCCAAAAGCGCCCCCACTGGAAATAAGCCTTACTTAGAAAGAAAAACCCAGAAATAACCTTCCGACTGCAGACCCTCTCATCTCAATTGTACGTGTGGTTAGGTTGGAGGTCACGGATGCGTTGCAGAAGGAGCAGGGCTGGAGATAGAAAGGATTTCAGTGCTTCTCATGACTGGTTCCTAATGTTTCACAAGTACACATTTCTTTCAAAATTTAAGAGAAGAAAAACTGTATTTTGACTAAGGAATGTAATTCCCTCTCCCCCAAAAGAGATATTTATTCAAAAGCTGGAGCAGGTCCAGTTCAAATGTTGAATACTGAGCCAGTACAGAGACATACAGCACATGTTCATCACCGTGCAGGTGCGAGGGGAAAGGGAGTTTAGGCTTGAGCCGTTTTGAAATATTACTTTTACCTACATGTTTGACATTTTCTAGCTCTTTTATAAGGAGTGATGGAAATCTACGTTTTTCCTCCTCTAATAAAAATGAACTTCTTGCTCGTTAAAGGTGCTAGATTGACAACCCTGGAGACTGAAGTCTTCTGTTTACCCAGAGAATAAGCACAGCACGGGAAAGCTGCAGTGCAGGCTTCCTTCAGGTGCTGCCTAAGCCAGCGTGCCTCAGCCTTGACCTGGTGAGAAACTCATTCCTTCCCATCACAGCTCGAGCTGTTGCCATCAGACTCTTGAGAGGGAGGAGTCGTCAGTTCGGGCTAGTTCCAATGATGCTGTTATTCCTTTAAGAAAATTTTTTGGACCTAACCAGACCACCCCACAAGCTACCTCCGGAGCGGGTGCAGTAAGCAGAATAACCTCATCATCTTCTCTTTCGCTTTGTACACGCAAAACTGAACATGTCTTTGATGAACCCCAGGTGAAAATTCAGCGCTTGCCATGAAAAATAAGTAGCAGGAAAAGATGACTAACTGAACACATACATTGAGAAAACCTCAAACGACTCCTCGTGTTCCTCTTCTAGTCTTAATCACTGGTGTATTTGTCCTTCACAATCAGGGATTGTCTGAATGTGTGTGTTTCAGGACAATAATAAACAGTGGCTTTGCATAAAGAGAGGTCAGGTCTACGTATCCCAGAAAAAGTTGGGGGGGGGGGGAGGAAGAAACTGAGGGTTAAGTGTAAAAATCTTTGCGCTTCTCTCATTTTTGTGGCCAGCAAAATTCAGACAATTTAGCTGTGGAAAAATACATGACATATACCCTAATAGGTCGTCTTCAAAACCAGTTTGTAATGATTGACTACCTTCCAAGAAGAGATGTATACAAACACTCCAAGAAATCACTTAAGGATATAAATTTATGCGTAATGGTAATTACTGACCTCAAAAATTTAACTTGCCAGTTAATGTTGATATAGGCAACATTTTCATTACTGTCCTGTCCTAAACTCCATTTTTCTTTTTTTCGTGTTACCACTTCCGTGGAGAAATAAGCTTCGGTGAACTGGCTTGTGGTGAAACTGGTAACGCTGAGGTCTTCCCATGTTAAATAGCAGAGTCTTTAAACACAGATTTAGATAAAGTCATTTTAATGTAATGCTAGACATGATTAATTTAGTGGGTTTGCAATAAATAATGGAGTCACAAGGTGCTTTTTTTACCGGAAAACACTCTTTTCTTTCGTAAACACCTCCCCCCCCGCCCCGTGCTGTCGGTCTCTGTGAGCACACTCGTTCTGATAACCTCAATGGAGCGTGGTCCCATTGTCCTCCTGTAAGGAGACAACTGGGCTGTAAAAACAGGTCTTCTTGACCTGACACACTTTCTGGGTTTCTCCAGGAGAAGGAAGTCAAGTTGAATAATTTACTTCTGTGGAAAGGCTGAAGCATCAGACCAGGACATAGGGGAGATGCAGATGTAGAAAATGGCACCATATGATGATGGTTTCCTATTGAATATTAAGCAATTTAAGGGAGGGGAAAAAAAAAGTTTAAAAACCCCAATATGCGTAAAGGACGCTGCTGCAGGATAGCGAAGAGCTGTTTGAGGAGAAAAATAAGGATAAAACAAGTCTCTTGAAAATAGTTGTGCACCTATTAATATGCGAGCTCAAAAATAACCCGCACCCTGAAGAAGGCCAAGTCTTTGGGGATCTTTTGGGAGCTGCACCATTTGGAGTGGGCTACGCTGTGGTTTCCTGGGCTCCTGTGAAATAGGGATAATGTCCTTTCCCATCTTGGCTGTAGCCTGTAACTCTCCAAGAGTGCCTCTTTTCATTTGTAGCGCGGTTGTGTTTCCTTTGAGCCTGTAGATATCCTCACGCTGTAGATAATGACCTACAACCTCACCAGGCCAATTGCAATCCAGTTCCACTGAAGCACTGTAAGTCTTGGCGATTTTTGGGGGTTTTTTGATGCCTGTGTGGTTAAAGGATACTACAAAGCCACGTTTCACTTAGAATGTATGCAAATGTATGTACTCATAATGCTTAACTCAGGCTTTTTATGATGGAGCACGGTATCGCGCTGTTGGGGCAGTAATTTTCAGATAAGGTTTCCAGACATGATTTCTGCTTTAAGACTTCGCCAGTACTAGCATTAAACAAGCTTAAATATATATTTTTTTAAAATATATATATCATCTAGATATGTGGTGTTATTAACGTAACTTTTAATTTACATGTCAGAGTAGATAAAGCCCATTTGGATTTGTATCACCATGAAACTGCTGAGATGGTGAATTTTAGGGGGGTGACTGTGTCACACGAGGGAAGGGAAAAAGCAATCAAATGTGAGAGGGCTGAAACACTTCAGGGCTGTTACAGATCCCATATGGTGAGAAATCACTTTTTTGGCAATTTTCAAAAGATAGTGATGTGATTTCACCCCTTCATGTCTGTCACCACATCATCTAGTGTGGAGAACAGCACTGAGGAATGTGAGACGGAGTTCGCATGAATTTAACTCTTCTGAATTTAGCGTTTGTGCAAATTGGCTTAACATTATACTTTAAAAACTGGCTTTTTTTGAAAGGGTTTTTTAAGTTCATTTTGGTGTGAAGGTGTATATTACACACATTCAAGAGACCCTTTAGTGGTTACATGGGACAAATGTATTTCTTTTCTTTGTTTTATTTTTGTAAGGTTATCTTTTAGTGCATGTTAGTCATTACTCGTTCGTTTTTGTTGACGCTCTGAAGGAATGATGCAGTCGTTTCTATTCTGTGGCACCTGGTTATTTTTTCTTCTGTATCACACATGGAGTACAAGAAAGTGATTTGCACAGGTCCACAAGCCTCTAAAATTCTTCTCCATCAAAACATCCGCCATGGAAACAATTCACGCTGCTGCTGAACAGGGAAGAAGGGGGAGGAGTTCCTTCTAATTAGAGTAGACCTGAAGCCATAACGATTTCTGAAGTCACTTGAGCCTCTCGAGTCCTTGTATTTTGGTAGAGAACTGGAAGACCTTTTTAACGCCCAGGCTGATTCCCTGGAGGCTTGGGAATGGCCGATTGCAACACCAGGGGCAGCATCTCGCAGCGTGTGGTACTGGTTGGCCCTAGTGCTGCTTCCAAATAAGCCAAATGCTAATGAACAGGACTAGTAGGAACTGATTAATTATTACATATGAAGATTTTTGCTATGCGGATGGCTCCATAAGGCATGATCACCACTTCCATCCCAAATAGACCCATTTTGTGAACGGGGAGGAAAGGGCATCCTCCCGTGTGAGAAAAGGTACTTCCCAGCAATTCCTGCTGGTACAGCACGTTCTGGTAACTATTTGTGTTTATATGGTGACACACAGAGGTGGAATTGAAATAACACTAATAAAGTTTGCAGGTACGTGCTAGATCGCCAGCGATGTGGCAATCCGATGACTTTTACATCATGCTGTGTTTAATAGTACTGCCAACAAGCTTCTAGTCAGTCGCGGGGATAAAGTTGCTTTGTCCGTCTTCCCGTACTACCCACCTTCTTATACTATGCTATAAGATTTAGCTTTAGTAAGTGGTATCGTATTAAAGGTAGTCAAAAAAAGGCAAGAATATGAATTAAAAGTAGTAAAAATGGGATTGTCCATTTCTTAATTCATACAGAAATAGGACATCTTTTATTTCTTACTCACATGTGGATCGTTTTATATCGCCTGAGGAGTAAAATGCGGCATCGTATTGGCCTTAACCTTCACAAGCCCTGTTTTGATTCATCAGAGATAAACATCTACAACTCTACACTCTGCTATGAAATTCTTTCCAGAAAATGGTATTTTAAATAGTGTTCCTACAGTGAGGTACTAGTGACTCCATGTATTTGGGAATACGAAGTTCCGAATGAGACATTCAGCTTCAGCGAACTGGAGCTGTTTTCTCAATTCTCTGTGCAATCCATGGATAATTTATGCTTTGGTGCCTGAGGTATTATCTACAAAAGATAACTATTAATGAAAGGGTTTATTATGAATTTGAACTACTATTGCTTGTGGGTTATAGATTTTTAACTTTTAACCTCTCAGCTCTGTTGTCTGTGTGGCATTTTAAAATTACTTTCATTTTTTTCCTTCGTCGAAGAAAGATGTTTAATACTTATTATCTCCTCTCACTATTTATCCCCTTAGTACTACTTTTGGCGTATAAACAAACGCTTAACACATGTAGTGGTGCCTGCAAACATGAACCCACTGACCGGATTTATATTTACACAGTGTTTAACGTGGCCTTAGTATTACCGGGGATCATCTCGCTGGGACTGGGTAACGAATTGACTCGTAGTTTTAGCAGTAACATAAGCTTAGCGGGATGAAGAAGAGAAAATGAGTGTCCTTCAATGTGGTTCTTTATTGTACATCCCTAAGGAGCGAGGTTTTATGTTAGTGTTTCATACTGTGCAGCACATTACAATTTAAAATAGTATGAGTAATAGCACAGTAGACTTGGGATTCTTTGATATAGCTTAAAATCAAAGCCTTTTCTCTTTACCGTAGGAGTTCAATGGGCCCAGGATCAATGCCTAAATCGATAGTTCATATTCTATGCCCAGTTATGTGAGTATATTAATTTTGAAAAAGTTTCCTGCATTGGCACCAGTTTCTACAGCGATGCTGAAAGCCTGATTTGTGACTTTTCCAAACGTTCAGCTGTTACTTGCTGTGGGCAGATGAGGATTCAGCAAAATAGCTGGCGGCTTCAGAGCGCAAGTTTCACGTTCCCAAGTTGCACAAACTGGTGTCCTGACACTTGCTAATTATCCTCTGGGTCAGCAGAGTGATTTCTCAAGAGTTTGTACAAAAATGTACAAGCTAAAGAAAATTGATAATGTTATTTATAAAGCACTCTGCTACTTCTTACATGGTGACAAAGGGATATTTTTAAAAATTTTCTCATACTTGCCTAGTAACTTTACCAGATTAGTTTGTTTAAGGTTTTTAACTCCATTTTTATGCTTTAGTCATTAACAACTTCCTTCTAAATGCAGATTTTAAAGTTCTTGTTCCTTCCTGCTCTTCCTTGTCTGTTTTTTGAGGGCGTTAATCAGAGTGCTGCTCTCAGAACGAGCTCGCTTGCGTTTTCCATGGGAGGAAATGTGTGCTGGGGAGAATGGAACTGACTGGAGCTTTGTACTTTCCATATTGACTTAATACCGATCTGATCATGTTAAGCCCTTTTTTAGATATCATCTCCTTCTCTAGTATAGTGAAGAATTTGCTTAAGCAGTGTATTGAATCCACAGGTTGCTTGTTGTAAAACATCCACAGATCCTTACACAGATTTTCCTTATCGCAGATTTTCTAGATGATACGAGGTACACAGTCAAAAAGCATCAATTTGGGCATCTAAATATGTAGAGGATGCAGAGGGATGGCTGCACGACAAAACCCCCCACATCTTTTGGTTTTTGTCCTAATTTTACTTAAGGGAAGGCACAAAGAGAGTAAATAAGAGCTATTAGGAACATAGTGTAGTGCCTCGTGTGTCTTTGTACGATGCTGTAAATCATGTAAGAGCCCCGTACGCTGAGGATGCCGCAGGAAGCCAATGAAGTAAAGGACCGAGGCCTGAAGTTGTGTTTCCTTCTCTGAATTGCTTCTACAGACCGTGACTCCCTGTTCTTGGGGCCGAGTCTCACCTTGTCCCCGAGAGACGAGGCAGGAGTTACTCTCTGCTTTTCCTTCAGCCCCTTTGGGTTCTCCCTGAGCAAGAGGCATTGGAAATTTTTTTTGTATTTAGCTCATTATTGTTCAATGAAAAGATGACAAGATGGAAACCGCAAACATCCACCCAGAATTAGGCAACGCAAAGCACGGTAAAATAGAACGTTTGGCTATTTCTTATGCTTGTCAACCACTTTTACTAACTGTTCCTTTGCTCGTGAATGAATCACTTGCTTAATTTATTAAACAGGCTCTTGTTTTGGTAGGGCTGTAGGGAGCTCGGAAATCTTTGCATGCTGGGAGCAGCGAAGTCCCTGGAAACCAATGTGTGCAGGCAAAGTGTTTAGGTACATTTTGCCTTAGAGTGACCTTTCAAAGAATTTCACACACACTCTGGGCACTGGGTTTCTTTCCATGGGTTTACCCTTAAGTGCAAAGCCATATGTTTTAGGTAAGGTTAAGCAATCAACAGGTTGTACACTTAACCCTTACGTACCGTATCTGGGACTAGACATTTTTATTACATTGCTTCAATCTATGCATTACTCTACTACCAAGTGAGAATTTAAAAAGGTCGATACAAGTGCCTCTTGACTAGTGTGTTTTTTTTAGCTCGTTGATTGATATTTATTCCAGATGTAGGTTGTGATTTATTTATTTATTTAATATATTTCATAACCGAGAATCAGTACCCCATTCTGTGGAAGGTGGTCCTCCTGGGGGGGGGCTTGAATACTTTTCAGCCTGTTGAAGTAAATGGCAAGTGAAAGTGCCTGTGATGTGTGATTAGGCCCTCGTTTCATGGGACAGATGCTATCCAGCTTTTATTTACCAGCCTCGTCTTAGCGGTTACTCTATATTCTGCCAGCTGCTAGCATTTGAGGAGCTATAGGGTGTCCTTAGGAAAATCTGTCAATACTTCCCAGTTGGAACGGCATCGAGAGTTGCCCCCAACCTCCCGACTCCTCGGCTGGGCAGATCTAACACCTTTTTGGGGTTGTACTTCATGGACCTCAGCAAAGACTGCTCTTGTTCCCACATGGTGGCTGGCATTACCACCTAAATTAAGGTCACAGTGTGCTTTGTTTCCTAGTAGGGCTCACATGGAGAATATTTGTAATGAAATGTGTGAAACTCTATGGTTTTTTTTTTTCGGGAATACGAAACTCATCCCCCTTTTCCCCTGTCTCTGGAGGAGAAGTGCCCTCTCTCTGTACCTACCAAGAGTATTCCAGTCTTACAACTGATGTAAAGCAGTGGCAGAAGCTGATTAATGGCAGGGCTCACCATAGCTGACATTTGGGGTTACATTTTTGAAAGACACTTCTGAAATTGGGCTGCTAATGTTATTTTACAGCCTTTTTTATGCTTTTAAATTCCTCTAGCGATACAGAATGTTATTTTTCCTTTTTATCAAAGTTTAAGGGTATTTCAGCAATTAAACTTAGGGTACTTCAGCCAAAAAACATAATACAGATAGCTTCTTTGACTGGATAAATAACTTCCTATATTAGCAACAGATTAAATATTGCTTTGTTTGCATCGTGTGAAAAAAAAAAAATCAGAAGATGGGAAAAATATGCAAGATTCCTCAGGAAAATTTTTGACATGTAAGTGGATGGTCCTGGACTTGCAGATTGATTGTTCTGACACTTATTTTACTATTTCAAAAGAAATAATTATAATTAGGAGAATGTTTGGGGCGGTGTGAAGGATAAAGAGGATGTCCTGTTGAATTTGAGTTGTGTTTTTTGAAGGCAGCGTTGGCTACCGGGCAAAGCGATGCTTTCACGTGTCTCCCATATGATGCGATCACAAAATGCTAAGGTAATAGCCCGTCTGATGCTCTGCAAGGCACTAGCTGAAGGAGATGCTTTGTCGGTTATTCTTTAAGCTTAATAAGATTATCTAATTCTTTGGGTAGTTTAGCAGTTTTCATTTAAGGTTTTTAAATGTATCTTGATTATTTTTTTTTTTCCCTGCTGCAGTGAAAGGAGTAGGTAGGATGGTGCCTTTCTACGTAACACATGGCTTTCTTTTTGTATAGAAATTTTCTGCTACATTCCTATCAGCTTTTCCAGTTTAAATTCTATTTTTAGGGATTCTTGTGTTGCACGTGTGGCAAAAGCAGAAATTATTTTCTGGTTTTATGAGGGATTGTCTTTTTTTTAAAAAAAAATAGTTTTTTAAGTCATATAAAAATGACTTTGTTTATCGCAAGTTAGAAGTTTTCCAGGCAGTTAGCTCACTATATGGACTAATGCCTGTTGGAGAATTTGGACAGGGAAAACAATATGAGACTAAGATGCTAATTTTTTGGGGAGTCACACGGCATTCCTGCTTTTCAGCAGACATTTAATCAGGATTCATGACTCTTGGGAGTTGCGCGTGTGCACAACAGCCAAATAGTCTCTGGATTTAAGACTCCCCGAATACTCATTGGCACGCTAGACCGTAACTCCTCCAGGGCTGCGAAACCTGAAGGTCAAGAATGGCCTTTAGGAAAGACCCCGAATACAGGTTTACAATTCTGAGTTGTTAATGTCTCCTGGCTAAATACTGCCTGTTGGGAAAGATCTCCTAACGCAGCTGGCCCAGACAGCGTTTTTGTGTGTCGGCCCTGAGTTACTGCTGGTGAAGTTGCTCTAAGTGCTTTCCCTGAAGAGCAGCCTTGGGAAGGAGCTGCCTTGGAGGAGTCGCGGTCCGTTGCCTGACCCCGTCTGGCTTAGACCTAAGAGGGACCAGCCCAGGAAAAGGCATCACTGCTGTCGTCTCTCTTTTCTCTTCCCTCTCTCAAGAGCCTGCTCAGCTGCCTCTCACCCTTTTGTTTTCTTTATCCTAATTTTTACATGCAGAAGAGGTAGTAAGCTTCCTAGAACCACAGCCAAGATCTGCATGGGATGGGAAATCCTTTTTAGCCCGTATTCAATTAAGACAATTGTTGGTAGAAAGACTGTCTCTTTTCTAGCACTCTTCTCCGTGACCACGTGCAGAGTTACATTTGCTTAATCCTATTTTAAAATTTTAAAGACATATGAAAGGTTGAACTTCTTTGAACTGAACTGTAACCATAACTGAACCATAGCACTGTAAAAGGAAATTTGGTTTCTTCATAGCTCCCCTGCATTGTGTGAACAAACCAGGTTCCATTTCTAGCATCACAGAACCACCATCCCTGGAGGTATTTAAAAGATGGGTAGACACGGTCTTGAGGGACATGGTTTGCTGGTGGATTTGGCAGTGTTAGGTTGATGATTGGACTCGATGATCTTCAAGGTCCCTTCCAACCTAGAAGATTCCATGATTCTATGATTATTTTCAGGTGATGTCCTCAGCTGTGATTGTGTATCCTCACGGGCAGCAATAGTTTGTGTGTTGCAGGGCTGAAGGATGAATGAAGTGAAGGTCAGCCTTTGACCTGTAGACTCTTCAGTGTTGGGTAACAGGCGTGAAGCAAAGGCGAAGCACATTCCTGAGGAATTAATGATACAGTTTTAGTTCTGAGTAGAAATTCCCTGGCTTGTTTAGTTTCTTGGCATCCTGCAGCGATGCTCTAGCGCTGTGTTTAAATGTGGATTCAGTACGAAATTTCAGCATCTCAGCATGTGCTTGCTATCCTAGTACTTAGCTATAAAACCTTTTATGATCCCATTTAAAAGGCTACGTTTTATATGTAGTTTTTAAAAGCCCCTAAATTGTCTTAAAAATCTATTTTTAATTATTGCTTTTAGTAACAATGTTATCCACATTAAGCTCTATAGGTGCAAATCTAATCTGATTGAGGAACTTCAACGAGGCGAGGATTTTGCTCGATGTTTACAACAGCGTTTTAAAAGCGTTGTTGAAGGCAAGTGGCCAAGTGAGTTGTCCCCGAGTGATACCTGCTGCGGCCACGCTGGAGGTGCTGCCGTGGTGCTTTGGGAAGGAACTGTTGAGTCTGGTTTGGAGCTGTCAGTAAATCAGAGCTCCTCTGGATGACTGATGACACATCTAAAGTAAGTTTGGGGCTGTCTTAATTCAGTGTCTTCGTTAAATGTGCTCCCATGGCCACGTGGCATTCTCTACCTTGTAGAGAAGGTCTGGAAACTAAGCTACCTTTCATCTTCCCAGTGCTCCTTCCGGGGGAAGGAGGAGGATGTTAATGGAGTAGTACTTAAGAAAGCTAAAGCGCTGCAACGTGTGCTTTTAATGTGTCGTGGATAAAAATGTGCCTTTTTTGGTCAGGACTGAACATTTTCCCAGAATCAAACTTTAAAAAAAAAATTTAACGTTCTAGAAAACAACATATATATGTTGTTATAATATATAGACTTATATATTATTTATTGATGTACATATAACTTCACTGAATAGCTTCACTGAATATGAGCATTTGTGTATCTGCTTTAATGGAACTTCAGCAGAAGGAATAATGAGTTCTACTTGAAAATCCCAGGAGCAGAGGGTTTTACGGGTGGATTTTATATTGCCTGATATATTTGGTGATATAATATCAAACTGAAAGATGGCACATGTAACATTTCAGGTAGAAATTCTAACTTAATTGGCAGTGAGCCGCTAGAGAATGTTTTCCGCTATTGTCCACAAATTAAACAGTTTGCTCTCGTGATTTATTTTTTAAAATATATATTATTTTTAAGTCCAGGCTGTAGTTAGTGATTTTCCATGATGCTGTCACCAGCACACTTTGTGTAGGTAGACCTCTGCAGAGCTCTCAATAAACAAGCTGTCAGGACTGTTTGGATAAGAGCTAGGGAAAGGCCAATAATAAACCCAACGTACAAGAAGGTTTGAAAAGCCAAGTTATCTCAGACTCTTTATTTTTAATGGGCTTCCACAAATAGAAGGTACTTTATTGTCTGTGATACAAATAAATACTAGGAAGTGTGCAAGGCTTTAGACACTGCTGAAGCTTGGAAGTTGAGTAATTTGCAAAATATAATGAAATATCTGATATTTCTTCAAACGATCATGTCTGCTGCAGGAGAAAATGACTTGTACAGTTAAAAGATAAATAAAGATTGGAATTCCCCGTGGTAGCTTTAAAAAGCGCAGGTAAATACAATGTTGTACCGGGGTAAAGGGGTTACGGCATCTGCAGCTGCCCTTTTTTAAAATGAGGTAAAGTCCACTCTTAACTCAAAGCTCGTCGGGTCTGTTTTTTATCATTTTCCTGCATAGACTAAATAGCAAGAAATCCCAAACGAATGCCATGTTAATCAAAAGAAACAGTAAGATGTTTGCTGCATTATTAAAACCAGGCTTCCCTGTTGTGACAAATCACCTGCATTCTCCGACCCGAGGCCTGAAATCCCGCTGCTTTCAGGAGCCCCCGATGGCAGATGTGGGGCTGGAAACCCCCCCGGCACCTTTAGCAGATTTTGGCTCCCTCTTGCCAGAGCGGCTTTGCGGACCTTCTCGAGAAGATGTGGTTTGAAACCCCAGCCTCTGCTCATGGCAATGACCCTTCTGGAGTTCGCAGTTTAGAGTCGCTCCTGTGATGGTCACCTCGCTCTGCATTTCTTCTGTCCCTCTCTTCTCTATAACATATAAAGGAGATTTTTTGAGTTAGGAACGTTCTTAGCTGAACCAAGTTTAGGGCACAAAATACAACTCCTGGGTGACTTCTATTTGAATTTGACCATATTATTTTCCTATTCTTTGGTCGGGTGTTAACAAGGATTTATAACTGTGTAGTGCAGATGTTCCTTCCCAGGGAAGTGGGTGAGTCGCCATCCCTGGAGGTATTTAAAAGGCAGGTAGACATAGTGCTTAGAGACATGGTTTAGTGATGGTTTTTGTCAGAGTTAGGTTGATGGTTGGACTAGATGATCTTAAAGGTCCCTTCCAACCTAGACAATTCTATGATTCTGCAAGAACTTGCCTATTACTTGCATTTCTCTTTTAAAACGGGACTAAATAAACTAATAAATAGAATATTGTTATTTTTCTGAATAGCCAAATGTGAGATGTTCCTTTTTGTTTTAAAATGCCTGATTTCTTCTTGAGGAGGAGGAACATGGTACCAGTGAGCGCAAGGGATGATATTTGGTGGATGTGGCCCAGGTGTTCATCACACAAAACCATTTGAGGAAGTTGAGTATTCCTCAAGTGCTAAAGTTTGTGTCCTCAATCAAACCCGGCGTAGGGTTCCACCACCACCTGCTTCCAGAATGATTTTTGTTTTGCTGAACGGAGATGGTCCACGGAGAAAAGTTGCCTTTTCCAGCTTTCAGAGTACCTGTTCTCTCGCTCCTGGACCTTTACATGGCTGCTTCCCCTTCCTTCTGTCTTGCTTCTCTCCATTCACCTTTGTTCCTCTGCCCTTTCCCAGTCGTAGCTAGAAAGGATGCTACAGTGGGATACAGCTACATTAACCAACCACTTGTGGAGTTTGAGGTTTGGACCTGAACTTGGATCTCTCCGTCTTGTTTTTTTCTTGGAGCAAAACACGCGGCTGGGAATTGGCGTATAGTAGATTTTTTGAGAAGTAAAGCACTTAGTGTGGAACAAATGGAAAATTTAAAAAAAAATAAATGTTAAAAGATTCACTTTGAATCAAAGTATTTTATTAGAGAAAATCAAACCATCTTGCTTGGTTTTGACTGTTCTGAGTTTTCAGTTGTGTTCAGCAACAATTTGAAATGAAAGGTCATTTCAAACGAAATAATTACTCTTTCCCCGAAGCCATCGAAAGAGGATTCAGAATGGTATGAAGCTTTTGTTTTTATATAAACAATTCATTAAGATCAACATGAACCTGCAAAAAAAAAATCGTGTCATCAATCAACATGTGTTTTTGCTTAAAAAAAAAAAAAAAAAAAAAAAAGCCTGTTTCAAGCAAGAGATCTGGGTTGATTATTTTGCACCAGCCCAGATTTATGGGTGGCTGTAAATCAGCTTCCCCCTCCCAAGTTGTAAAGTACTGATAATACTGCTCTTGTTCACATATTTTTTTTTTTTTTTTTTTTTTTTTTATTTAGATAGGAAACCTGGTTGAGGGGAGGGTTTGTTGCGAGCAACTGGTTATATGGGAGAGGCCACGCTGAAATCTGCTCGGGCGTATATCTGACGTGGGTAACGAAGAAATTAATGAGCTTAGTTCCCTTTGGAGATGGCAATGGTCTGATATAACCCAAAAGAGGGCTTTTGTAGGTTTTTAGCTTTATTTAATGAAAACACTGCAAATGGTGAGAAATGTGGCCTCTTTTGATTCATTGCCTGTGCAGCCTTTCTGCTGGGAATTAATTAATAACTGTTGTCGGTTATTTTTCTAGGTCTTAAGTAGCAGGATGTTATCTAGTCTGTCTCGGGGCTTCACCTCCTCCGAGCGGTAGCCAGGATGTCTGAGAGGGTTTCTGAGGGCTTTTCCCCCCCTTGCAGCCCATCTGGTCCCTTGATGAGCTGTGCTGGGACTGGGTCACTCTTTGAAGTTTGTTTGGAGTCCTGTCTAGACTCCCCCAAAAATTCCCTCCTCCCCAGCTTTGCTTTTGTGGATTTTTTTTTTTTTTTAAAACTTTTGTCTATGAAAAAATAATTTTTCATGCTGGTACCAGCAAAAACTTGTCTGATTGTGTGATTACATCAGAGAGGTACTGGGCTCGTTTTGGGTGACAAAAGCTTTAGAAATTAATGTAGTGGCCCCTAAACTGCTTCCCCCTCCCCTAGTTTCATATACCCACCCTGAATGACTTTCTTTGCAGGCAGAAATAAAATCCCTATATCTGCACAAAGGCAATCTGTTATTATTAACTTTATGCAATATGCAATCCAAATGTATGTTGAAGAAACACCGCATTTTAATCTATATAGTTTTGCTTATTTTTGTGTTGGATAACGCTCACGGTAAATCTAATGCACAGATGCTGTGGGAAGATACATTTTACTGCTTTAAAAATGTGCATGGTAACACACAATATATTATTTCTCGGTCATTTCTCATTTCTCTAACGTTTGTTCACACAGCCAAAGAGATTTGAGTTGTTTTGTTTGGTTTTTTTTTAAATAATGAAGTGAAAAATTCAGAGATAAGTGTAGTATTTTTCTTTTATAGATGACTACTGTTGCTTTTCCTTTTAAAGTTTCTAAGCTTATATGTGCAGTCATTATTTCCTCGAGGTTAATGTTTCTAGTGTTTATTCTAGATTTTATGTTTAATCTTAGTTTCAAAGAATCCTAAAAATTAGGAATACATTTCTTTCAACCAAGTTTTCATTCCTAGGAAACACAGTGCTTATTGGAGCTGATCTACAAAATAACACCCATTGTCACCGCGCCTGTCTTTTTCTAAAAAGACTTTGTTAACAAGCTGTGCAGGTTTTACACACTTAAAGAAACGCAGAAACCGTGGGGAATTGTGGCATAACTTTTTATCAGGCTGATACAGGTATTCCCAGAAGCTCTTTTTGACTCCTAGGATGTGCAAAAATCATGGTAAATTTTTTGAAGTTCATTCTGTTTTATATATTTTTGTATATATATATATTAAAAAAGATATCTGTGAACTCTTCCTGACCCTTCACACGGACCGTACTTGAAGCTGGCACAAATTTCATCTCATAACTCTCATAAGACAGTAAAATATCTTTGCTTTCTTCCCCCCCACCCCTCTTCTCCTCAGCCAAAACTTGCTTCGGGTCCAAGGACAACGTTACTCAAATCGAACACATGCGCCAGGTCAGAGGACAGAGGATCCTGGAAGCCAAAAGCATGCCCAAGACCGATAGCAGATCAGTATTAGTTTTAGTTTCATATGCAGAGGTCTAAAAGGCAGCAAAGGAATTGATTTTTCTCTCAGCTAACAAAGGAGGATCAACGATTGCGTAGTCACCTCTACGCCTGAATTATGTGGAGAGTAAAAAGTACTTGGTGGGGCTCTCTCTTGGTGGAAACGTGATGGATGGTCCTATCCTGGCCAAAACTGAGAGAGCGAGAAAGGAGTTGTGGGTGACAAACCGAAATGGGGAACTTCCTGAGTGTTTTCTACCTGATCTGTCTCCCCTTCCTGGGAATGTCATATTGCCTGGGAACAAACCCTTACTTCAGCTTTTTCAAAGTTTCTTTTTTTTTTTTTCAGTTAAACTAGTTTGATTTTCCCCAGCTGACTTCTTATCTTTCTTCCGGCTTCTCATTCTTTTGCCCAGGTGGCAGAAGCTGCCTCTCCATTGAATCTCTGAAGTCAGAATAAAAATAAAGGCGACTTTTTTTTTATTTTGGTAGATGACTCAGTAATTGGAGAATTATGCGGATGTATCTGAACCTTGCCAATGAAAAGCATGTGAAGGTTGCTAACTTCAGGAAGGCGTTTTTTGTCGTGAACAATGGTATAGGTGGGGCCAAGGTATGGCACGCCAAGTGTGAAATAAGTTTTGCTGGAGGGGAAAAATCATCTCGTTGGTCTCCCAAACGTGGGGCTCGGGCTGCGGCTCAGGCAGGGTGTTTCGCCTGTGGGGATGGGACGAGAGACAGCGTAAACTCGGGGGAGTCAGCTTTTATAGCCACATAGGTCAGAGCAATTGTCACCCTGAATGGTATGAAAGTCCCATTCCTTCCTCCCCTCTTTCTTCCCCCTTTTTCTCTGATGAAGCCCAGTGGACGCTCTTTACAGGGGGAAAGTACACAGAGTCATATTCTGTAGCCAAAACCCCAGTCCTGAGAGTCCCCAGGAGGCTGGGCTGTGGCTTACACCTGCCTAAGAAACTCCTCGTAGCGCTGAAAGATGTATGGAAAAAGGGAGCCTGGCAAAACCACAACAGAACAGTACAGGGGAAAAGAAAGTGTTGGATAAATCCCCGCACTTACATATAAATAATTCAAACTTTTTTTTTTTTTTAACAAAATAGGAACATTTAAATGAGCGTGTTTCCTTCCTGAAAATTTAAAAAATTTAAAGTTATGAGAAAGATTGATTTGCTTTAGATCATTGTTTTAAATAAGTCATATAGGTTTGTAGTCTGGCTCTTTTTAAAAAATAAATGTAGTACTAGGATGCTTTCTTGGTTAAAACAACTGACTTACCTCTTGCTACTGGGTAGAACAGAGCTTATTATATACGCTGTATTTCTGCTTGTATGCCGTTTGTAAAGTAGAGGCAGGGAGCTGTACTTTTTGGTGCATATATAGCATGTATTTTCCTTAGGACGGTTTTCTGGACCTTGGTAAGGTGGAATGAGGGGTCCAGCTGCAGCCTCGACTTCCAGGGAGGTGGGATTTGGCCTCCTGTTTTCTTGCTGATATTGAAGTGTGATGTCCTGGCTCACAGCGTGCTGACTGTGAAAGGAGAAGATCTTTCCGCTCAGGTTGCTGATTCGGGGAATGACGACTCCGTAACCTGCTCGCAGCATTCTGCTGATCTGGTGTTCCAGTAATTAAACACAAAAAGGTTGGGGATAGCAAAACACATGGGCTGGACCCTTCTTCCCTTGGGTGTCAAACGCAATCTGTCCAACATCAGCAGCTCTGGGCTGTTTCAGTCCTGTGGTGTCATCACCCCCATGACATGATGTGGTGTGACAGCCAACCTGGCGGAGGCCCATGCCAGAGAAAGATGTTTGGAGGGAAGGGAGGTAGATGGATCCCTTTCCCCTCCCCCAGATGAGCTGGGCACAGAGAATTTGTTGGCCAGCTGCTCCTGTTGAAAGCTGGGTGGGATCTTAGCCCTGGAGCTCTCTGGAAGCTGATGTTCTGATACGTTGCCAGAGTAACATTGCTCACTAAAATGTATTTTTGGACATATTTTCATCTCAAAAACCAGAACTTCTGGAAGAGATATGTGGGATGGGGATAATGCTTTTTCGCACGAACACACATCAGAAATCTGTTGTGAGCAGTGTCTTTGCCTGGGAACTTATAGAATCACTGAATCATCTTGGTTGCAAGCGACTTTTAAGATCATTGAGTCCAACCATCAACCTAACAATGCCAAGTCCACCACTGACCCATGTCCCTCAGCACCACGTCTGCCCGGCTTTTAAATCCCTCCAGGGATGGTGACTCCACCACTTCCCTAGGCAGCCTCTTCCAAGGCTTGATAAACCTTTCAGTGAAGAAATTTTTCCCATTATCCATCCTAAACCTCCCCTGGGGCAACTTGAGGCCGTTTCCTCTTGTCCTATCACCTGTTCCTTGGGAGAAGAGACTGACCTCCCCTGGCTACACCCTCCTTTCAGGGAGTTGTAGAGAGCGAGAAGGTCTCCCTCAGCCTCCTTGTCTCCAGGCTGAACACCCCCAGCTCCCTCAGCCTCTCCTCACAAGACTTGTGCTCCAGAGCCCTCACCAGCTTTGTTGCTCTTCCCTGGACTCGCTCCAGCATCTCAATGTATTGTGCAGTGTCTGAGACCCAACAAATCTTGATGCTGCTTTGTGAAAATGTTAGAGGATTAAGGACAAGTGACAGCAGAAGTGTCACGTTGCTCATGGACCTGCCTTTCACACATACTTTGTTGCTGATACCTGTGTAAATGTAATAAAACGGAGCATAGAAGTTAGAAATCATAGAAAAAAGTAGGTGGGAAGGAGCCACTCATCTAACCTCCTGTCAAGACAGGGCTAACTTCAAAGTGGTCTCAAGTTGCCCAAGACCTTGGTGTGAAAAATAGGCTAAGGTGGAGGTGCTCTAGCCTCTCTGGGCCCCTCTTCAGTGCTCAGCCGTTCTCATCAGGGATTTTATTTCCAACTGTAATGTCTCCTTCTGCAGCTTGTGGGTGTTGTATCTTGTCCTTTTTCTGTGCGCTTCCAAGAGGAGGCTGGCTCCGTCTCCTCTGCTTTCTCTTCTCTAGGTGGCACATCCCTGGGACTCACCTCCTACATCATGTAACTCCATCCTCTGACCATCTCAGCTGCTCAACTCTCTCTAGTCTGCTGTTATCTCACCTGTGAAGGGTGTGAGGCAAACCTGGGCTCCAGATGTGGCCTCGCAGGTCCCAGGTCGAGGGGAATGGTGGCTCCCCGTGGCCAGCTGGCTAAGCTGCTGCTCATGGCAGTCCCATAGATGAGTGGCCTTCAAGGATGTGCTGCTGCCATGGGTTCAGCTGGTTGTCCACCAGGTCTAGGGGAGAAAAAATGTTTAGCTGGTGAGGAAAAATGGCCTTCTGGTTTAAAAGCGGGATTACAGCTACATGGACATCACATCATTCCTCATGTGAACACATATACTGTGTGATTGGGTAATATTCTTGATTTTCCTGTGCCTCTCATGCGTCTGCAAAGCTGATGATAATACTTGATTCCTTTTTTTTGTCCCGTCCGTTAAGCTACAAGCCTGTGAGATTGGGAACTGTCTCTTAATGTGTTTAGACAGTGGCCAGGGCTTGACCGGGGATCCACAGGTATGACTCTAATCTGAAATGACAGCAAGAAGGAAACCACGAGACAAAAAGCTGTGCAAATATTTCTGAGATGATCAGAAAATACCCTGAGTTCTCAGCAAGGTAAAAGTCAAATGCTTTAACTGCATGCCTGTAATAGAACCAAGTTGGTCCAGCTACATCTGAATCTTCTTATCTTTTTTGTTTTTAATACGGCAGATCTCTGAAGTTTCATCTCTTTGGTAGTTGTTAGGAGTGTTAATCCTTATTTCCCCTTTCAGTTTTCTAAGGAGAATGCCTTGGAAGCTAGTGTTCAGGCAAGGAAGGGAAAAGATGCAGTCAGCTTCAGGTTATTAGGAATACAATAGTATGGAACTGGTTTTGCTTTATATAGGGAACTGCTAATTGGATGTTAGAGGCTGCTAACTTTATAGTCTTGTAAAACTGCAATGACTGAAGCTGACACTTGTATAAAGTCTCTTGGGGGAAAAGAAAGTTTTCATGTCACTCTAAGGAAAAGGTTAAGAAAGAAACTGAAAGACCAGTTGTTTGGGTGTTTGTGCTCCAGTAATTCTCAGTTCTGTAATTTAAACAGCCTTTCTGACATCCTCGTGGTGTTCGAAAATAGTTGTAAGTGCTCAGGCTGAAAATAGCAGGCCAAATTCTAAAATGGCATGGATTTAATTTGCGTATGGCCAGCCCCAAATCCAGGTTCCTCTTCCCTCTGTTGTTTTCGGACAGCCAGCAAGTTGAAATCAGTTTCCTGCAAGCTTGTACCAGCAGAATACAAAACACAGTGTGTACTGCGTCTTAAGAGAACACCAAAAATATTTATTGTGGATGTTTTCCAGAAGGAGCTAGATCTATGCGTGTCTGCCTGTAGCACCCAGTTTTGCTCATGAGTTGAATCCCAGTGAAGCATCATTCCTAGGAGAGGGGCACAGTGGAAGTTCTGCTTGGAAATGCTGTTCCCCATCCTGCCTGGGTCCAGCTCACAACGAAAAGTGCAGTGTCAATATTTTCTACCCGTAGAGGTGAAAAGAGCCTGTCGTCTTAGAGGAAACTCATAGTTTGTACCTTTTTTCTTGCATAAATAACAGGAATGAGAGTGAAATTTTTAGAAATCAAATCCCTCTGAGAGAAAAATGCATCATTTCCTTAACTTTTAAGATGTGTTAAGAGTATATAAATCCTGGACTTGTGCAGGTGCACACAGTAGTAACAGCAATAAAACACGCTAAGTGGTCGGTGCGCTTTTGTTTCACCCGGGTCAGTTACGGTGTTTCGCGTATGGAAACTGCCGTGCCAAAGATGACCTACCTCCTTTGAAATGATATAATAAAGTGCAGCGTTTCTGAAGGCTGCGTGCGAAAAAACTCAACACGGTGAGGTTAGAAAGAAACCATTTTTAGGTGCCTAGATTTAACCTTGAGGTTTTTCTGAGATAGACCCTGAAGGTGTCAGTTTTATAAATAAAATGTTGTTCTTAGAGGTATTGAGTACTCCCCTCCCGCTCTGCTTACTGGGGCACTGTGAAAGGGACACGGTCAACTGTGGTTTTAAGTGGAGTGGCTGATCCTTCGCAGCAGCACATGGCGATTTATGGTCTTGAAGTGACACGGTCAAGTGTCTTAAGCTCAGAGGGAAAGAGAACGCCATTAGAAAAGGGGTGTGAGGTGACGAGTGTTCTCCAGGTGACAAACATCTGTGTGTTCCTTTACATCAGTCCCTTTGCATCTGGGAAATTAGAAAGAACTAAATGATGCTTTGTATGGTGGAAAAATGGTTTTGGGGCGAAAACCTTCACAAACCATGTGCTGCTTCTGGGCAGTGCAAATCCTTGGTTCTGGTTCAGATATACCCCCCACTATAAAGCTATGGAGAAATGATGTCACCAGCAGAAGAATAATTAGGAATACAACTCCAGATTTATCCAGATGATGAGGAAGTGTCTTTCCAGCACCTCACATCTGTCTGGCAGAAGGCGGCTGCCCAGCTGTGTGCGCAAGAGCCGGTGGTGGTGGCCACCCAGCTTGGCCAGGCTGACCACGGGGGAGCAAGACCATCACCGAGCCCATGTGCTGACACCCTTGTTCCTTGCAAAATTCACTCTGGAAGGGGAGGGGTGAGGTTTCCTAGCCAAGCTGTGGATGAAAGCGTGGGGTTTTTTATCCCCATTCCTCTATCTGGTTATCCAAGTTCTGCAGGGATTCACATGGGACTGTGAATTAGGTTCTGCATAACTTAGATTACCAGAGGCAGTCTGCCTGCAGCAGAAGGTGGAGACAGTGCCTTGGCTAGCTCCGGAGAGGTCGAGCGGTCTTGGTCATGCAGAGTTCTCTGAGTCTCCTGAGCTCTGAAATACCTTTGTAGCTGAAGGAGATTTTCTTGCCATAAGTTAACGCAGGCAACAATAATCTTCCCATCAGTTACGCAGCCTTCAGACCTCCTTCTCCATCCCTCAAAGCCTCACCGTGGTCCTCCTGCTTCAGAAGTGCCACTCCTTGGATGCGGGCCAGATGTCTCGGGAGAAGGAGGGGGTAAAAGCGCAGTAAATTATGCCGGTATTATTCTTAGTCAATGAAGGAAATGAGTGATTAAGTGTACATGGGACTCACGAGTGTCCAGCAGATTATCAGTGCTGGTATTTCAACTATGTAGAGCGTATCAGAGAGAAGGAAAGTATTTCCTTATATCTGTGTCTGCCTTTCTTCTTGACTTTGATACAAAGATAAGGCCTGTGCTCTAATGAATCACTATTGCGGGAGATAGTAAGATTGATTAAGCCTATTACTGAGTGAATAGGTCAGATACTTGCAGTACAAAGCTAAACTTCAGCTTTGATAGCTCTCAGGCTATGCTTTTATGTTTTTTCCTCCCCAAAAAATAGCTTTTATATCTACAAAGAGATGTTTAACTCCTTAAGAAAAGTCAATTTGCAAAATCAAGGTGGACAAAATAGAACAGTGACTGTGCTTATGGTTTCCCTACAAATCTTCATAGCTTTTGTAATTACTTTTAGTCTGCATTTGAATGCCAGCTAAATTACCAAGGTGATGAGCATCTTACATAGATCTCCTTTTAACTGTGGAATTACATTTTTTTCTCTATATTCTTGTTTAATTCAAACACAGAGACGTTTATGTGTTCAAATAACTTGAAGATGTCTGCAGTTGTATTTTAAAGGTTGTTTCTTAAATGGCTGCTCGCTTTTGAAAGCATTAGGGCTGAAATAGGACGAGCTGCTCTGAAAACGCTGAGGGGACAGCCAGGAGGGCACGACATCCTTGGTCTTTGCGTTGCTGAGAAGGACTATGTCAGTGGTGGCACCTTCATTGGTGGTGGCACAGAGCTGTGGATTTCCATGCCCTCTTCCGAACTCACACTGGTGGGTAGCTTTTCATGGCTTTGGGGCAAAAAGACAGTTGTGTTTTTCCTTTCTGGACACTCCAGGCTGTCTCAGCTTCCTTGAGCTCTATCGTCTCTTGAGCTCTTATCGGAAATGCTGTGTCTGACTACCGTGGCGATGTAGCGTCTTTAATAATACAGGATAATTTTTTGGGGGGGAGTATAATAGGGCACTTACCCAGTTCTTAGTATGTCCCCTGTGCGGGAGCATTGAACTGGCACCTACCTTGAAAATATTTTCTTACTGGTCTTGCAAGGACCTAAGTTCTACTGGGGAGGGTCAGAGGACTCCAGCCTTTGAGCGCCGTATCCATATTCAGTGGATATTAAAATCCTTACATACGGACTCCTCGAATAATAAAACTATGAGGACCCATTTAAGGATGGGAAAATTGCCCTTCCAGGACAATCCTGCAAGTCTTGGGCAGGAAAATAAGTAGATAATTAGTGAGCTCTGTTAAGGCATTAATGTGTTCGGTGGAGTTCAGACTTCCCGAGCATTCCCGCAGGATTTCTGTGTTACTTTCATCAATAGATCTGTCGTCCTCAGTTCTGTAGGAGCTATTTACCAGTATGGCTGGTAAAGTCATTTTCCTCATTACCAATGAGAATAATTTACTGCTCTGCTGCTTATTATAATATTGCGGAATATGAGGGAGAGTCCTCTGCTGTCACTAAAACTTACCAGGTGATTTCAGAACATTTCTGTGTAAATAAGATTGAGTTTAGGTGGCAGAGACGGTGATAATTACAGTACTTTGAAGCGGTTACATTTGTGCTAACTCTAAAGGCTGCCATGGTAATGATAGAATTCCCTTTGTAAGACCTGATTTGGCAGCTCAGGGAATGCCTTGGTAGCTCGCTTTGGCATCCTTCGGTCTGTTGTGGTTTTGTTTGCTTCCCATCCCATGTGCCTGTTTATTCCTCAAAGATGCGTGGTTGTTTATCTTGATCGTCGGGGAATATGGAATCTGTTGACATATAAATAAAGGAAGGTGTTATTTGTAGAGCTCTTGTGGTCGTGATCTACAAATTATGATGGAGGTATTATCTTTGCTATTGTATTGCCATGCTGCGTTCCTCAATACTTTTTTAAACTAGATTTATGTGTGATTTATGCGATTTTAATGTGTCCCATATGTTAAAAAAAAAAGCTGTAGTGAATAGTAATCAAAGGATGCAACTAAAAAAACATTTCACAGCGGATGGGATCCCTAAGCTAATACTCTTGGGGCCGTCCTCACAAAAGACGTGGTATCTGTGAATATGTGTATCCTGCTATACAGCGGCGGTTGGTTGAGTGGAAGTGGTTTGGGAAGCTGTCTCCAGCTCCTGAACCCCCACCAGCCGTAGGGCCACCAAAAGGCTGCGTGCGGCTCTACCCGGTGTCTGCGGGGAGATGTTCGGAAGAGGGAAATCGCTCTGACGGAATGTACTAAGAGTTGCTTTTTGGTGTCCTCCAGCCGTCTTTGAAGACGTGGAAGCAGAGGGGAAGGGATGAGAAAGACTCGAGTGGCTGCCGAGATGAGGCGTTGCTTTCAGCCCTTCTCGCATCAGAACCCAACTGCTGAATTGCACCGCGGCGGCCAAGTTGTGTAACCGGCTTCTCAGTTTTCCCCCTTTCATCCATTATCTTTACCTCGGGGAGATTACTCATGTAGGTAAATGTTACTGATGGGAATCGGGTTGGT